>NC_142100.1:2290833-2614166 GCF_054644295.1 Miniopterus natalensis
GAGCCCCTCTTGAAGGTAAGCTCCCAGGACTAGAGACCTCCGTTAGGTCCTTTTCATCTCAATGTTCCTTATTTGGAGACCAGAAGGAAAGATTAAAATCTTAATGTTTAAGTAGTTCCATGAGTTCCACCTAAGGCTGTGCCCCACAGTGCCATGCGCCATGTCAGCGGGTCACAGTGACCCAGGCCCCCAGGCTCAGTAGCGTCTTCCTGCTCTGAAGTAGTGTCAGGCACACTAGGTAATTTATCCTTTTAACTAAGAAGCTTCATGTCCATGTTTAGTCCTGTTTGGCTGCTCTGGGTCAGAGCTGATTGCCATGAAGGACACCATCTTGCGTCCCACTCAAAGCACATTCTTCCTGTCACGGTGACCGGGCCCCTGCCCACAAGCTGTCCACTGCGGTGGCCCTGAGCTTGCCCTGAAGTCCTGTTTCCTGCTGCAGGGAGCTCTACACAATGCTCTCTGGTATCCAGGCCTGCTTTCCTTTTAATTTTGTATGTTGGGTGTTTTTCTTCCTGTGTGTTTTTGCTTCTGAGTACAGCTGTGTGATGTAGTCCATGCAGCTCTTCGAACGGGAAGCTGAAAGAGAAACATGTCGAAGATAAGGATTCATCTTGAACAGCATTGCACCCCTTTATCTGAAACACTGTACATGGTATTTTTAGGTCCATATGTTAAGGTATTAAAAATTGAATCTGAAGTTCTCGGATGCATATAAGTGATCTGAACACATGTGATAGTCTAACTTTTAAAAGCTCTTTTTAAATAAAAATTATACTCATACAGCTGAAATAAAATATATGGACATTTCTGCTATAAAGTAGCATGTGTTGCTGGGAAAACCACACTGTCTTCAGCCGAGTTTCACTCAGGAAGGAACGGGGCTATGGGAGAAGGAGCTCTGGGCCCTGCCGCTCTGGCAGAGCCTGGAGGGCTCAGGGGGTGCGGGAGCCCAGGAGAAAGCGGGGCCCTGGCCGGCAGGCCCCTGGCTGGCCCTGGCTAGGGAGCAGGCCTGAGTGCAGGCGCTCACTTTACATTTTCTTAAAGCCGGCCTGGAGGGGCTTCTGCTTGTTCAGCAGCCAAGCGGAGGGTGTTTCTTTCCTGAAAGGCTGTAATTCTCCTGTTGGGGTTGCCTTCCAGGGAGGATGGGCGCAGGAAGCCCCACTCACACGATACGATACGTGGGCAGCGTTCTGCGTGCCAGACGGTTCGAGGGAGCTCATGTCAGGGAAACGTGGGCTGCAGTCCCGCACCGCAGCAGAGGCATTTCTCCTCCCGCCCCCATCCCCACACAGTCCCCTCACTTGTGCCCCTTCCCTGCTAGTACAGCCCTTTCTTTCCATTTTACACCCTGTTAAGTCAAAAGAAAAAGCAGAATTGTAAAAGACACACTTCCTACGAAACCGACAGAAACTAGCTGCAAAGCTCACTGCAGTCCTTGCTCCTCCTGGTGGGCAGAGTAAGTGCATGTGCACCGAGGAGCAAAATGCTGGGAGGTATAAGGTGCTTGCTTTACATTTACTTCTCTCTACTGGATCTTTGTCAGGAATTCTCTCTCTCTCTCTCCCCCCCCCCTCACTCCCCACCTTTCCTTTTAGACTCTGTTTCAAACAGATGTAGACCCATGGAGCAGTCAGACAAATTTCAGAGGGAAGGTGGGGGGGGATTAATCAAAGAAATTATATGCACATATGCATAACCTACAGACCCAGAGGATACTCTGGAGAAGGCCTGGGGGGGGGGGGTGCTGGGTGCAGGGTGTCAATGGGGGGAAAGGGAACGTCTGTAATACTTTTAACAATAAAGATACATTTAAAATGAATTTTTTTTCTTTATATACTTTGAGGAGTTGCAATGAAGTCATCCAAAAAATCTGACGCATTTCTGCTTGAGTTAAGCCCTGTATTCATTTATTCAATACAATTTATTAAACACTCCATTTGTGCCAAGTCCTGTGCTGGGATCCGGGGATACACAGAGAGCAAATCCAATTACCGCCTGCAGGAGTATTGTCGTAGCTAAATCAATATACCCAAAATGAGGACAGGGCAGAGTCTACTGGGTACTCTGGGGCACGGGAGGGACAAGTCCAGAGCTGTGCCCGTGTGTCGGCGAGGACTCCACAAGGCTTCCCAACATCGCCAGCCCCATGAACTCAACTGATGCTTTCATTTTTTAAGGTGCGCTTCCTTAAGTTCTACACGACGATTTAGGCAGGCGGCTTTATACTGCTAAAAATCAAATTTTTATTTTTAGGCTCCCCTTGAAAGGCAACAAATCAATGAACCTCAGTGTTCAAACCTCAGGTCACATGTAGACTTACTTTGGCCATATTTCTCCTGGGATGATGTTTCTTCATTATTTGACCTTGATCTGTAACTTTCTAGAGTGTGTTCTGAAATTTCATTTTCTGCAAGAAAAGAAAATTATTAGTTTCAGGGGCCACAGACATCATCTATATGTACACAGATATGTGTGAGTGATACAATACCTCTGTCTCTGTATAATACGGAGTTACCGTCCCCCTCCCATACCTCATGTCAGTCATTCAACAAATCATGTTTCATTGTTTACCATGAGTCCCACGGGTGTGTGCACGCAGTGTAAGAACTCAGAGGTCAGACGAAGCAGCTTAGAATCAAACGCGCTCCTTTGGGAAGAAACCACTCCAACAGTCCTGAGAGGACTGGGGGGTGGCGCATTATGGGAGGTTTGGAAACAAGACTCGGGCATTTCCCGTTGTTCAGCTACACGGGAAACCAGACCTGCTGCCAAGTCTACCCGTCATGAGAATGCTAGTCCATCTGCGTACCCAGAGAGGCTGATCTCTAGCATGGAGAAGTGCTACTTTTAAGAGGGGCAGAGCGATCCAAAGGTGTAGTATTTTGCCCTGAGACATGAGTTCTCTGTCACTGGAGGTGTGTGAGCCCTAAGTGGCTAAGTCGGTGCTGTCCAGCAGCACTACAATGCAAGTCCCACGTGTAGTTTTAAACTTTGCAGTAGCCATGCTCAAAGAGTACAACAAAGCAGGTGAGGTTAAGTTAGTATCATTTAACTAGTAGACCCAATATATCAGGACTAGGTATGTTATATTCTTGTGTGTGTGTGTGTGTGTGTGTGCGTGCACGCGCTGAGCCTTCAAAATGGGGCGCGTGTTATCCTCACAGCACATCTCAGAAGGGACCAGCCACATGTCAAGTGCTCAATAGCCATATTGTGGCGACTGTGTTGGATGACACAGGCTATATAACTGTCAGAAATAAAGGGGCTTTAGTCCTGACACACATTTATAGAATGAATTGAGTAGGTGGGTTATTCTGGATCATTTCTCAGGTCCCTTCTAGCTCTGACAGGTGTTGAGTCTATGTATTTTAATAGGTATTTTCTATGCTAATTATATATTTTTTGTTTCCAATAATAACTTTTTAATCAGAATGCTTAGAAAAAAATTACTAACATATTATGCTTGAGGGAAGCTGAATGCATGTTTTCAAAGTAGAAATGGGACTAAAAAAGTTTACTATACTCAACCTTTGATTGACCACTCCTAAAATAAGAACTCTTTGAGTGTAGGAGCCTGGTCTGTCTTGTTGACAGATGTGTCCCTAATGCATGGCACACAGTAGCTGCTCAGTGAATGATTATTGCACGGAGGGTGGGAGGGATGGAAGGATGGAGGGATTGGTGGAGGGATGGAGGGAGGGATGGAGGGATAGAGGGAGGGATGGAGGGAGGGATGGAGGGAGGAAGGGAGGGAGGGAGGGAGGGAGGGAGGGAAGGAAGGATGGGTGGATGAAGGGAGGGAGGGATAGAGGGAGGGATGGAGGGAGGGATGCAGGGATGGAGGGAGGAATGGAGGGAGGGATGGAGGGATGGGTGGATGGAGGGATGGAGGGATGGAGGGATGGGTGGATGTGTGGATGGAGGGATGGAGGGAGGAATGGAGGGAGGGATGGAGGGAGGGATGGAGGGATGGGTGGATGGAGGGATGGAGGGATGGGTGGATGGAGGGATGGAGGGATGGGTGGATGTGTGGATGGAGGGATGGAGGGATGCAGGGATGGAGGGAGGGAGGGAGGGAGGAAGGGAGGGAGGGAGGGAGGGAGGGAGGGAGGGAGGGAGGGAGGGAGGGAGGGAAGGAAGGGTGAGCTCTCTGTCTTGTATCCTGTTGTGAGCAGAGGCCTCTATAATATACTTCCAGTTCCTCGCTGCTCTAGTTCCCCTTGGGTTTTGCTGTCTTTGCCTACAGCTCCTGGAGGTGCACAGTCCTTGTTTCCTGGGAAGCTAACAGCTGCTTATCTAAGTGACGACACTTATCGAGTGGATGGATGAGCCCGCCCTCTAGCAGCAGAGCGCTGGCTGGCGAGCTCGCCTGTCTGCAGGCCTCTCCTTTCAGCCTGTCGCAGCCCCTGGGCCCCCTGCCCACTCACCCTTTTTCCATATCACGTGCGCCTTGCGGAGCTTCATTATGAAGAGCTGGACGACGATGAAGAGGGTGACTATGAGGAAGGACACCAGGGTGAGCAGCAGGATGCCGCTCTTCCTCCTTGCCAACCCCATGTGCTGTGGACTTGCGCCTGGAAGGAAAGGAAAGGATTGGGGTCGTCGGAGGGGCCTGCTGTCCACGGGGGGGGGGGGGGCACACGCCCCTCTGAAAGGCAGTGCAGGCTAAGAGCCAGGCGAGACCAGGACGGGCATTGCCCTGAAGGTGAAAGACTCATACTGCTCCCTCTGAACACAAGAACGCAACCAGCGCCATCGTGGGAGGATTTAAAAGAGGATTTTAGGTTATATCGATATTGAAGTAGTTCTTTTTCATTCCTAGAGAAAACGTGAGAATATTGACTTAAATTATAGTCAGGGGGTTCAAATTAGCTGTAGGCTTCATTTGTTTTTAGCAAAGTGTGGTTTAGCAAGAGAGGCTGTTAAGGAGTTTGAAAACTATGCAAATAAAATGAGTATCTGTTGACTTTGGCTGGGATAAATGTGTTCTTAAATCAAGGCATTTGCCCAGAAACTAGATGAGCCATAAAGGCCTTTCTAAACCTAGAATTCTGCTTCTACGGGCCCCAGCTTTGCTAAATGTCCGGGTGCCCTCATCTCAGCCAACAGGCAGTTAGGAAGGGCCAGCCCCCTGCAGAGCATCGCACTTGGGGCTGAGTGAGACAGGGTTCCTATTATTTGGGATAGTTCTCTCTAGACGTAAACAAATAGATTAATAAAAACAAAGAGCAGTCAGCTATCTGTGCCGAATTTTAGATCCACGTGTGTTAACGTAATTGTGTGCTCAGGGATTCAGAGGCAGGCGCCGTCCCTGAGGTGGTCAGGAAAGTGTTCAGTGGCGACATTAACCTTGCAAAGGGAGTAAGGAGTGAAGCCTTTCCTTCCCTCGGGGCCAGTTAGGACACGTGAGGGCAGGGCCACCAAAAGGAGAGGATGTTTTCGTCCTGCAAGGACCTGACAGAGGCGGACTGCAGAGGGAGCTGGTCCCCGCACCTTCTGGGCAGATCAGGGCTCAGGGTCTGCGCTGTAGACTGTGGAAGCCAGAGGCTTTCTGAACACAGGTGTAAAAGGCACAAAGGGATGCTTGGGCAGGAAGGTGCTAAAAATAGGCTACAGAAGGAGAACCTGAAGTTATAGTCTGCATGCAGGAGATGGTGAGGGTCTGGATCAGGGTGGTGGCCCTGAAAGTGGGCAAAACACCTGAAAGGAAAGACTCGAAAGCCCTTGGAAACTGATTTCACTTGAAGCACACACGCACACATACGCGCGTGCACAGTGAGGACACCAGGGCCTGGGCCCATGTGACACTTCAGACGAGCTGATTCTGTGGAAGAAGGTGTGTTTAGTTCTTAGCAATGCTGAATTTGAGGATATGGCAGAAAATTCAGGTAGAGACATGTAGGTACAGGGACTAGTGCTCAAGAGAATGTTCTGGAGACACAGGTACGACATCTGCCTGGTGGCAACTGCAACAGTCTTGGGAACGGTAAGCTGTCTAGGAATTAAGGAAAGAACCAAGGAGGGGACGCAAAATCAGAGCATCTCTACACACGAGAAGCAGCAGGCGGGAGGGAAGAGGGAAGTCGGCGAACAGGCACAGGGGAGGACTGGCAGCAAACCAACAGGGCCGGGAGAGCTGTCGGAGCCGGCGGCGGCCACGCCAGGGGGAGGGAGCGGCTAACCAGCAGGGAGGTCAAGGGGAATGGACGGCAGGGCTGGACAAAACGACTGGACTGACTGGGAGGTTAAAGTGCCGACTGCTTATCCTCCATGTGGTGGGAGACACTCACCAGTGGTCAAATCCGGGTCTTGAGTGGCTCGTCCTTCCTCTCCCTTGTCAATCTCTGTTGTACTAAAACCCTCCGTTCCTGCAACTAAGGCGAGAGAAACACGGGACGTGTGCATACACTGTGCACGTACAGTGCGCATGTACACGCGGCCACCCAGAAGCAGCGAAGCGGCTCTGGAGACCAAGTTCAGTGATGCTCACTGAAAAACACAGGTCATTTGGAACTTCTCACATCTTCCAAAACGAGCTGCAAATCGTCTGACCTACTTTGCTTTATTATTATTTTTTAAGTATGTTTTATTCATTTCAGAGAGAGGAAGGGAGAGAGAGATAGAAGCATCAATGACGAGAGAGTCATTGATCGGCCGCCTCCTGCACGCCCCACACTGGGGATCGAGCCCACGACCCGGGCATGTGCCCTGACCAGGAATCGAACCCGATCTCCTGGATCCTAGGTCGATGCTCAGCTGCTGAGCCACACCAGCCAGGCTCTTTGCCTCATTTTTTAAGGTGCGTGTTGTTTATTGAACATTTACTCTGTGCAGGCCTTAAACTGAGCATTTGGCACGTTACTCCTCAGCACAGCTCTGGGCCAACAGCTCCAGAGAAGCTGAGTGAAGCGTCTCAGGTCCTGCAGCAGGTCAGTGGCAGAGTCGGCACTGAGACTCAGGAGCCACAGCTGCACCTGCCCTATGCTTCCTCCCTGAAGCAGGCCAGCGAGGGCGGAGGCCGTGAGGCGCCCCAGGCCGCAGCCGGGCGGCAGAAGGCCGGGCTCCGTGGGCAGACAGCCTGCAGCCTGAGGCTGGGAACAGCAGGCTCCCCGCCCTTCAGACCTACGCGCCCCCCAGGAGCGGGCTGTGCTGGGCCTCTGCTGGGGAAGGCGCCTTATAGAGCCATAAAGGTCTGTCTCGGGTGCTGCTGTGCCTTCCCTATTCTTCCCTTGCAGTCTCCGGCTTTTTAGCCCATTCCAGAGGGGAACGAAACCACCCATCTTCTACTGAAAATGGGTGTCATTAGCAGTAATAAAACTGTAGAAATTGAAAGCTCAAAGGGATTTCAGACCATATTTTTAAACTCTCATGTTATACATGAAGAGGCAGAGCAGAAAATGGAGTTGTTTACTAGTGGTGTGAGCCAATTTAAAGACAAGTAGACTCTAAACATTGTAAAAATATTGGATTATTAAAGCAAGTAATGTGGCCGTCCCACTTCACAATATTTTCATTCTCCAATGTCCTTCAAAGAAACTACACAGCACATGTTGTACTGATCAGTTTTAAAACCTCCAAACATCTAGTTTTAAATATTATTCAAGATAAAAAATTTAAGTGTGGTCTGCTAGTCAGAACTATGAACATGGTATTGTTCTGAAAGCACTTATCCCACCAAGCTGCTCTGTCACAGAGACAGTGTCTGAACCGGGGGAGGCGGGAGCATGTCCCCTGACGAGGCCGGTGTCACTCAGGGTGCCACAAGGACTGCGTGCATGCGTCCATTCATTCGCTGAGCACCGCTGTTACCTGATGTTATGCTGAGTTAAATGTAAATATAATTAAATATATGATCACTGTCCAGAGTTAACCACCTAGTGGTGGGCTCACTGTCTAATCCAGGCTTTCTAAGTTCTGCATTTCTAGTTCAACGCCATCATTAAAAACTACCCAAGTTCTTAACAACCAGCTAACTGAGGAACCTTAGGAGGTGATTTTGTTCCTCAATGACAGAAACAGCAACTCTCCAGTCCTGCTTCTTTGCTCCTTGTTGATACCAAGTCTTTATTTTGTGTTTGGTCTATTCCAGATGGAAAAGCAAAGAAATGAATCTCCCCTTAAGTGAATTCTACCTTGTCCTTTACCACATTGGAAATGCAAATGTCACAATTGTGTGTGTGTGTGAGGGAGAGGGGAGAGGGGAGAGGGGAGAGAGGGAGAGAAGGAGAGGGGAGAGGGGGAGAGGGGAGAGGGGAGAGGGGGAGAGGGGAGAGGGGGAGAGAGGGAGAGAAGGAGAGGGGAGAGGGGGAGAGGGTAGAGGGGGAGGGGAGAGGGGAGAGAGGGAGAGGGGAGAGGGGGAGAGGGGAGAGGGGAGAGGGGAGAGGGGAGAGGGGGAGGGGAGAGGGGAGAGAGGGAGAGGGGAGAGGGGAGAGAGGGAGAGGGGAGAGGGGGAGAGGGGAGAGGGGAGAGGGGGAGAGGGGAGAGGGGGAGAGGGGAGAGGGGAGAGGGGGAGAGGGGAGAGGGGAGAGAGGGGGAGAGGGGAGAGGGGAGAGGGGAGAGGGGAGAGGGGGAGAGGGGAGAGGGGGAGAGGGGAGAGGGGGAGGGGAGAGGGGGAGAGGGGAGAGGGGAGAGGGGGAGAGGGGAGAGGGGGAGAGGGGAGAGGGGAGAGGGGAGAGGGGAGAGGGGAGAGGGGAGAGGGGGAGAGGGGAGAGGGGAGAGGGGGAGGGGAGAGGGGAGAGGGGAGAGGGGAGAGGGGGAGAGGGGAGAGGGGAGAGGGGGAGAGGGGAGAGGGGGAGAGGGGAGAGGGGAGAGGGGAGAGACGGGGAGGGGAGAGACGGGGAGGGGAGAGAGGGGGAGGGGAGAGAGGGGGAGGGGAGAGAGGGGGAGAGGGGAGAGGGGGAGAGGGGAGAGGGAAGAGGGGGAAAGGGGGAGAGGCGAGAGGGGGAGAGGGGGAGAGGGGAGAGGGGAGAGGGGGAGAGGGGAGAGGGGGAGAGGGGAGAGGGGGAGAGGGGAGAGGGGGAGAGGAGAGAGGGGAGAGGGGGAGAGAGGGGAGGGGGGAGAGAGGGGAGGGGGGAGAGAGGGAAGAGTAGAGAGGGGGAGAGGGGAGAGGGGAGAGAGGGAGAGAGGAGAGGGGGGAGAGGGGGAGAGGGGAGAGGGGGAGAGTAGAAAGGGGAGAGGGGAGAGAGGAGAGGGGGGAGAGGGGGAGAGTAGAAAGGGGAGAGGGGAGAGGGGAGAAAGGGAGAGGGGAGAAGGGGAGAGAGGGGAGAGGGAGAGAGGGGAGAGTGGAGAGGGAAGAGAGGGGAGAGGGGAGAGGGGAGAGTGGAGAGAGGGGAGAGGGGAGAGGGGAGAGTGGAGAGAGGGGAGAGGGGAGAGAGGGAGAGAGGGGAGAGGGGAGAGAGGAAGGAGAGGGGAGGGGAGTGGGAGGGGGAGCTTACAAGCTGTTAGCTACTTCTGAGCCCACTGGATGGTTAACTTTGGCATTTCTCCAGGTCACCACAAAGCTGGAGGGGGTCCTGCATGGTGTTGTTACAAGTTAAAATTAAAAATGTTCTTAAGAGTTATCATTGGAAAACTGACTTCCCAAAGAGAGAGGATCTTTTAGAGTTTTAGCAATTGCGACACTTACCGGTGCTGGTGGACTGCTGGGCGTCTTGAGAGGGTGGAGAGCTCTTCCCAGGGGCCTCTGGAGCTGTCTTTGGATCAGTAACTAGGAAAGGGGGACAAACACACTTCTGCATCTGCGGAGGACAGTTTTGCCCACACTGTGCTCAGTGCAATAGGCTGGAGCATGCACTTGGCGGCTCCTGCTCGCGGAGGTTTTGCAGGAGCCTCAGGCCTGTGGCTGGCAGCTCTGGCTGGTCTGCGGATCTGTGTCCCGCGGTTGCCATCTGCCCGCTGTGGGGCTTTGGGGTGCAGCCTGCGGGACCGCTGCGGGGAGGCGCATTTGGCAGTCCCGGGCCAAGGGCACTCACTGTCTCCACTTGCCTCCACCTGTTCACCCCCGTCCATCGCACATCCTCCCATCACACATCTAAGTCCTCATTTGCTGGGGGGCCCTGCAGCCAGGCTCAGGCTGGGTACAATCCCAGGGCTGTTACTTGCTTGCTGCTCAGTGAGTCTGAACAAGATGCCTAACGTTGGGAATGCTCCGTTTTTGAGTAGCTGTAATATGAAGGTACTAATAGCATTTACTCTTGGGATTTTTTGTGAGAATGAAGGAGTCCAGTCACACAACATGCTTGCACAATGCTTACTAACTGTTATTGTATAATATTAAACAATATCTAGAAATGTTTCCAGGGTTCCGCTTAGCATAGGTCTGAGCAGTGTATGAACAGCCTGCCACCAAGGAGCATATAAAAAAGGCGTCTGCTAATTTGCAAATATTGATACTGATGTGTGACAGGTGGGTAATGTCTTTATAAACATCTATGAGTATTCTCCACTTTTTATTTAATCAAAGAATTTCTGTGGTTTTAACATGTTTTTGTCTTAATCAAACTTTAAAGTTTTTTGAAAACTATAAAAAAGCCTGAATTGCATGCAAGAGCTCCAAGGAAAGGAAGAAGCGCCAGTGAGAAAACATTAGAAAAAGAGTAACACAGAGTATAAGGCTGAAGTGAACCTGGCGGCCACAAAGATACCAGAGAAAATTGAAGGAAGAGAGTTACTGACAATGAATAGAGGAAAACGCTTGAAAGAATCTGAATGTCTTTCAGAAGCATCAGATAATTAAATTCTCATTTCTCTTTGGCAGTTCTCCCATATCCCCTGCATGCCCTGTGCTCCCTCCCAGGGATGGGGTGGAGGCTGGGGAGGCCTGAATCATAGCAGCACAGGAATATTTCAAGCTAGAAGTACTAGAAGCAAATGACAAGAAGAACATAATATGAGAAATATTGGGGACACATAGAATAAAACTTATCAATGATTAAGATCTAGAATAATGTATATTATGTAAATTTAGTAATTATATATTTATGTACAAATCAGGTTATGTATATACATACATTACATATCTTGTTGGCTATGTAATAATGTATGTATATATGTACATAAAACCACGTATGCATACAAATACAATATATTTTATACTATTCTATATGTTATATGTGTATGTATATATAAAACCTGTTTTATGCATAAATATATGTAAACTATAGTATGTAGATATAAAAGCAGAGTTTGTCTTCACTTTGATTTGTCCTCTCAGTTGGCAAGCTGCTGGATGGACGCATTTAGACTGGTTTTGACTGGGTGGGTGCTGGTGCATTGTTTATTGTTCCAGTTGGTCAGACTGTCACAGCCCTCAGCTGGTCAATATAGCATCCACTAGCTTCAACGGCTATTTAAATTCAAATTAGTAAAGATTAAACAATATTGAAAATTTAGTTCCACAGTTGCTCAACTTTCTGTTTTTATCTCATCTTCAAATAAGTAACAGGAAATCAGGATTCCTCATTTGGAATACTACAGAGATGAGATAAGTCACTTTGAAGAGCGTCTCATTTATCCTGCTGCTGTGTTCCCCATGTCTCTTTTCAGACCTCCCAGGTACGGTGTCAATGTTTTTGGTTCTCTGATTTAAGAATCTGAATGTCTTTCAGAAGCATTAGATAAATTCTCATTTCTCTTTGGCAGTTCTCCCGTATCCCCTGCATGGCCTGTGCTCCCTCCCAGGGATGGGGTGGAGGCTGGGGGCCTGAATCATAGCAGGGCAGGAATATTTGCGTCAGATGACAGCCCAGTCTGTGGGTCCTTGGGCCTTCTAAATGCAGCTGCCTCAAGAAGTGCTTTCGGTTTGATGAGAAAGCAGCAGGTGGAAAGCATGTGGTAGTGAGAGGGGACCGACTAACCGGAGCAACAGTGCCACTGGGCCCGCAGCACCGGCGGTTTTCCCAGTGAAGTTCTCGTGAGCAGACGTCTTTCATGATCAGTTCTTTCACCGGATACAGAGCTCTCTCTCCAACACACTGCACCCTGCAATCTCCTCCTTCACTAGTGTGAGGGAATCCTTGTACTTCAGGAATCTCTTTTTACACTGGGAAATGCCGTATAAAATAATCAGGCCAGAGGCCTGTTAATTACAGATGTGTGATTTACGCCACTTCTTATAGGGTCCTTCTTTGCTAAAAAGTTTTACATAGTTTAAACATCATTTCTTCCACTTAGGGTGAAGGAATCAGGGAACAGAGATTCTCACAACGGAAGCAACTTCTCTTCGTGTTTAATATTTGATGTTTGTTTATTTTTATGGTTATTTGTGTTTTGCTCAGAATATTAACATGATTAAGCTAAAATCTTTAAAACAGTTTTAACAAAACATATGTAAAGAATAATGATGATGTCATGTCACTGAGTGAGTGCTTTCTATTCGCATAAAATGATACAGACAAGCTTAGATGTAAAGGTGCAGTTGCTCCGTGACCTCTCGGAGAACGTGACTGCAATGAAACCAAGCAAGGTTAAGTCACGCTGGCTGTCATCCTCAAAAGGCTAGCAGGACGCTAAATGCCTAGGACGCTGTGCTAGGCTTTCTTGCGAGGGGGGTTTTCTGAACATTGGGACAGTGGCCACCAGCTGGAGAATCTCAATCATTAAGAGAATGTGCGATTAGGAGAGCTTTGGGACAGCGATCTGGCTCTGCAAGACTTTTCCCGCTGTTTAATCTAGTTTGAGAGAATAATACGGAGGGAAATTAAAAATGATTCTAGACATCAGCTCTTACCCAGATCTTCCAAGCGGAAGGAGGCTACCAGCCTTCGTCCTCGGAGGCCCCTGTGCCGGATCACGCAACCCACGGTGGAGTTTCTGCCGTCGGCGCTCACTCGGAGTGTGCTGCTGCTGTTACATTTCTTCCCGTCACCTTCAAATTCATGGTAGGTTTCACCTGTGCGGCATTTGAGGCGTGTGTGAGGTTGGGGCTATTTAATGTTACCAGATGAGTTTGGTTCTCTCAGAGACTTGGGGCCTTGACATCTTGGCAAACCTGTTCCATTTCTACCCTCATTCCAGCCACAGGCTGCTGCCCCGTGAGCCTGGCCCTAGTCACACAGGGAGGCCAGGGAACAGGGTGGATGGGCTTCTATAAACCCTTCACTACTGAAAAATCCAGAGCCTGTAACGGTGCAAGGACAGCCCGAATGTGGTGAAATACAAAGACACAGACTTCTCCATTTAATGAATAGGGCAAATTAAAGGGGAAACCATTCGTGCTGTACATTTGGCCCTGGACTGAGGATCACATCTGGGCTCTAGGTCTTTTTTCTCTAGAACTCCACTTGACCCTCGGTTTCCTCAACAATACAGAGTCCTTCCATCTCTAAGAATCTATGATTATGTAAAATCAAATGTAATGTTTGTTGAAATATAAACAAACTATAAATAGTTCTAAGCATGACAATTACTTATCTGCTTCAATCAAAAGCCTCCAAGCTTCCATAATTTTCACCTGTCTTTGAGGGTATGACAGGGTACTTACACTGTATAAGGAAGACCATGTATTATGTTAAATGGATTTTCAATTTTATGCCTAATAAAAAGTTTATGCTCTCAGGTAATAGCTCTATTTTGTTTTATTTTATGAAATTTTGTCAAATTTTAAGACGCTATAATAAACATTACATTTTAGATTTCTGCCTTGTTTTACACAGAACATGTAATAATGTATTTGTGATTAGCCTTTCAAGATTAAAAAGTAATACTGGTTGGTTATAAGGATAATTTGGAAAAGAACTAATAATTATTGGATGGTGTTTTCTGGCACCCACTGCCATCAGAGGGTGCCAGAACATTAAAAAAAAAAAAAAAAAAAAATCCCTTGGAACTTTAGGAAGGAAAACAAAGGAGGAAAGAGCGCTGTTTCTCCACTTACCATGGAGCTCCGTGTGGTTCCCTAACAGCCAAGTGATCTGGGGAGGGGGCTTGCTTCTCACGGTGGAGCATTTAAGTATAACTTGTTCTTCTCTATTTGGCATTCTGATGACTGAAGCTTCCAGGGTTGACTTGAAAGGAGTTGCTAGGAAAAAAACAGATTCTTCTGTGCTTAATTAGCTGGCCTACATATCTCAGCAAAGCACAGAGCCTAATAATCTACAGGGATCAGTGTGGGTTATGGTCTAAATCATGGGCAAATTTTTTTACCTGACCTTTTCCAGGAATATAGTTAAAGGGCTTTTATGTACCTGGAAAGCTACTTGGCTATAGTCAGAATGTTTGTCACCCAGAGCGTGATCAGGCCCTAAAAATTTCCAAACTGACTATGTTTCAAAAACAATTTTTACATTTGATATATGACTGTTATGTGATTGGCTGAGCACTAGGTCAGGAATGGAGGCCGGAATTCTAGCTCCACGTTAGCCACCAACTTGTAAGAGCCCGGGTTAGGCCCCCAGTTCCTTGGTTTATCAGTTTCCTTGCCTGTGACGGGCAGAGACTGGTTTATGAGCTGACGGTTTCAGCTCTAAACTTCCTGGGCCTGACACTCACTTCAAGGTAAGTTGCTTCTGTCCTCCCCCAGCGTCAAGGACACGCGGGTCTTATGAAGGGTTCGCTGGTCCCTTTCCCTTCCACTCCTGTCTTGGGAACACGCTTTAGTCAGGCCTCTCGCTCTTCCCGTTCTGCTTCGCACGTTGGCCCTGACCTGCCCCTTCACACTGAATCCCAGCTGCCACCCAGACGGCGCGAAGCCAGCTCCAAGTACCCCCAGATGTGTTAGGTGCTGGCAGCTCCGATATGGGGGAGACGAGGCCGGTAAGGAACAGCGGCTGCTGGGACTCGGCCCCTAGACCCTTCGTTAGAAGACGACGTGATGGAGGTGGGCATGGGCGTGGGGCTGCCGAGGGCACACAGCAGCCTGAGCCGAGTGCGGGGTGGCCGCAAGGTGAGGGCGAGACAGACCTGAGCTGTCACATTGGTCCTTGAGACCCCAGGAGCCACTCCTTTCCTGACACTCTCACTGTGCCATTCCTTTATGGAGGGCACCACACTGTGGTTCCTCAATAAGGGAAGTTTAAGAAATTCATTTGTATGATATGTGGAATTAAGTTTTTAACTGAGCTGTTCTGCCACAGAAAGCAAAACTGTAAAGGTCGTAAGACTTGAGCTGAACCAAAGTGCCCATCTAGAGAACCGAGCAAGTCCCAGCCGAGCGGGGGGCTGCCACCTACGCGTGTCCCCAGCCCCAGCCCACCCCCAACCGAGAGAGGGAACTTTGGCAGAGGATGCGAGCTGATTTTCCAGGGCAGCTACGTCCGAATCCCGCTGCCATGATGTCCTACTTCATTACACACACGTGCTGCCTTTCTCAGCTAGCGAGCGGACTCCTGCGGGCAGAGGCTGTGCCTAGCTCGCCTCATTCCCGAGCCTAGTGCAGTGCCTGACACAGGGTCTCAGGTCGTCAAATATTAATGCTCTTTTTCTCGTTCCCCGAGAGAAAAGTTAATTGCTGCCAAAGATGGGTTTCATGAATTCGCACTTTAATCTAGGGCTTGCCACTCAAAATGCTCCTTTCTGTTTCCTTTCCACAAAAGGGGGCCGAGGGGCCCAGGTGATAGCTCGCTGGAGGCAACGTTTTAAAACCGAAATGACCCGTAAGGTGCCTGCGCAGGCTGCCCGCCTCCGGGTGCCCCGGCTGGGAGCCACTCACCCAGGACGACCACGCGCACCCGCTGTGTGCTCACGGCGCGCCCGTAGTGCAGGCACTTGTACACGCCTTCGTCCTGGGCCGTCACGCGGGCCACGCGGATGGCGAGCCGGCCGGGCGAGCGGTGAAGCAGCTGGTACCTGGTGCTCCTCAGACCTGTGCGGGGCAGAGGCGGAGCGGCCGTGAGAAGGGCCGCACAGGCCCAGGCTCAGCGGGTCGACTCCTCGCAGGGGCGGCTCTTGCTTTCCACACGAGAGGAACAAACATCACATCTTGAATGGAGCTGACTTGCAAATTCTAGTTTTACCAGCTGGATGCCTGTCAATAGCTGGAAGCTAGTTTAGGGAATGTTTTGATACTAGTCTGCGAAATAAACCATTTGCTCTATTTCTGTTTGTAGGAAATTAAGAACACTATGCTGGTGGAGGGTTCAGGTGGCAGAAGAACTGTAAAGAATTCTATTTTCTACATGATGAAAAAGGCCTCACTAGCCCTGGCTGGTGTGGCTCAGTAGGTTGGGCGTTGTCCTGAGCACCAAAAGGTTGCCAGTTCGATTCCCGGGCAGGGCACATGCCCGGGTTGCGGACTCGATCCCCAGCAAGAGGAGCGTGCAGGAGGCAGCTGGCCAATGACTCTCTCATCATTGATGTTTCTCTCTCTCCCTTCCTCTCTCTGAAATCAATAAAGATATATTTTAAAACAACAACAATGCCCCACCTTTTTTAGGTCTGATTCATTTGATGTCTGGTCAGAATAAATGTGAAGAATGGAAAATAAAAGCTTTGGGAGTCATTGCTCCAGCTGGGTGCTTTTAATTTTTAATTTTTAATAGTTCATTATTATTTGAAGTTCCCCAAGGATTATGACTTAGTCTTTCCAGGTGTGCAGCCAATGGGGGTTTAAAAAATCAAACTCTGGAGAATCCCAGCCAGTAGCAAGCGTTCCTCTTCACTCTTTGTTGACCTGGGAAGCCCATCTCAAGTGAAGGTCCCTTCGCTCACCAGAGGCTCCTGAAGTGAGTCGCTTTGTCTTCCCTCCCTCCCTCCCTTCCTTTCTTTTTTCCTTCTGTTAAGATTTATCACATGAACAAGCCTAAACTTGCTAAACCTTGAATGGCTGAGAAGGAAGACTGTTTCTTGTCTGGAACCAGGGCTGCGTCCTGATGCTACCTGGACTGAATGCAGGAACTCGCACCTCAGCACCACTGACACTTGAGTCCTTAGTTCCTCGCCTGGGGCTGTTCTGTGCACTGTAAGGTGTTTACCTGCACCCCTGGCCTCTGCCCTCTGATGCCAGAACCCTCCTGCTCCCCCGCCTTTCTCCATCGCTGCCACAGACTCTCTGCAGATCCTGCAAATGTCCCTGGAGGCAAACGTAGCCCTGCTTGGGAACCAGGGAGCTCAGTTCAGGCTTCCTGCCTGACATTTGATGACGTCATCACCATCGAGTTTAAAAACCCAACACAAAGAAGCAAAAGCATCATGTAACAGAATTATCTTTATGTGAAGTTTTTCTGTCAGAGTTTTTAAAGTTAATATCTATTTCTTCTATTGGAATCTAGTCTTAATAGTTAATTTAGCTTGAAATAGTTATATTTAGTTATTTTACACCTAACATATCAACACTTAATAATGTTTTCAAAGCATGTTACATTTTTCAGAGGCTCTGCTTTTTAAGAGCAGAATGAAATTTGCTGTTCTGAAGACTTTCCAAGTTGGAAATACTGAGTGGAGATATACGATGACTTATTGTGAAGGGCGGGGGGAGGGGTTACTATAGTCCTACTCACAGAGATGAATTAAATAGGCTTAAGAATCCTGCAAACAAGAGATGTAAGTATATGGGGGTCATTTTGAATTTATATACACACATAGCAAGTCATTATGTTGTACACCTGAAACTAATATGTTATATGTCAATAATATCTCAGTAAAACTGAGAAATGGCTCCCTTTCCATGCCAGGCATTGAGGACACACTCAGGTGTGTTTGTGCAGAGAGGAGTGATGGCCTCCTTTCCAAGGCAGTGTGTCCCATCGGTTGCTGTAGCTCAGCCATCTGGACTTTGTTAAGGCTGAAGGAGATAGCATGCGACAGGACTGGATTGCTCAGGGGGACAATGAAGCAGCTGGCCGCAGGTGGGGGGGTGCTGGCTGCAGGTGGGGGGGTGCTGGCTGCAGGTGTGGGGGGTGCTGGCTGCAGGTGTGGGGGGTGCTGGCTGCAGGTGGGGGTGGTGCTGGCTGCAGGTGTGGGGATGGTGCTGGCTGCAGGTGGGGGGTGGTGCTGGCTGCAGGTGGGGGGTGGTGCTGGCTGCAGGTTTGGGGGGGTGCTGGCTGCATGTGTGGGGGTGGTGCTGGCTGCATGAGAAGGAAGAGCAGTTAGTGGCTACGTGTCTGTGTGCAGCTGCTTGTTTCATGGTCACCGAGACTGGAAATGTGACGTGGGGATGAGGGGCCAGGCGGATCATGAGAATATGGTTCATAATTTGAATCCCCTTTACCAACCATTCTGGTGAGGTTTCCATTTCAGACTTCCTGTCACAAAACGGAAGGTAGCCAGGTGTGAAATAACAAGCTTCTGGGTGATTCTGGGGTATTAGTAGGCAGGGCTAAGCCCACCCTTTGGGTGACTCATGCTGGCTTTCTGTCCCACCCACTTGTCTGTCTGGAAAATCCCTCCAGTTGAGGTCTGGGGCAGTTTATTTTTCTTTCACTTACCAGGATGCTCATTTAAAAAAATGGTGTACCCCGAGGGGGCCAGCCACTGCAGGGGGGCGGCCTTGGCCTGGGGCGCCATGCAGTCCAGGGTGAGCGCCTCGCCTTCCTCCACCGTCACCGTCTCTGTGCGCCCCGTCCTAAAGGCCTCTGCGGAGCGAGAGAATCGGGGAGGGTCAGGCTGGCCTGAGCCGGGCCGCTCCTGAGCCCAGGCAGGGACTCAGCCCCAACAAACCTCCCTCACTTCTTCGAGCATTTCGTATACATTTCTATAGAAACAAAACGTAAGTCAATACCAAGAAACGCGAGGCAGGGAGTGGGCAATGTGTGCGCAGGAGCAGGACAGATGCTCCTGAAGGTCTGAGTGAAGGGGTGGGGTCTGGATAGGAAAACGGGACAGTTGAAGAGCATCTGTGGGCACTTGTTCTGTCATGTGCCAGGAACTGTGACAGGTCATGTTACCTTCATTTAGATTAACTTTCGAACTACCCCTACAAAGCAAGAACTATTTGGCTCGCTCTACAGCTGAGGGAAGAGAGGCTCAAGGTCACACAGCCTTGGAGCTGGGGTCCGTACCCAGGTCTATAGGCCGCGAGCTCCAGGCCCAGGTAACTTGGTTGCACTAAGTGATGAGACCCAGGAGCCTCAGCCTCTCTGGCCTTGCTCTGTGAAACCAGCCCCTGAGCCTTCGAGTGCAAGTCTCGGTTCCCGGAGATAGAGTGTGAACTGTGGTGCCGCCCGTGGCGGGACCAGCTGGCTCCTGCAGAAGAGCTCCTACCCCGAGAGGGCGTCCGCAGAGGAGGCCAGTGGAGCATCCACAGCAGCACCCCTGCAGCAGGCGTGCAGTCTGACTCCCCAAGTCACAGTCCCCAGAGAATAGAAAACAACTGATCTGAAGCACCTGTAACTTGAGTCTCCCAAAAAGATAGTGACAGAAAAATAAATTGGCACACTTATTGCGGTCTCTTACTTCTTCAAATTTTAAATTAAATTTTTTTTCTGAGGATGACAATTCTTATCAAGGAGAGTACAAAACACTTCGGTGCACATAAGAATACTGTGTGGGGTAGAAATTATGAATGACAATGTAATCAGTTTTACTGCATTATTTTAAATTTTCAAAAAGAGAAATAAGAAAGGAATTATTTGCTTGTGACAGATTTCAAGTATTAAGAAAGGTACTTTGGAGAGCTCTGGAAATTAATTGGTGCAGACCTTTTCGTTTGTTGCATTCCTAGGTCATTAATTTCAATCGAGCCTCTGGCAGTAACCACCCAGAGTCATTGTATTGTATTCATTCTGCCTTTCCTGGGAAAAATTTCCCTGAGTCCCAAGGGAAAATACCCATATCATCAGCCAATGTTACAATGAACAACAGAGAGTCAATAAAAAGATTGTTTTTTCACAAAAGCATTGAGGCATAAGGCCACAATTCTGCTTCGGTCCGGTCATTTGGAAACATTCCAATCTATAAAACCGATCCATAATTGAGTAATAAGGGTGTTAGCAGAGAGGCTTTGAAGTGACAACAGAATTTTCTCTAAGGTTAAACGGCTCTGAGCCAAGACTTTGATCTAGAGCTTCCAATGGTTGTGTCCACAGCCATTTCATTGTGACTCCTGCTTTGCTCTCTAGTTCTTGTGCATTACCTTGCTTCCCATAAACAGACTGAAGTTTCTGGAGGGCAGTGAGTATGTTTCACATTCCTTCCTTACAGGAACTATCACGGTGCAAGCTTAGAAAGCAATAGTTTAATGCCAGCCTCGTGCTGGCACAACAACACAGGCAAGTGGGCAGAGATCTAGGTTCTCCTGTTTTTAATAAGAGCACTGAGAGGCAGGAGGGACATGCTGCATTGAATCAATAATAGAACAGAAACTACTGTAATCAGCATGCCCTGATTTCATCCTTCTGGCCAGAATTGATACTTAGAAATTTTGCCAATTTCTTCCCCTTGGTAAATGATTGCCCAGACAGGAAGCCTGCATCTGGGGAGACGGGAGTGGCAAGATTTATCGGCAGCCTGGTTATGAATAAATGCCTCTCATTTTAAACATGTGTATATCATTGTCTTTTTCTTGGGATACATGCTTATGAATTAAATTGTACGGCTTTTTAGCCTATGCTAAAGAATTGCATCTCCTGAGATTAGTGCTTGCTCTTGCTGTTGAGAAAGCAGGACCAGGCTGCTGTGCAGACTGCCCACATTGCAGGTGCCTGAGTTTAGATGGAAAGGGCTGTGTTTGAGGCATAGAAAATTAGTTGTTGTTTTTCACTCTGTCTGTGCTCCAAGCCTTGCTTCGGGCTGTACAGGCCTGTTTATCCTTCAGGGCTATCATGCAGACCCCACGCTTGATTCGGAGGCAGGAAGCCACTGCAGAAGGCAAGAGCACCAGCTGAGAAGGCCCTGGCCCCTGCTGCTTCGCTGCAGTGCTTGAAATGTGCACACGGCGTCTAGCACATGTTAAGGGGGGAGAGGATGGCTGTGCCTAAGTTTTGGTGGCACATCTTCTAAGTAACAGTTCCCCATGATCCTCTCATTGACATTTAAAACTAAACTGGAACTCCTCTTTTAAACTGTTTTCACCAAAGCTTGGAGTCAAACTTTCACCGTCTTCATCAGAGGGATGGATGGGGTGTGGGGCATCTCCTCCGCTCACCACTTCCTCTCTGCAAGCTCGCAAACATGTACGTCTTTACTCAGCCTTTCTCGGGCAGACCTGAGTGCTGTGTGCCCGTTTAGTCTTCCCTGTCTGAGCGAGGAGTTCCAGCTGCAGATTAGCTCCCTGTGGCTCTGAGAGGCTGAGCGTGCAGAGCTTGGCAATGAATGACTTGTCTCTCTTGGTGTCGCCAGTTACCACTGGCAGGTCATGCTCACTCAGTGACTGTTGATTTCTGGGCTTGGCTGTTACTTCCATGACTGAATTCATCCATCCATGCATAGTGTGTGTCAAGAGGTTGCTTGTTGAGTCTGTGAGGGCTATTGATTGTGACTGGTTTGTGTACGGAACTGGAACCTGTGACCTTTCACCATCTCCACCTCCAACCCCATTACCTAACTGTCCCAACGGTGGGACGACTTCATGCCAAAGCACATGTGATCCACTCCCAAGGCAAACGGCAGGCAGCAGGCACAGCCCCTGCCGAAGCACACAGAGGCAAAACCTGTGCACTGCTAGAGAGTCCTTGCTTTTTCCCAAGGTTTTGGGAGTTGCAGTGTGATCTCCGCCTCTACTGCAGGTCATCACCGTCGGCTGAGGAAAGGATTAGTATCCTTTCTTTTTCTTACCTTAGTGGGTTAGATTTGCATGTGATAAATTTAAAAGCTCCAGAACAGAGCCTGTCCTGCAGGGACCCTAAACTGGACACAGGCAATGGGAACCCATTATTTCTCCTGCTCCCTCTGCTGCGGGCACGCCTAGCACGAGCACGCCTCCTGCTCCTTTCCAGTGTTTCCTTGTATTCAGTAATGCCCTCACCAGCCACTGCACACCAGATACTGGGAACCACTTTCTATCTCCTAAACACCTCTGTAATCAATTTGTCCCCCCGCCCCTTCTGCATCTTTTTATTTTACGTTTTTACTGCTATTACTGCTTTAGCTGAGGCACTCAGTGTTTCTTTGCTGGGCCACTGCAGTAACTTCCTTCTGGTCTCTGCTCCCTCGAATTGATCATCCTGATCTGCTTCTAGAGTTCCATTGAAAAACATAAATTTGATCACCTGTTTCCTCTACTAGACTACTTGTTAAGGCTCCTGTTACTCGCAAGAATGAGACCAAAATCCCAAATACCTTGATTCCTATCTTCTTGTCCCATATCACTGGCTGATACTTCTTTCCAGATGCTCCATGCAAGTGGCCAGTTGTTTTCCGAAAGTCCAGGCTCATGAAGATACTTTGCTTTGGTTCATGCTGTTCTCTTGGCCTGGAAGACCTTTCTTATCTCTTTCAAGACTAAACTCAAATTACACCACTTTTGTCAAACCTGCCCTACCTGCTCCGTCTTCCCCACAATGACCTACCTACTCTCTCCTCCAGGTCCCCAAAGGCGTTCAACAGGCTTCTGCTATAGCACTTAGCACAGCACTTTATAAGTAAGTGGTTACACGTAAGTCTCTGTGGATGGATTACAAACTCCTCTTGGAAAAATGGTTTGCCGTTCATTCATTTTATATTACCAGGGCCTAGCACAGAGTAAGATTTTAAGTATTAGTTGAATTAATGGCTAAAAATGAGTAAATGCACAATTCAGTAATAAGATGCTGACTTTGTATTTGTTGTGTTGAAAAATAAAGACTAGAGCTAAGTTAAAACCAGAGACATGCAGTGAGTTACTTCTCTAGCCAGGGCCTCATTTACAAGACTATTGTGAGGTGGGAGACGAAATGCACTTTCGTCCATCAGAACTTCACAAAGAGGAATGATTATTATTCTGAAGATAGAATCAGTAGAGAAAATTATGAGTGTGAAAAAGAATCTGACTTTGGCAAAATCAAATTATTTCTAGTATAACTTTAAAGAAATTGCCTCAAATATGTGCCAACAAGCATATGACCTTTCCCTGGTCAGAAGAATCGACAGGACCCCACTCAATTGCAGCTGTTCCTTTGGTTTCCTGTAGCCTACCCTCCTCCAAGTGACCAGCAGAGAGGGTGCAAGTTGGGGGACTGTCACCATCCATAACAGAGGCCAATGGGATTGATTCTGAAAAACCCTTCGTGCTTACTGATTAGCAGCCCTCGAAGCTAGTTATGCCAACGACAACCTTGGAAGGAGTGTGGGCTCCGAGACTGTGAGGCTTTTCTGGCCTGTAGACTTTGGGCAGCCTTAGAAGTTGCCACTAGAAGACGGTAGAGGGATCTCCCTGTAATCAATTAGCTAAGCACAGCTGATCATTTATAGTGGTGCCACAGTGGATTTCCTGCCTCTGTACCAACACGAAAGGACACAGTCAACCCCTTTCTTATTTGGGACTCTGGTGGGCCTGAGCCAGCTTAGGTCAGAGAGAGCAATCAGTTCTCAGATGTCAGTGGGACTAGACGCCCACTGGGTGGCCCTTTGCCAAGTTTTCACATCGGGATTTTTCAATAATGGACCTTCCAAACTGAGTAAATCAGTGGCTTTCAAACTTTTGCTCCACATTAAGAAACACATTTTCTCTCACAACCCAGTACACACTCACACACGCACACACACATGCACACACACCTGTGCACATACATTGATTCATGAGAAAATACTTTTACTATGTACTTTGTAGGCTGATATTTATGTTGTCATTAACTAGCTGTGAAAACCTGGGCAGGTTTTCTAACTTCTTTTATCCTCAAATTTTCTCCTATGTAAACTGGGGATATTAATACCTACCTCAGTATCTTTGCTAGAATTAAATCTAGTTAACAGAAAGTACCCAGTGCTGTGCATTACACAATACATATTTTTTCTCTCCTCTTTATAAACAGTATTTGAGCATATTTCTAAATGACCCATCTTAGGTTTACCGTAAAACATGATTATTGCTGTTTTTATTTAAAAACTTATTTTTGTGAGGTATTTTGATGAGATAATAACTGGAATCCTGACAAAGTTAAGATCAGTTAGAGGCTTTAAACTTCAGCATAATCTAAAGCATTCTAATTTTAGCTGTCTAATGTAGGGTTTTTCTGAATGTAGTAGCTATTCTTTGAGCCACTTATTAAAGGAACTAATATTGTTTATTACCAAAATTGCATACTTATCAAGTCCTTAGGGATCAAACTAGAAGGCACAAATTGAAATGTATGAAATAAAAAGTTGAAATACTAAGTAAAGTAGGAAATTTAGTTTTTTAAATAGAACCTTTCCGAATCAATTCTATGGCAGGTACAGATTCAGGGGGACGGGGACGTCACGTGTACCCAGGTTCAATGTTTGGAAACAAGCCACACACACAAGCAGCAGCACCTTTCTGAGCGTTTCCTCTGCAGGAATCCCACACAAGCCGCAGTCAGCCGGGACACCCGCTGCCCTGCCCCCACTTGGGGTAGGAATAATTGCACCTGCGCTCAAAAGGCGGCTGAGTCTTCCTTTAATTTGCATAATGCTGCATTCGAATTAAAAACCAAGAGTAAAACTGAGAATGATGGTGAGCACGGAGCGGGGCTGGCCCCTAAGACACAGCGTGCGGGCCGCCGCCCGTGACCGGCTCTGCCTGGCCCAGGCTCCGCGGCGCTTTGCTGCGCCCAGAGCGCTCCCGCGTTTTGAGCTTGACCCGTGTAGGGGCCCGGGCATCGGTGGGTCACACTGTCCTCTTCATTTCAAGATGCAGAGACTGGGGTTCAGGGAAGCCGCATTGCTTGGCTAAGGCTCACACAGCAAGGAAATCTGAAAACCCAAAGCTGCCGCTCCTCCGGCGGGCACACTCTGAAGAGGCGGACCCAGCAAGCTCGCCGCGTGTCCCCGACAGGTCCCACAGGGCCCACAGGACACGGCCTTCACTACACTCCGTGTCCCGTCAGCGCGCGGACGCCGCAGGGCTGCGCTTGGCGTGAGCGGGACGGACTCGCAGACCCCCCTGGTCCGCCTTCTGCGGGAGCGCCCCGGGGACTCTGCCCAGATGCCAGGTCGCTGGCCCAGAGCGCCAGCCCTGAGGCCTTCCCTTGCAGGGGGAGCCAGCCCTGAGGCCTTCCCTTGCAGGGGGAGCCAGCCCTGAGGCCTTCCCTTGCAGGGGGAGCCAGCCCTGAGGCCTTCCCTTGTAGGGGGAGCCGGCCCTGAGGCCTGACCTTGTAGGGGGAGCCGGCCCTGAGGCCTGACCTTGTAGGGGGAGCCAGCCCTGAGGCCTTCCCTTGTAGGGGGAGCCGGCCCTGAGGCCTGACCTTGTAGGGGGAGCCGGCCCTGAGGCCTTCCCTTGTAGGGGGAGCCGGCCCTGAGGCCTTCCCTTGTAGGGGGAGCCGGCCCTGAGGCCTGACCTTGTAGGGGGAAGGCCTGACCTTGTAGGGGGAGCCAGCCCTGAGGCCTTCCCTTGTAGGGGGAGCCAGCCCTGAGGCCTTACCTTGTAGGGGGAGCCAGCCCAGCAGGCCGCAGAGGGCCCACCACATCCTGCGCTGCTGAAATGCCCTTGCTTCCTCCCGGCGCTGAGCAGCTGGAGCAGGTGGCGGCTTTTGAAGGGGGAGAGGCAGGGGGGCTGTGACCTCATGGTCTCGGCTCCTCCCCAGCTCTGGAAGCCCCCCTGCAGTTAGCTCCCCCCAACACCTCCAGCTGGAACCCGAGTGGGCCACATGTGTCATCGCGGTGGGAGAGGTGCGCGATGTGCTGGTGGCACAGATCATTCTGCCCCGTGGGCAGCGCCGGTGAGTCAACCAGCTGCAAGGCTGGGGGAGAGGAAGCGTGGGAAAGGCATTAAAGTGTCCTGTACAGTACGGTCACCTTCTCTTTACATTTCTTTTCCAGTTTATTAAACAATTATAATTAGACAAGTTTTGCTGAACCCTTGGGAATATTTTATATTTCTAATTCTGGCAGCAATTTATAATGGTTATTAGAAGCAGAATTCATTCTTTCACATATTTACTCATTTAAAAAATCTGTATATCTATCTGTCCATTATCCATCCATCATCCATCCATCCATCATCCATCCATCCATCATCCATCCATCCATCCATCCATCCATCCATCCATCCATCCATTATCCATCCATCCATCATCCATCCATCCATCCATCCATCCATCCATCCATCCATCCATCCATTATCCATCATCCATCCATCCATCCATCCATTATCCATCCCTTCATCTGTTCATCCATCTAGTAGGTATTGTTGTAAGATGTATTCAGATAGGACAGATACATCCTTGTTTTTAGGAGGTTGTGATCTAGTGGGGGTGACAATATATAAATGAACAATTTTGGTATTTAATCCTCAAAAATTGTACAAGTTGACATAGATTTGATTTCATTTTTCCAAGGACACACAGCAACATATGAATAGACTTATGTTTAGAAGATAGAAGCTAGTCTTTAATGTTTGGAAAACTGTAAAGGAAATAATATTTACTAGTTCTAACTGACATGAGTGTTAATATTCTGTAAATGTGTTAATAGTTTGGGTAGGCAAAACTCTATCCATCAAAACTGTCTTTCAAATATTTTACCTATTTCAATAGGCAGAAAGAGAATAAGAAGAGGAGAGAAAATAGATCTTTCTTAAGCAGTTTAGTGCGACCTAATATGTCTCAAATTGTATGGTGACATGAATGCCTTGGCCATCAGCTAAAATGCAGATTGCTAGAGTCAGCCCAAATTGATTAAACCAGATCTCACAGGAATGAGGAGCCTCCTGCATGCTTACCACGCTCTCCAGACACGGTAAGGGGGTCTGAGCAGCACTGAGGGCTCTGGGACAAACCAGGAGAGCGGGAGCCAGCCCTGACTCTGCCGTCAGCTGGGGTGGCTGGGGCCAGAGAAGGGTCTCCTAAGTGTGTGTTGACTGTATTGAAAAATACTGACTGCTTATGGAAGCAGGGAGTGAGTGTTGCAGTGTACCATTTTTAAAATAATGATTTAAGGCCCTAGCTGGTTTGGCTCAGTGGTTAGAGCATCAGCCCATGGAATGAAGGATCCTGTGTTCGATTCTGGCCAAGGGCATGTACCTTGGTTGCAGGCTCGATCCAGGAGGCAACCCATCGATGTGTGTGTGTGTCTCTCTCCCCCCTTTTTCTCTCTCTCTCTGGAAAGCAATAGAAAAAATATCCTCGAGCGGGGAATAAAATAAAAACAAAGAATCAAGGAGATTGCCTGAGCAGACATGGTGTCCGTGGCAGAACTAAGAACACAAGGCAACACTTGGGTTTTTGGTCTGATTACTGTTTTTTCCTCACAAGGCTCCCTCCATGGACTCTAGTTTTTCCAGTTACGGCTCCATGGTGTCTCAGCCGTGGCAGTCCTTCTCCAGGCAATGCCACATCCTTGTTTGCAGGGGAGGCTTTCTTTTTGTGCCCGTCTCCTACCCCCTTAAGAGGAAAGCCCACATGACGTGTTCCTGGCAGGCGACAGGCGACCACTGCTAGCTACCCGCTTCTCCCGTTTTCCCCCGAAGAGGCTGTTCTTCAGGGCTCTCTACCCGCCAGGTCACGGCTCAGGACAGGGCTTTGCCTCCAGGCTGCCAGGTGACGTCCTGGGGTCAGCGACACCGGTGCTGCTTGATTTTTCAGACCGTGAGCTGATCAGACAACTTGAACTTATGCGGAGGTAAAAGATCACTTTCACATGAAAAAAAGTTAAAATGTCATCATGGGACTTTTCATTTTAAGCCAGCGTAGGGACAACGTTGAACCAATTTTGAACTAAATTTAGGCAAAGGGCCTGCAAAAGGGTCACTTTATTTTCCAGTTGTGGTTGTCTGTAATTTTCTGTTGGGTAAAAAATGTACAGAAACACAGGTGAAAACAGAAAGAATACAGGACTCAGGTAACCAGAGAATGAAATATGCTGAGACTGAAACTTAAATTTACAGTGCGATCGATCCCAGCTCTATCGATTGACTATGGTCCTAGTGCAATGCCTGTGAATGGACCCACATGAGATTTGCCAGGTGTCCATTTCCCTGCAGGCGGGCAGCCTTTCTCTTTGCTCTCCACTCTCTTTCTAAAGCTCAGATTTGATGTTATTCTTCTGGTCAGAAACTTTCAGTGGCTTCCTTTTGCCGGAAGGTCAGAGTCCAAACTCCTTAGCAAATCACTCAAGGCCGCTCACACCCTGGCCGCAGTCTCCCTTTCCTCTCCCCTGCGGCTCTCCCAGTGTATCCCCGTAGAAATTCTTGCTGTATTTCAAGCATAGCTGGAGGCCCACCGGCTCACAATGCACACGGACCTCTGACGAAACAGCCTCTTTCTGGGGAGGCTCTACGCACCCTCCAAGGCCCGGGCCGAGCGAGGCTTCTCAGGGCGAGCGGTGACCAGTGAGCACGAACAGGGACTCTGGAGCCACCGATTCACCTGTGAAGCGGGTGGAAGGACAGCACCTCCAGACACGGTTGTCGTGAGAATTAAAGATGTGAACGTACTTTAGTGCCCTGCACATCGTAAATCCTGTATGAGTTAGCTGTTCCTATCCTCTACACTCCCAGAAAAAAATTCTCTCCTTTTCTTTGCCCCCATAATAGTTTCTTTCTTTATATCATGCTAGTTTTTATTTTGATTTGCATTCTATTTAGTTGAATGTACATCTGAGTTCCGTGGAAGCAGAGTTTGTTTCTTATTTACCTTTGTGTTCCTGAGGCCGGGCGCAGACACCTGCATAGGATAGTTGTTTTTAAAATAGCCCTATTGACATATAACTCACATAAGGGCTACATATTTGAAGTGTAGAGTTTGGTAAGTTTTGACATGTGCTTACACCTATCACACCCGTCACCCCAAGAGTTCCCCGTGGCCTTTTCTTGTCCTCTCTCTGTCCCGCCCCACATCCCTTCTTAAAACAACCACTGATCTGCTTTCTGTCACTGTCGGTTAGTTTTAATTTTGTAGACTTTGTGTAAGTGGAATCATACAGCGTGTGTTTCCTTTGTCTGGCTTCCTTCGCTCAGCAGCATCATCCTAAGGTTCCTCTCTGATGCCGCAGGTAAAGTTCCTTCTTTTCTATTGCTGGGTCGGATCAGTGTATGAATACAGCCCAGGCACCTGGAGATGCACTTCTAGGCTGCTTACCATAGTATAGTTTTTAATGCTTGCTTATTAAATTGAATCAAGTGTAGGAAAACTTTAAATAAAGGGAAACTGGTGTGTTCCCACATTTGCTTTTCATGATAGTCTCCTAATTCAGAGGGAAAGTTCAAAGTTAGCAGGAGTAGTTTAATCAAATGCTGGTCCTTAGCAGGCTCTTGGGGTATACACTCTGATGGACCACCCAGTTCTCTCTTGACCCCTGGCAGCTGGAAAGATGAGACATGTCATCTGGGTTCCTTTCTGAAAACTGCTTCAGTGGAAAAGAAGATCACACCCCTCCATGGGCACCAGATGGAGCTTAAAGGCCCTGCTCCCTTGCCTCAAAGAGGAGCAGCTCTGCAGGGAAGGGTTCCAGCTCCAGCGCTCCCGACACAGGATCAGCTGAGGCCGTTGTTGTGACTGCATTTCAGTCCATCTTCTCTCCTCCTGGTCTTGCTTCCTTCTCAAGTATTGTCCCCGGAGCACTCCCTATAAACCCTGGGTGCAGATCACTCAGCATTGGACCCAGGGAACCCAACTCACAACAGCTCTTGAAGCACAAGTGAGTGAGTGAAAAATGAACGGACTTTCCCTTGAAATAGAGACACGGCTCTTTTTGCTCTGAAACCGAATGGATGTCTGGACTTACAGTTCTTCCCAAGTATCAAAGGAAATCCTACTTTAAATTTCACTGGGCGTTGAGAAGTGTATCTTTTCACCCACAGGTGTGATATGCAACTGGTCAGAAAATTTCACAAATGTCATGGGAGTTTGTTGGACTCAGAGATTAAAGATGCTCCTGTGGGGGAAACGCTGCTGGCAGGGTTGTGAGTGACGTGCACTTGTGGTTTTCACGGTGCTTCCCACTCTCTCCTGCCCACACTGTGGCCTGCAGCCCATCCTGGGCTCAGCAGGGGAAAGCAGCCAATGGGGCTGCTTGCAGGGTGGGGGAAAAGGTGAGGTGGCACATAGTGGTCAAGCAGTGACCTTTTCCTGTTCCTAGTGGAACAATGTCTGCTGACCACCCTGAATGTGGGAGGCCTGGCAGCTGACGGCAATTTGTCATTTTGATCAGCATTTCCTGACAGTCTCCTACAGTTTTAGTACTAATAGGAAGTAACATTTGATGGGGAGGTGGCATGGGGACAGGTTTTAGAGAAATAAAATATATCCTCTTTATTTCCCATCATCCCCGTGGTCAACATAGATTGTCAGGAGAGAAACAAGCTGAAAAAGGAGATACTTGTTAAGCAGGTGAAAGTTGGGCTGTTTCAGGGGCCACAGAGGACAGGGGATTTCCCCATGTGTGGAAGCCGCTGGGTTTTTGCTGCAATTACAGGAGAGGCCTGAACTTTCGTCTGGCCCTTTCACAGCTCCTGTAAAGCGTGCGCGGCCTTTCCCAAGGCCTGGGCAAGAGGGGGCTTGGCCTGCATTTCCCAGCAGCCGCTTCGAAGGGCTGGTTCACCCCAGTGCCAGGATTTGGGGCCTATTGTAGACTTCCACCAAGAGCAGGGAGTTTCCACTCCAGAGCAGCAGCCTTTGTGGCTGGTAACTGGTCGAAAGAAAGGCTTCCTTGGAGCAGCAAAGCTTTAGAGGGATGAGTATGGGGGCAGGAGACAGCGACTAGATGTGTTGCCCGGACCTGTCACGAGCAGCCGCGGAGCCCTGAGCAGGCTGCTGCCCCTTGGAGTCAGCTTCCTCACCTGTAAAATGAGCAGAGTAGCGCAGCACGGGCGGCTGGGGCTGAATTAAGCGGAGGACCCGAGGCGCCCGCTCATGGCCCACAGGCCCCCTTAATCTGCAGCCCACACACGTCTGAAGCACGTCTCAGCCACGGGGACCACGGGGGGTGAGACGTGCCTGGGGGGGATGGAAGCAGCCAGCTTCTGCTCTTAAGGCCTATGCCTAGAGCTTCAGCCAATCAAAAGAGAACCTCAGTAGGAGCCGATTTCAGAAGGACATCCTGGTCTGGGAGAAGGTACCACAGCACAGCAAGCGCCAGCTCAGGCCTCAGCTCACAGTTCTCTCCCAGGAGAAGTGACTTCCCTCAGTGTCTTTATCTGCAAATGAGGGATTGGATGAGAGCAGTGGTTCCCAAGCTGCGTTCAGAAGAACCCGAGTGTCCCCCAGGGGCCTCAGGGCTCTGCAATATTTTCTTGAAAGTTTATTTAAATTTTATTAATCCAGGCTCTAGAACCAGGCTCACAGGCTCAAATCTCAGCTCTGACACTTACTAGCCATGTGACTTTGGACAAATTGTTGAATCCTTCTAAGACTCAGCTTCGACTTTGGTAAACTGAGACTAATAATAGCATCTACAAATAAGGTCATGGAGGAGATTAAAGAGGTTGACACATGTGAAGTACTTAAGGAAAGTGCTGGCTGTCACTCTGCCAGCCATGGACACCAGAGATCTATTAATCTGTTATGCTAGGTAAACTCGTTTCTGTATCAGACTCCGCTGGCTTGGAGCAAATTCCAAAGGCTTCATCCTGGTCTACAGCAGAGGTCAGCAAAGTTTTCTGTAAAGAGCCAGGGAGCAAACATTTCAGGCTTGCAGGCCATGTGCCTTTAACTACTAACATCTGCCCTGTATCCTAGGACTAGCCACAGGCAATATGTGCATGAATGAGTGTGGCTGTGTACTAATAAAATTTTATTTATAGACACTGGAATTTGGATTTCATATGATTATCATGGGTCATAAAATAATATCCTTCTTTTGATGTTTTTCAACCATTATAATTTTGGGTGGTACAAACACAGGCTGTAAAAACATTCTTAGCTTGTGGGACATACAAACACGGCTGTGGCCAGGTTCTGCTGGTGGGCAGTGGGTGACCCAACCCTGGTGTACAGGACCCGTGTCTCTGGGTTGCCTGCCTCTCCAACCTCATTCCCCCCACTCCCTGCTGTCCTACTAAGCTTTGGTTCCCTGCCTCCTTGTGTTCTGACCCAGCCGCTCCTCTCCATTCAGGAGCCTGGGTACTTGCTATCTGCCCGCAGGCCGCCTCATTCAGCTCTTCACCACGACCAGCTTCCACTCAGCCCCGACTGTCCATTTAAGTGCCGCCTGCCCAGGAGCACACACCTGACCTCCTTATCGAAAGGAGTGCCCCGTCCCACACACCTCCCAAAGTTACTCTCTATCATAGGACCCCATTTATTTCGCCCTAAGCAGCAGTATTGGTCAGCGGCTGCAATTATGCGTCTTGTTTATTTATGTGTCCTGTGTCCATCTCTCCCCCTCATGAGAGCGGGGACATTGCTTTCTTACTTGCTGTGGCTGCTCCAGCCTTTCACTCTGTTAGGAAGCAGTGTTCAATCAATATTGTAGGATGAGTGAGTCCACTGCCTCAGTATCTAGTTTCATACAGTGAATTAATAATGCTTGGTCTCCTCACCTTGTAAAATTCTGATGAGAAGCAAGTGAGAATGTGTTCCTAAGACTATAGTCTACAACGGGAAGGTGCAAGTCATCAAGGTAGCCTCTCAGACAAACCCCAGAGGTCAACCAACACACCTACTTTTACCATTCTCCTCTACTGCAGAAGCTAACTTATGGGCAGAAGAGCAAAAGTAATATCCGTATGGATGAGCCATTTTCATTCCTTGTCTTTGATATTCCCCATAGATAAGAAAATGGCTATATGTATAATCTTTATGTTGGCCTTAGCAAAAGCAACTATTTATTAACATGTAGTATTGTTATCAGTGGCAGTGGGGTTCTTGGGCTTCCGCTGGAATAAGAATTTCCAGATGTCCCACAGGAAGGTGAGATATTGTAGAAAGCTTAATTTCTGTGGAATCAAATCCCTGAGTTTCCAAGGTCCCCGCTCCCACCATCCTGCCAAGAAAGAAGTCCAATTTTGCTTTCAGCAGAGCTAAAATCAAAGCCAGTGTCCAGAGTTTCCATTTCATGTTAGAGCACAGTCCAATCCAGCATCAGGATGGCTTAGTTTGTGTTTCCTGCTGTAGACCATCAGTCCATTAGATGTGGGCCTACATGGCTGGAACATGTGGCTATGGAGGCAACACAGACAAATGCAAAGCCAAAGGAATCGGAGAGCCAAGAGTGAGCCAAGAGCTCAAATTCCTTCATTTGGGAGATTATGTATCCCCCAATTTTTGTGGGCTTGCAATGGCCCTGACGACTCTAGCCAATCTGTGGTTTCCCAGGCTTGACTGGCAGACAGCTATCTTCCCTATGTCACCCTGACTCACTGCGCATGCACCCATCTTCCCCTTTGTCCAGTCCCTTCCCCCAGTAACCTGCAAAGATTTGGGCGGTGGTTCATTGGGGAATGTGAGATTGCAGCTTCCTGGTGAAGCTGCCCAAATGGCCATGCTTATAATACCTGGCCTTTCTTTTGCTCCTTTCTTATTATTAATAGCTAGCTAATTACAACGGTATCAGTCCCCCCCTTTAGAGAGAAATGAGCCTCTTTGTCATCCTGCAAAGAATGAATGGGTGAAGGTCTCCATCTTGTAGCTGCTTCATGCTGTCGAGGGGCACAGGCCTGCCTATCCCAAGGCTCAGAGGTTCTCCCTTGTCTGACAGAGGAAGGAGAAACAAAAGGGAAGGAGGGGTCTTCCTGCAGGGAAGAGGGATTTTGTAAAGTCCAGGTCAGTCTGATGTCCCTGGGAGGTGGCATAGGCGGTGTCCAGAGGAAGATGCATTAGATGGACAAGCTGGCATCCTTGCGGTATTCTAGAGGTGACAAGCTTGACAAGAGGTTAAAAGGCATAATTCAAAAGTGAGGAGACTTAGGGCAACTAAAGGCCCAGTGAGAGGTAAAAACCGAAGTGATAAAGGGAAAGGTGAACTTCCCAATGTTCTAGATCAGGTTGGAGAAGTGGCTTCCCTGGAGGCAGGTGTGTCGCACCTGGTTGAAGTCCTCCTGTTCACTATACTTAGTCAAATAAGGCCAAGGGGCATAGTCTAAGACTTTCCCTGAGAGAAACTGTGGGCCTTTTCTCTCTGAGCCATTTGGCCAGGAAAGGGAAAGCGGTTTCAAGTGAAGCCAATAGACCGTCCATATTTCATTGACTCAAAATAAGTCCCAATCATTGAGACTCATTTCAGGAGAAGGGGGTACAGATGGCTTCTAAAGTGAGGCCTATACTGTGCGAACAAGCAGTCAGGTAAATAAGGTCATAGGCACAGAATCCATACAAACAGAAGGAAGAACACAAGACACAAAGGCTGGAGCACACAGCAAGTCCTGAGCCACTTGAGACTTCCAGATGCAAGGCTTCTGCTGGAATGAGAGCAGTGAAATCTGATAGATTCCTTACAGTTAGAATATTCCTGGTGATATCATTAGGTGCTGAGGTCTGCACGGCCCACACAGGCATAGCCTTAAAAACAAAACTTTGAAGACAGTTAACTGCACTGCAGCCCAATATTCATAATTGGGCATTGTGATTTTCATTGAAACATAATTTTTTTAAGATTACCCTTATTTTCAAAGAGGCCGTATTAAGTCCGGTTTTAATTTGACCTGATTATTTACATAAACACAACAAGAATGGCAACTAACCTAATCAATCACTCCTGCTCTTTCAAATTTGCTTTGCTGGAATTTTTTACAAGGAATCTGTAAATTGAGCTATAGTCAGCCCCTCAGGGCAAAAAAGCCAAGCCATAGCTGCCATCAGGTTTTGCCTACAATACCTGCAGGTTTAGGTCAAGTCCTCAAGTCCTTCAGGTCCCTAAAGGTGTCTTGAGGCTCCTTTCTTGCCATCTTTCATGAAAACTACCTTTGTTCCTTACCTGGAAAGGTTGCCATGAACCACGTGACCAAGCAAGGTCTCAGGCCATTTCTGCAGCCCTTCTTCACCACTGGCTCTTCCAGAGTTTGCTGAGTGACCCCACAACTGGATCAGGGCACTGGACCCACAGAGGAGCCTCAAGCAGTAGGTGCCACTGCCCCCAGATGGCTGTGGCCAGGAGGGCCCTCCAGGCTTGGAAGTGTGGATCCCTAAAGCCTCCCAGAGCCTGGTTTCCCAGCTGCTTGGGCCTGAATTATTATAAGGGAGCTTTCTGTCCCATCCCACTTGACGGATATGGAAACAGAGGCCTGCAGGAGCACATGACTTCTCGTAAGCGACCCAGCCTCTGAAATCAGGCTCGGTTTCTGGAGCTTGGAGTCAAGAGCCTTGTCAATTGGCGCCTAATTAAATTTGATTTCAGATAAAAAACAGGTAGTCTTCCAGCAATCATGCCTCATGCAATATTTCATGTGCTGACATGCTATGTCTGGCAGCCCTACTTGTCAGGCCATGGAGCTGAGCCTGCACAGCCCCTGTGGCAGGTCGGAAGCTGGAGGAGAAGCTCCCGAGCCACCGCCAGGGCAAGGGCACATGACTTACAGGGTGACAGTGACTGAGTTAGTTTTCTATTGCAGCTCTAACAAGTGATTTCACATGGAGTAACCTGCACCACAAAGTGTGTGATCCCAGGAGGTGGGCGTGAGAAATGTGAAGTGGGTTCATTGGGGTGCGCTCCTCCCCGGAGGCTCAGAGACACCTGGCCCCTGCCCATCGGGGGTTGGAAGAATCAGCTCCTTATGGGACAGTTTCCTTCTCTGTCACTCCCAGCTTCGAGGGGCCTGCAAAAACCTTGGCCCCTGGTCCCTTCCTCCAGACTCAAAGCGAGACATGTGGGTTGCGTCCCTCCCGAGGCATCTCTGACCCAAGCCTCCTGCCCACTTCCCAGGGTCAAGACACCTGGTTACTGAAGGTCAGGACCTCAGGGTGGGGAAACACCTTTTGTGCATTCAGTAGAGGGTCTGGGGGTTGTTGGTGCTCAATAAATGTTCATTCACAAGGAACACCTGGAACACCTGGATACCTTGGCTCACCTGGCTGACTTGGAATGGTTGCCAGGTTACCTCTATGACCTATCTTACCAATGTGACCTGTCTCACTTCTGTGACCTGCTGCCTCTTGATACCCCACAGGGCTGGACTGAGCCTCAGCAGGGTGGCTCTCCAGCAGGCTCCGGGAAGGGCTCCCCAAGATCTTGTCATATTTCAATTCAGAATTGGCTGTTGAGACAGAGCTGGCCACATGGAGAACTGGGGAAGCCACCCCCAAAGGGACAGCAAGTACCAACAGGGTAGGGAGAGCCAGGGTGGCTGGGGTGCAGAGAGGGCTGGCGGGTGATTAAAAAGCCCTTGGTTGACTTGAAAATGCTCTCACAACCAGTAAGGCTTTTAGCCATGAGAATGACATGATCTGATTTATATTTTTTAAAGATCACTCGTGATTTGACATTTGAAATGATATTTGAGAGGGTAGGATTTAGACAGCTGAAGACGGTGAGATGCGCTTCAGGTCCAGAGAGTGGAAATGCGGCCTGGAGACGGGACAGATGAACACTGAGGACCAGAGCACACACCTCTCAGGGCCTGTGAGTGACGACACAGGGCAGGGAAACAGAAGACCCCCATGGAGGGGACGAGGGGGGGGGACAGGGGACCCTCCATGGAGAGTGCAGAGCAGAGGGGACAATGGACCCACCATGGAGTGGAGGGGGGAAGGAGGATAGGGAACCCTCCATGGAGGTGAGAGGGGACGTTAGGGATTGTTTATGGAGGTGAGAGGGGAGGTCAGGGAACCCTCCATGGAGGTGAGAGGGGACGTTAGGGATTGTTTATGGAGGTGAGAGGGGAGGTCAGGGAACCCTCCATGGAGGTGAGAGGGGAGGTTAAGGGACAGTTCATGAACGTGATAGGGTAGGAAAGGGATCCTCCATGGAGGTGAGAGGACAGACAGGGAAGCTCCATGGAGGTGAGAGGGGAGGACAGGGAACCCTCCATGGAGGTGAGAGGGGACGTTAGGGATTGTTTATGGAGGTGAGAGGGGAGGTCAGGGAACCCTCCATGGAGGTGAGAGGGGAGGTTAAGGGACAGTTCATGAACGTGATAGGGTAGGAAAGGGACCCTCGATGGACCTAGGAGGACAGACAGGCAGAGTCCATGGAGGTGAGAGGGGAGGTCTGCGGACCCTCCAAGGATGTGAGATGGCAGGACAGGGAACTCTCATGGAGATGTGAGGGGTGGATTGGGAAACTTCCATGGAGGTGAGAGGGGAGGTCAGGGAACCCTCCATGGAGGTGAGAGGAGAGGTCAGGGGACACTCCATCGAGGTGACAGGGCAGGACAGGGAACCTCGATGGAGATGAGAGGGAAGGTCAGGAAACCCTCCATGGAGGTGAAAGGGGATGTTAGGGGATTCTTTATGGAGGTGAGAGGGGAGGGGAGGGGACCCTTCAAGGACCTAGATGGCAGGACAGGGAACCCTCCATGGAGGTGAGAGGGGAGGTAGGGGACCCTCCGTGGAGGTGAGAGGGGAGGTCAGGGGACCCTCCAAGGACATGATATGGCAGGACAGGGAACCTTCCATGGAGGTGAGAGGGGAGGTCAGGAGAACCGCCAAGGATTTGAGATGGCAGGAGAGGGCACCCTCCATGGAGGTGAGAGGAGAAGAGAGGGGACAGGAAACCCTCCATTGAGGTGAAAGGAAGGTAAGGGGACCCTTAATGGAGGTGAGAGGGGAGGTAACAAGATGCTCCATGGAGGCGACAGGGCAGGGCAGGGAACCCTCCATGGAGGTGAGAGGGGAGAACAGGAGATGGTCCATGGAGGTGAGACAGCAGGACAGAGAACCCTCCATAGAGGTGAGAGGGAAGACGGGACAGGGAACCCTCCATGAAGGTGAGAGGGCAGGAAGGACAGGGCACCTTCCATGCAGGTGAGAGGGGAGGTCAAGGGGGCCTCCATTGAGGTGACTGGGGAGGTAAGTAGACCCTTAATGGAGGTGAGAAGGGAGGTCAGGGGACGTTCCATGGAGTTGAGAGGGCAGGACAGGGAACACTCCATACAGGTGAGAGGGGAAGTCAGTGGACCCTCCATGGGGGTGAGAGGGCAGGTCAGGGCATCCTCCATGGAGGTGAGAGTGGAAGAGACGGGACAGGGAACCCTCCATTGAGGTGAAGGGGAGGTAAGGGGACCTTTAATGGAGGTGAGAGGGGAGGTCACAGGATGCTCCATGGAGGTGACAGGGCAGGACAGGGAACCTTCCATGGAGGTGAGAGGGAAAGCCAGGAGACAGGGAAACCTCCGTGGAGGTGAGAGGGGAAGACAGGGCACACTCCATAAAGGTGAGCGGGGAAGACAGGAGACCTTCCATGGACCTGTCCCCTGGGCATGGGGGACAGGGGACCTTCCATGTAGGGGGCAGGGCATGGGGTACAGGGGACCTGCCATGGAAAGGCCAGGGCATGGGGGACAGGGGTCCTTCCATGAAAAGGCAGGGCAGTGCGGAAAGCACCCTCCATAAAGAGGTCAGGGCAGGGGGACGGCCTTCCATGAATGGGCAGGGCTTGGGGGACAGGTACCTTCCATAGAGGGTTCAGGGAAGGGGGACAGGGATCTCCCTACTGAGGAGTTGAGCAGGGAAGATGGACCTTCCTTAAAGGTGAGTGGGCAAGAAGGACAGGGACCCTCCATGGACAGGGTCGGGCAGGGGGACAGGGAAGCCCCTGTGATGGGGCAGTGCAGTCATGGGCGGGGATCCTACTTGGAGGGGAATGGCCAGGGGAACAGGAACTCTCTGTGGAGGGGAATTGGCAGGGAGCACAGGGCACCCTCCATGGAGCGGGCAAGGAATTCAGGACAGGGGACCTTCCACGGAGGGGGCAGGGCATGGGGACAAGGGACCTCCCATGGAAGGGGCAGGGCATGGGGACAAGGGACCTCCCATGGAAGGGGCAGGGCATGGGGAAAAGGGACCTCCCATGGAGGGGCCAGGGCATGGGGACAAGGGACCTCCCATGGAAGGGGCAGGGCATGGGGAACAAGGGTCCCTCCATGGAGGGAAATAGGCAGGGCGACAGGGAACCCCCCCATGGATGGTGCAAGGCAGGGGGCAAGGATTCTCTATGGAGTTGAGAGGGCAGGGGGAGACAGTGCACACCCCTTTCAGGGTCAGGACAGGGGGACGGGATCCTCCATGAGGGGAAATGTGCAGGGGGACAGGGAACTAACCCTGTGAAGGGGCAGGGGAGGGAAGACAGGGGAGCTTCCAAGGAGGGACATGGGCAGGGGAACAAGAAATATCCAACTGGGGTGGCAGGGCAGAGGGACACGGGACACTCCTAGGAGGGGACATGCAGGGAACACAGGTGACATCTCTTTGAGGGGACAGGGCAGGAGGACAGGGGCCCTCCATTAAGAGAATGCATAGGGGCCACGAAATTTCCAAGTGAAGGGGCAGGGCAGGGAGGCAGGGGATCCTCTATGGAGCAGAGCTGGGGGACAGGAGACCCTCCAAGGAGATGACAGAGCAGGGAGGACAGGGGACCCTTAATGGAGGGGAATCAGCAGGGGGTAGGGAAGCCCCTTTAGGGGGCAGGGCAGGGGCCACAGGGGATCCTCCATGGGGGCAAATCGGTAGGGCGAGTGGGAAACACCACCCTGGGAAGGGGTAGGGCCGGAAGGACAGGGGCCCCTCCAAGAGGGTACAGGACAGGGGGACAGGGGACCCTCTATGGAAGGTACAGGGCATGAAGGACAGGGGAGACTCCTAGTAGGGGTCTCAATGCAGGGAACCCTGGAGACAGCCCTTTGAGGAGAGAGGGCAGGGAGGGCAGTGGACCCACCATGAAAGGAGCAAGGGAGGAAGGGCAGGGGCAGATGAAGAGGTGACAGGGGACCCTTCCCCTTCCATTGAGGATCCCCTGTCCCCCCATGGAGGGTCCACTCTTCCTCCAGCCCTGCCCTTTCCCAGAGTCTCCTGTCCCCTCTGCCCAGACCCATTTTCCCTGTCCCCCCTGCCCAGCCCCTCCCACAGTCCCCTGTCGCCCTGCCCTGCCAGCCCATGATGGGCCTTTATCGCCCCTGCTCTGAACACTCTGTGCTGGCTCCCCTTCCCCTCTGCCTCGTCGCCCCCGTGGAGGGTCTTCTGTTTCCCTGCCCTGAGCCCTCACTCACAGGCATCTGACAGGCATGTGCTCTGGTCTCTCTGGTCTTCATCTCTCCTGCCTCCAGGCCGCATGCCCACTGTCTGTACCTGAAGGTATCCCACCCTCTTCATCTGGCTAAGTCCTACTTGTAAAAGGACATATCTCAAATATCATTTCAAATGTCAAATCACAGAGTGATCTCCAGCGGGGAAGGGGGGTGAGGGAGGTAGAGGAAGGTAAAGGGGGGATAAATGGTGATGGGAGGATTCTTGACTTGGGGTGGTGAACACAAAATACAACATACAGATATTTTATTATAGAATTGCACACCAAAATCCAATACAATTTTATTAACCAATGACACCAAATAAATTCAATTAAAAATAAACATTGGGGATATTTGATCATGATTGGATCATGAGGTTGGAGTCCTCAGGAATAGGGTTAATTCCTTTTCAGAGAGACTCAATACTAGACTTATCAAGGGGATCACTTTGTAAGTTATATTAAAATCTACTGAACATGTTGTACACCTGAAACTAATATTAAATATCAATTCTAATTGAATTTTTAAAATTATTACAAATTAAAAATTTTTTAATAAAAATCAGAGTGATCTTTAAAAAATATAAATCACATCATGTCACTCTCGTGTCTAAAAGCCTTAATGGCCCCAGCAGTGCTCAGCTCTGCAGCCAGCCTTAGTGTGCTGCTTGGACCCTCTTGAGCTCACTCAGGCCCAGCAGAGGCAGCCATAGACAATGAGTTGCTTTGTAGCTCCAAACAGGTTGTTCAGGGCCAGTCACAGGAAGCGTCTGGCATTGGCCAGCACCAGAGTACCTCCCAGGAGGCCTAAGGCCAACCTACCCAGTAGCCAGCTTCAGATGACATCAGACACAATGAGCTTCACAAGCGGCATATCCATAGAGAGGTCTCCACAGACACCAGAAGAGGCGAATTCTGCTCCATGTGGTCAGCACGTGCACAGCAGCTTGTGCACTGAGGTCAGGGTTGAGCTTCAGTCAGCCAGCCTGAAGGTCGACACCACACACAAACGGGCCACTAGCAGCAAGAAGATTAAACTACAACAGGAGGGCCCACACGGCACACACAAAAGACGTTCCTGGAGCACTCAGCTCAGGTGATCAAGAAGACTGTGCCACTGGGTCCCACAAGACACCTACTGCATAAGGCCACACTACCAAGACTGGGAGTCTAATATAGAGAAACAAACACGGGGAGACAGCCAAAGTGGGGGGACAAAAGAACATGCCCCAAATTAAAGAACAGGAGATACCTCCAGAATAAAAGCTATCTACCAGATACAGAGTTCCAAAAAAATGGCTTTAAGGATGCTAAAGGAACTTAGGGGAAGAATGGATCACATCAGTGAGAACTTAGAGAGAGGATAACCATAAAAAAGGTATAAAAAGCATAAAAACGAACCAGTCAGAAATAAAGAGTACGCTATCTGAAATGAATACACTAGAAGAAATAATCAGCTGGTTTGATGGGCAGAACATCAAATCAGTGGTTTGGAACATGAGGCAGCAGAGGAAACCCAGCCAGAGCAGCAAAAAGAAAAAAAAATTTTAATGACAATTTAGGGGACCTTTGGAACAACATGAAGCATAACAACAACCTCATTACAGGAGGGCAAGAAGGAGAAAAGAAAGGGCAAGGGATCCAAAACCTATTAACATAAATAAACACTGAAAACTACCCTAACCTGGAGAAGGAAAAAGACACACAAGTCCAGGAACCAGAGTCCCAAATAAGATGAACCCAAAGAAACCCACCCCAAGATACATCACAATGGAGGTGGATGGTGTGGTGACAGTTGTATATCAGTGTACTTAATGCTACTGAATTGTAGACTTAAATGTGGTACAAACTGTACATCTTATGTTATGTACATTTTGCCACAAGAAAAATTGTTATTTATAGGATTGAAAAAATGAAAATAAAAACCTGCAAAACAGAAAAAGACGTGGAGGTTAAATAACATAAATAACGTTACTAAACAATGAATGGATTAACAGTGAGATTAAGGGGACAAAAATCAAAAGATACCTTGAAACAAATGAACATGAGAACACTACAACCCAAAATATATGGGGAGCAGGAAAAGCAGTCCTAAGAGGGAAACTCATAACATTACAGGCCTACCTCAAGAAACAAGGAAAAGCTCAAATGAACAACCTAACTTTACACTTAGAGGAACCAGAAGAGGAATAACAAACAAAGCTCAAAGTGAGCAGAAGGAAGGAAAAAATGAAGATCAGAGCAGAACTAAATGAAACTGAGTCTTAAAAAATTACAAGGGATCAAAGCAGCCCTGGACAGTGTGCCTAAGTTGTTACAGCATCAGCACACCCACCAAAGGGCAATGGGCACAATTACCAGTCCAGGGCACATACCTGGGAGGCAGGTTCAATACCCGGCCCAAGTCCGAGTGTGTGCAAGGGCCAACTATTCGATGTGTCTCTCCCACACTGATGTTTCCCTCTTTCTCCTTCCCTCCTCCCTTCCACTGTCTCTCAAAATCAATGGAAAAAATATCCTCAGCTGAAGATCAACAACAACAAAAAAGAGTGAGAGAGAGATCAGTGAAATCAAGAGCTGGTTCCTTGAATAGATAAACAAGATTGACAAACCTTTATCCAGACTCATCAAGAACAAAAGAGAGAGAGGACCCAAATAAATAAAATCAGAAATGAAAGAGGAGACGTGACAACTGACTCCACAGAAGTGCAAAGGAGTCTAAGAAAACAGAACGAACAACGTTATGCCAACAAATTGGATAATCTGAACAAAATCGAAAAATTCCTAGAGATACACAACCTTCCAAAACTCACTAAGGAAGAAGCAGAAAATCTGAATAGACCAATTACAACTAATGAAATTGAAGCAGTCATCAAAAAAAAAATCCCAACAGCCCTAGTGTTGGTCACTGGTTAGAGCACTGGCCAGTACACCAAAGGGTCAGGGGTTTGATTCCTGGTCTAGAGCTTGTACCTGGGCTGCAAGTTTGATCTGTCGTCTTGGTCAGGAGGCAAGCAACAGAGGTGTCTATCCCACATAGATGTCTGTCTCTCTCTCCCTCCCTCCCTCTCTTCTTTCCCTCCCCATCTTTCTCTCCCCTCCCCTACTTCCCTTCCTTCCATAATCCCTAAAAATAAATCAATGGAAAAAATATTGGGTGACAATTAGGAATAAAAAAAAGAAGAAGAAACATAGAAACAAACAAAAAAAACCTCCCAACACACATGCTGGACTGGATGGCTTCAGAGGTGAATTTTTCCACAGATTCAAAGAAGAATGAATACCTGTTCTCCTCAAACTATTCGAAGACATGGGAAAACTCCCAAGCTCATTTTATGAGGCAAGCATTAGCCTAATTCCCAATCCAGATAAAGACACGACAAAAAAAATTACAGACCGATATCCCTGATGAACATAGGTGCTAAGTTGGTCAACAAAATGTTAGCAAACTGGATCCAGCAACACATGAAAAAAATCAGACACCATGGTTCAGTGGGATTTACTCTGGGGACTGAAGATTGGTACAATATCAGCAAATCAGTAAATGTGATACATTACATAAACAAAATAAAAAAGAAGCATGACATAATGATATCAACAGATGCAGGGAAAGCATTGGACAAAACCCAGTGCCCATTTATGATAAAAACTGTCAACAGAGTGGGTATAGAAAGAACATACCTCAGCATAATGAAGGCCACACATGGCAAACCCACAGCCAACGTTATACTCAATGGGCAAATACTAAAGGCATTACCCTTAAGATCAGGAACAAGACTCGGATATCTACTTTCAGCACACTTATCATAGAACTGGAAGTCATAGCCATAGCAATTAAAAAGAAAGAAGAAAAAAAGCATTTGAATAGAAAAGAAGTAAAACTGTCATTATTTGCAGATGACATGATACTGCATGAAGAGAACTCAAAAGATTCCACCAAGAAATTACTAGAACTGATCAATGAATTCAGTACCTTAGCAGGATACAAAAGAAATATCCAAAATCAGTTGCATTTTTATACATCAATAATGAACGATTAAAGCAAAACGAAAAACAATCTCATTTACAATTGCATGAAAAAAATAAAAATAAGAAAACCTAAAAATACATTTAACCATGGATGTAAAAGACTTGTACTTGGAAAATTATAAGAAACTGAAGAAAGAAACTGAAGAAAATACAAATAAGTGGAAGCATATACCATGTTCATGGAAAGGAAAAATTAACATCATCAAAATGTCCATACTACCCAAAGCAATCTATGGATTCAGTGAAATTGCTATCAGGATACCAATGTTCTGTATTTTACAGAGCAAAAAATATTCCCAAAATTTATATGGAACCACAAAAAACAAACAAACCAAAAAAAAAAAACACACATACCCACAGCAATCTTAAGAAGAACAAATTTGGAGGTATCATGCTACCTGACTATGTTACAAAGCCATAGTCATCAAAACAGTGTGGTACTAGCATGGAAACAGACATATAGATCAATGGAACAAAATTAAACACCCAGAAATAAACCAGGCATTTATGGTTAATTAATACTTGACAAAGGAGGCAAGAACATACAATGCGGTAAAGATATTCTATTCAATAAATGGTGCTGGAAACTGGACAGAGAGGTGCAAAAAAATGAAACCAGACCACCTTCTCGCACCATACACAAGAAGAAATTCAGAATGGATTAAAGACTTAAATGTTAGACTCAAAACCATAAAAATTCTAGAAGGAAACACACTAAAATCCTGGACATTTCTTGCAGGAATATTTTCTCTGCTATATCTCCTCGGGCAAGGGAAACCAGAAAAACAAGTGATACTGCATCAAACTAATGAGTTTTTGCACAGCAAAGGACACCATCAACAAAATAAAAAGACAACCCACTGAATGGGAGGACATATTCGCAGATATATCTGATAGAGGCTTAACATCTAAAACTTACAAAGAACTTCTAAAACTCAACACCAAAATCCCAAAAATCCAATAAAAAAATAGGCAAAGGGCCTGAACAGATACTTCTCCAGAGAGCACATACAGATGGCCAAGATATATGAAAAGATGCAAAAAGTCACTCATCATCAGAGAAATGCAAATTAAAACCACATTGACACATCACCTCACACCAGGCAGAATGACAATCGTCAATAAATCAACAAAGAAGTGTTGGCGAGGACCTGGGGAAAAGGGAACCATAATGCACTGCTGGTGGGAATGCAGACTGGTGCAGCCACTGAGGAAAGCAGTGTGGAGTTTCCTCAAAATATTAAAAATGGAACTTTCTTAGGACACAGAAATTCCACTTCTGGGAATATATCCAAAGAATCCCACAACACTAATTTGGAAGAATAGATGCACCCCTGTGTTCATTGCAGCATTATTATAATGGCCAAGACTGGAAGCAGCCCAAGTGTCCATCAGTCGGTGAGTGGATAAAAATGCTGTGGTACATTTACACCATGGAATACTATGCAGCTGTAAAAAAGAAGGAAATCTTACCCTTTGTGACAGCGTGGATGCACCTGGAGACCATCCTGGTAAGTGAAATAAGTCAGAGAAAGTCAAGTATCCCATGATCTCACTCATATGTGGAATCTACTGAAAAAAAATAAACTAACATAATAGAGACAGGCTGACAGAGAACAGACTGTCAGCTGTCAGGGGGGAGGGGGTTGCGGGGCTGAGTGAAAAGGGTGAAGGGATTAAGGAAAGAAAACTCACAGACCTGACAACAGGAATGTGATTACCATGGGGGGAGGTTACAGAGGGTAAAGGGGAATAAATGTGACCGGAGGAGGCTGGACGTGAGGTGGTGAACACACAATACGATATACAGGTGATGTATGTAGAATTGTGCCCCTGAAACCTACATAATTTTATTAACCAATATCACCCCAATATATTGAATTTAAAAAGGAAGTACCTAGTGGCACACGCTGCAACTGGAAGGACCTTGGAGACACTATGCTCAGTGAAAGAGGCAGTCACGAGACCACAAATACTGTGTGATTCCGCTCAGTTGAGGCCCTCGGGACGTCGGAGTCAGAGACAGAAGGTAAGATGGAGGTGACCAGGGGTGGGGAGCGGGATGGGGGGTTTGGTGGGGCAGAGTTTCCGTTGGAGAAGATGGGAACAGTGATGAGATGATGGTGGTGTCAGCCGCACAACAGTATAATGTACTTAACACCACTGAACTGTGCATCAAAAAGTTTAAATGGTAAATGTCACTGTGTATCTTTTACTGTGAGCAAACCATCCACAGAGAGAGGTCCGGGGCCTAAAAACAGAACAGTGGTGGGACGTGCTCAGGCTCCCTGAACCCCTGCTCGCAGGAGGCCTCGGGTCACACAGTGATGAGAAGGGCCTGGGGTCCGAGGTGCCTTGAGCAGCCTTGGACAAGCCTCAGTTCCCTCCTGTCTACTTCACAGGCTTATGAGACAAGCAGAGGACGCCGTGTGTGGGGAGCGGCCACTATGTGTGCAGAGGGGCACAGCCAGGCCAGCCACTGCCTTCTCAGGCCTGGGGACAGCCGAGCAGCCCCGCCCGATGCACAGCCACCTTTAGCTGACGGAGGGAACCCCGCATGGCGACCCCGCAGGCCAGCAGGGCCACAGAGCTGCCCATGAAGGAGCCAGCTGAGAAGTGCCAGCTGGGCTTAGAATGATGGCCTGTTTTATTTATTTATATGTTTTCATTGTTGAGAGTATTACAGGTGTTCCCCGCTTCCCCTCTTACCCCCCGTCACCCATCTCCCCCCCCACCCCAGGCCCACACTTGCCCATTGTCTGTGTCCACGGGCTGTTCATTTATGCTGTTAAATTCCTTGGGTTATAAGTTGTCTTCCGACCTTCCTTCCCACCTTTCCTCTGAGATCCTATTTTAAATCTTTACATTAATAAACGTTTCACCCCAAATAATTGATTCCATATGATAATGGTGCTATCCTAGAAAACTGTAGAATTTGACTTCTAAAGTACTGACTGACAGGGCTGCATTGGTGATGTGTCCACTAAGGGACACGTGTTACAAGCAGGCGGAATCTTTGGTCAAGGCTGTCCCTGTCTCCCTGACTTTAACTTCATCTAAAGATGAGACCAAAGGTCCAAATTTACGACCTTGAGGTTAAAATGAAACAATCCCCTCCCAAGGCACCCACCTTCATACACACCCATTCACAATCATTCATCACACTGACATGCACAATCCCAGTCAGGCACACTCACATGCACTCACACACTCTCACAGTCCCAGTCCCACCCGTTCATACATTCACACACACACACACGCTCACACACACACCCCTGTTGTAAGGGGCACATCCCTGCACCTGGCTTTGGTCCCAGGCGTTCCTCCTACTCACTCCTCAGACCAGGGCCAACATCAGCATTTCCAACTTGTGAAAGGTCATGAGCAGTGTCCTTGGGTTTCCTCAGACTCCCTCCTGGTGCAGCCTTCCAGCTCCAGCAGAGCACACCTGGGTGCCCCTCCCCCAGACTGTCCGGCCACTCTGGCAGGTTAGCAGCAGGACAGTCCCCCGCAAAAAGAAGGAAAGAGAACGGAACAGAAAGCTGGTTGTGGCACCCACACCCCAGAGGATCCTTCAGGGCTCTTCAGAAAATGCTGGGCCCTGCAGGGCCTTCAGGCTTCAGCCTCTCTTGTTCACGGATCCCTCTCTCCCTTCCCTGTCCTGCTGTCCTGCTGAGAGAAGAGAAAGTCAGAGCCCCAATCCCAGCCCTGGCTGATGGGAGGGAAAGGCTCAGCCTGGCCCCCTCCTCGGGGACGTACCCAGGAGTCCCAGCTGCCCCAGCAGACTCCCTCCCTATCTCCTTTCACATGAACTTCCTTGGACAGGTCAGTGCTGGGAGACTCAGGTGCAGGACCACGTTTCTGACGGGGCATCCATGTGCTGTGCCACCTTAGCCAACCCAGACTGACGCATCAGTGACAGTACAAGACAGGCAGACCAGTTCTGGACATTTCCCTGAATTGACTTCATTTAAACCTCAATACAGCCTGTGTTGCAGTTACCATCACCCCATTGTACAGATGGGGAAAGTGAGGCTTAAACAGCCTTCTCAGGTGGTAAGGCTGCAGTCAAGGTCAGCGTGGGGTGGAGCCTGACTCTTGGCTGCTGGGCACAGCTCCTGCAGGGCTCAGCAAGGGCTGGGCAGATGCTGGGACATGGGGTGGACGGATTCATCACCCAAGGGGGCAGATGAGTCCCTGGGGGACTACCATGATGGAGCGACCCTCGCTGCAGCCAAAATGCTGGGTCCCAAGCCACTCTGTCATCCATCAGCAAATATGGGAACCACCAGTGCCGGGATCACTCACGCCATTGCCAGTGAGTCGGGCCCTTCCTACCTGGACCTCGGATGAAGGCCTTTCCTCCCGTCTCCCCCATGCTGACCAGGGAGCTGCTCCTGGCCTGCGTCCCTGGCACACGGCATGAGGCCCCACCCTCAGCACCCCTATCACTGGCTGAAGGGATGGACACACAGATAGGCAGACAGGTGGACAGATAGATGGCGGGTGGTTTCAAGTAGAGGACATCACATGCATACACCTTTTCCATTTTCTCTACATCAGGAGTCTTCTCAGAGGACTGTGCTTGCAGTATTACAAGGTAGGACACAGACCAACAACTATCATCAGGGACGCCCCCAGGCCAGGACCCTGGGCCTGCTTAAGGGAACAGATAAGAATGGTGTGTAAGTTGCCCATCAGTGAATAATTCAGAGCCCCTCAAGTGTCTGAAAACTTCTTGTTCTCTTCAGTAACCTGATTTCTAACGTTCCCTTACTTTACAAACCTTTACTTTAAATTTTAATAAATGTGCATTTAACATAAAACAGTGCAGAGGGCCGATTATACTGAGAAAGAGAGGTGGTGGGAGAAAGAGAAAGGGGGGAGGGAGGGTGTGATGGAGGAGGGAGGGGGAAAACTCCCTAATAAACGCAGGGGCCAGTGCAGCCCAGCCAGCACAAGGTGTAGTTTGGATTCTTGGTAAAGTGTAAGAAAGAAACATTCCCCCGACGTTGGCACTAGGACCTCGCCTGTGAGCGGAAGGGGTCTGTCCCTGAGGCAGATCAATTACACAGTCCAGGCACACAGATGTGGTGTGACAAGCTGCGGGGTTCGGCCTGCCAAGGGACCCCCCTCCTGCGGCATCTCTGTTACCAGGTGCCTCCACGCGTGGGTTTCCTTGCTGTGGCTGAAATGGGACAACACAGGACAGCCAGAGAGGCCATGGGTCAGGGTGGCTGAGCCTCGCACCTGGGGTCCCTGGCGGCTGCTCTCGCACCTGTTTCCCTTCAGAAGCAGGTACACAGGAAACAGGATTGTGTCGGTGCCGCTCTTTAGTGTGGGTTTATCTGCTCTAGTGATCAGCCCTGTTAACGCACTCAGGTTAACTGGCTTTCAGCTTTCTAGACTCTACAGGCAGAGCACAGGGGACTTAACCGTGAGTGAAAATAGACTAAGTGCTCTCCACCTTCACTAGGGGCAGCCTCCGTCAGCGGCAGAGGAGAGGACGGGGAGTGCAGGTGACCGTGAGGCCACCGTCACGTGCATGCGGGGCATCCGGGGCACCTCCCTCATCAGGGCATCTGCAGTTGTGTCTGCAACAACCTGCGATTCACAGCCCCCCCCTTGTTGAGACAGAAGAAACACTAAGTCCATCCCCAGGATACTGTGCACTGCACACAGCGCTCTCACCCCGTTTCCTCTGCTTGGGGGGGGGTTTCTCAGGCTGTCTCTTGTTGGCCGGCAGCCCCATACTTGAACCCTAACTGTAACTTCTTGTCTAACTTTAGAGCAGCCAGTGTTTTTGTCCTTCAACTCCTCCTTTTGTGGCCCCCATTTCCCACCCTCTCGAGCTCACTACTGAGTCTGCAAGCACCTTCCCCCCAGGAACTTCTCTCCTGGGCCCCCGAGCAGCCTGCTCCATCTCCTGGCCGCGCAGCACCTGAACCCTGGCAGCTCGGACAATGTTGTCCCGTCCTTTGTAGAAGGGACATGAGGCTGGTGGGAGCACACGCACCTCACACGTGTCCGAGAGGGGGCAACCCAGGACTGAATCCTGCGGTGTCTACAGCCTGTCCCTGCACCGTGAGGACACTTGTGACAACCATCCCCCACATCAGAGCTACTCCAGAGGAGAAGGCCCTTAGAGCTACAGGTAGACACCTGGAGGTGATCTGAGTGTCTTTCGGTGTGATGTGCGGTGACTGACACGCCTGCACCTGCTTCATGTTCCACAGGCAGACGCACTCGGGAGAGAACAGCCGCGTCTACCCAGCTGACCGCCCCTCGCTTCAAAGCTCTGGGCTGGCACCACGTCCACAGTGTCCCAGGTGTGTTGACAAAATGCTTCCTTGTCGCTTCCCTGATCTGGCACCAAAGTCCCACAGGCCTCTTCAGGGGGGAGTTGAATGGCTCATTCTTTTTTTTTTATTAAATATATCTTTATTGATTTCAGAGAAAGGAAGAGAGTGGGAGAGAGAGAGAGAAACATCAATGATGAAAGAGTCGTTGATCGGCTGCCTCCAATACGGCCCCTGCTGGGGATGAGCCCTCAACTCAGGCACGTGCCCTGACTGGGAATGGAACTGTGATCTCCTGGATCCTAGGTCCATGCCCAACGGCGGAGCCATGCCCAGGCGGGCCGAAAGGTTCATTCTGCTGACTCTGGAGTCCTTGCCGTGTGCTTGGCACTATTTGGGCGCTGGGGCATCGATGGGGCTGGTCTCTACCTGGACCACACAGAGAACACACGGGATAAAAGTGCTGGGGAGTGGGTGGGGCTGGTCTCTACCTGGACCACATGGAGAACACACGGGATAAAAGTGCACAGAGCTAGATGCTCTCACACAAACGGTTCAGGGAACCAGGAAACCTGCCAACATCGATGTCTGTGTCAGTGTCAACATCCTGATGGTGAGATTTATATAAAATGTTGTTACTGAGGGAAACTGGGTCAGAATATGCGGCCCCCTCTGCATTATTTCTCACAAACAGTGTGAATCTACAATTATATCCAAAAAAAAAGTTGAAGAACAACAGGTGGACCCAGATGTCCTTCCTGGCCCCAGAGATTCTGGCCCAGGAGGGTCGGCTGCGCCCCTGCTGGGAATAAGGAACTGCCCAGGGGACCTGGAGGTCAGGGAGCCGAGGCCACACCCAGAGACCTGACCTCCACAGCTTCTTTCTGCTCCTCCCATCATGAAGGTGCCACCACCTTGAACAAAGCCTCCCTGTCTCTGCCAACGCTGATGTCATCACTCGGTGAAAGGCTCCTTCCCGTCCTCACCTGGTTTCTTGAAGGAGATTCCAGGCGTCTTGACCATCTCACAAGTCAAAGCCCAGGTAGAGTGTCCCCCCCACCCGGGACCTTCCCTTTAATTAAACCACATCCAACAGGTGACAGAGACAGGTAGGTGTGTGTCCCCAGGTGGCTGGGCCAGGGTCCTGCTAGCGGAGCAGATTCACCCTGGTACCTGGGCTGGGTCCTGGCAGCTGTCGTAGGCTCAGTGCCCGTGAGGGACACGGGATGACAGGAGGACAAGCAAGGCTGGTGGGTGACTTCAACACACCCCACCGCAGAGGGTTAAAAGGAGATGACACAGAAAGTGACTCATCCAAAGTCCCACACACACTCAGAGGTCACGCCAGGAAGCTTCTACTTGCCCTGCAAGACTGTCCCCCTCAGGGCGCTAACATGGAGCTGTCCTGACACACTTTTCAGTGCCTGACCCAGTGAAATCTACTTGCTCCTGTGCCCTGATGTGGGCCAGGCAGCCACCGGGGCTCCACCCCACACTCAGTGACTCAGGGACTCAGGGCTTCCCGGACATGAGGCTCCACCACATGCCCCGAGGCCTGCTGACCCTCCTCATTCAGCTGGCAGTGAGCACAGAGCAACGGCCTGCAGGACAGACAGACCACTGGTGTCAGGAAGCCCAGGAGGAGCCACTCAAATGGCTGGTCCCACCTCCAGCCAGGCCTGAGCCTCACAGGGAGAGAGAGGCTGGGAAACAAAGCAGCAGGAACACTGTGCCCCTGGGACCCGGGGCAGCAGCCCACCCTCCGTCCCCGTGTTTGTTCATTTTACACTGTCACCACCTTCAGGAAGAGTATCCAGAGAGAATAAAATAAAAGCAGCTCATGCCCAGCAACACAGCCTTCAAAGACCATGAGAAAAGAAACTGTCCCCTTATTTCCAAAGAAAGTCTACTCGTGTCCAGACCCACTTCCTTCCCTTTCTCTTTCTTAGAGGTCACATTGTTCTGGGGCCACCGAGATGGAGCAGGTCCACACCCGCCCTGCCCCAGTGCGACAAGCAGGACTCAGGACAGCAGAGAAAGGTCCAGAACCACAGACCCCGGAAGCAGCAGCAGCAGGCGGCCTGGGCAGTCAGAGCCTGAGGACTGGCCAGCAGGACAGGGAGCTGGCTGTCTCCCTCCTGGACCTCAGCTTTGTTCTGAAGGCTGAGTCTCAGCACGGCTCCCGGGCAGAATGGGAAGGACACAGAGGACTGGACAAGGGGCCTGTCACAGCCAGAGTGGCGACTGACTGCAGGGACCCTTCCCTCTCCTCGCCTGGCCCTGCTCCTGCCCTGATGCTGCTGCAGCCGTGGCCGGGGCATAAGCTCCTGAAACGCTGAGGAAAACCCGTCTCTGCTGAGGACCTAAAAAATGTGCCCATGCTCCACAATCTGGGGAAACCTTGCTTATTCTTGTTGTTTTTCTTTTGTCACTTTGCCCTGAAAACCATCCCGTTATGTGAAGTTTCAACACAGTGCACAGGGGAAGGGGGGCGAAAGCTCTGAGAGAAACCAGAGCTTCTAGTGGAAGGACTGAGAAAGGGGCCTGGACTCCAAGAGGAGACGTGCTGGGGGTACACTGGGCCCACAGGGAGCCCACCCTGAGGCCGCATGGGCCTGGGCCACCTGGGTGCTGAGGTCACCCCCACAGACACTGAGCCTGCTCTGCGGCCTGAACTCAGTGTTCTCACAGACTCACAGCGGCCCCTCCCCGCTGCCTGTCAGTGGTGGGAAGACAGGCTGTGGAACCTGTCCCTAGGGACAGTCCATCCAGCCTAGCTGCATCCAGCGTTTAGGGGGACGAAATAACTGAATGTGAACAGGCACGAGGTCAAGTGGGAGAAGCTGGGCTCTGGAGCCCCAGCCTGTAGATCCCCCAGCCAGGACGTCAGTTCCAAGAACAAGTTCATATTTGTAAATAAATCCATTTTTCCTTTTTAAAATATGAGCTAGTCTTATGATTCTGAAATACATGCCTCAGCAGGAACTATTGAAAATAAAGTTCAAAAATTACACTTTTGAAATGAGTGTAGAAAAAATAAAGTTGGTTGTAAACCTCAAGTGCACATTTCAGTCTCGCCAAGCAAAGCTACCAGCCTTTAATCTCCTAGGATCTGAGGACAAGATCAATGCCCAGTCTAACACTTTAGTGGTCATCTACAGGAGACAATGTGTTGCACAGATGCCCTAATAATTTACACGCCTTTCAAAATATCACCTCCACATGGGTTCTTGGCAGGGGCAACATCGCAACCAAGGGGCAGAAATTGGTCCAGAAGCAGGTAACAATTATTCACTATTACAAGTGGTCTTTGACCCTGCAAAGCTCAACTTTACCTGACAAAACCTTACTCTTTAATACTAATTGATCCCTGGTGAATATAGACGCTAAAATCCTCAATAAAAGATTAGCAAATCAGATCCAGCAACACATTGAAAAGATCATACCGGATGACCAAGTGGGATTTATTCCAGGGACACAATAGATGCAGAAAAAGCATTTGACAAAGTAGCCCCCAGTTTTGATTAAAACCCTCAGCACAGTGGGAACAGAGGGAACATACCTCAATATAATAAAGGCCAATATGAAAAACCTACAGCCAACGTCAGACTCAATGGGCAAAAGCTAAAACCATTTCCCTTAAGAACAGGAACAAGACGCATGTCCACTTTCACCACCTTTATTCAACACAGAACTGGAAGCCCGACCACCCCCATCAGACAGGGAGGAAACATAAAAGGCCTCCAGACCGAGCAGGAGGGACTAGAACCCGCATTGTGCACTGATGACATGAAATCGTGCACTGAAAACCCTTAAGATTGCGCCCAAAACTGCTCAATTTAATGAATCTTTGAAAATAAGAGCATAATACAAAATTAACCTCCAAGCACCGATGGCATATTTATACACAAACAATGATACTTTGTCACATGCTTTTTCTGCATCTATTGTGTCCATGGAATAAATCCCACTTGGACATCTGGTATGATCTTTCTAATATATTGCTGGATCTGATTTGCTAATCGTTTGTTGAGGGTTTTAGCATCTGTATTCACCAGGGATAAATTAGTATTAAAGAGTAAGATTTTGTCAGGTAAAGTTGAGTTTTGCAGGGTCAAAGACCATTTGGAATAGTGAATAATTGTTACCTGCTTCTGGACCAATTTCTGCCCATTGGGTGTGATATTGCCCCTGCTGAGAACCCATGTGGAGGTGATATTTTGAAAGGCGTGTAAATTATTAGCGCATCTGTGCAACACATTGTCTCCTGTAGATGACCACTAAAGTGTTAGACTGGGCATTGATCTTGTCCTCAGATCCTAGGAGATTAAAGGCTGGAAGCTTTACTTGGCGAGACTGAAATGTGCACTTGAGGTTTACAGCCTCAGGGTTGGACGGCTTCCACTCACAGGCCAGGTTCCTAGTGCCAATGTCTGGGGAGTGTTTCTTTCTTACACTTTACCAATTATTCACACCAGACTTTGTGCTTGCTGAGCCGCACTGGCCCCTGCATTTATTAGGGAGTGTTCTCGCTAACTCCTCCATCACACCCTCCCTCCCCCCCTTTGTGTCTCTCCCACCATCTCTCAGCCCATGTCTAAACAGCCCTCTGCACTATTTTATGTTAAATGCACATTTATTAAAATTTAAAGTAGTTAAAGGTTTGCAAAGTAAGGAAACATTAGAAATCAGGTTACTGAAGAGAACAAGAGGTTTTCGGACACTTGAGGGGCTCTGAATTATTCACTGATGGGCAACTTACACACCATTCTTATCTGTTCCCTTAAGCAGGCCCCAGGGTCCTGGCCTGGGGCGTCCCTGATGATAGTTGTTGGCCTGTGTCCTACCTTGTAATACTGCAACTACAGTCCTCTGAGAAGAGTCCTGATGTAGAGAAAATGGAAAAGGTGTATGCATGTGATGTCCTCTACCTGAAATCACACGCCATCTGTCCACCTGTCTGCCTATCTGTGTGTCCATCCCTTCAGCCAGTGATAGGGGTGCTGAGGGTGGGGCCTCATGCCCTGTGCCAGGGACGCAGGCCAGGAGCAGCTCCCTGGTCAGCATGGGGGAGACGGGAGAAAAGGCCTTCATCCAAGGTCCAGGTGGGAAGGGCCCGACTCACTGGTGATGGTGTGTGTGTGATCCCAGCACTGGTGGTTCCCATATTTGCTGTTGGATGACAGAGTGGCTTGGGACCCAGCATTTTGACTGCAGCGAGGGTCGCTCCATCATGGTCTGTGTCCCAGGAACTCAGCTGCCCCCTAGGGTGATGAATCCGTCCACCCCATGTCCCAGCATCTGCCCGGCCCTTGCTGAGCCCCTGCAGGAGCTGTGCCCAGCAGCCAAGAGTCAGGCTCCACCCCACACTGACCTTGACTGCAGCCTTACCACCTGAGAAGGGTGTTTAAGCCTCACTTTCCCCATCTGTACAATGGGGTGATGGTAACTGCAATGCAAACTGTATTGAGGTTTAAATGAAGTGAAGTCAATTCAGGGAAATGTCCAGAACTGGTCTGCCTGTCTTGTACTGTCACTGATGCGTCAGTCTGGGTTGGCTAAGGTGGCACAGCACATGGATGCCCCGTCAGAAACGTGGTCCTGTATCTGAGTCTCCCAGCACTGACCTGTCCAAGGAAGTTCACGTGAAAGGAGATAGGGAGGGAGTCTGCTGGGGCAGCTGGGACTCCTGGGTACGTCCCTGAGGAGGGGGCCAGGCTGAGCCTTTCCCTCCCATCAGTTAGGGCTGGGATTGGGCCTGTGACTATTTTCTTCTCTCAGAAAAGATGCATTTCACAGGACAGCAGGACAGGGAAGGGAGAAAGTGACCCATGAACAAGAGAGGCTGAGGCCTGAAGGCCCTGCAGAACCCAGCATTTTCTGGAGCGCCCTTAAGGATCCTCTGGGGTATGGGTGTCAGGGCCAGCTTTCTGTTCTGTTCTCTTTCGTTCTTTTTGCGGGGGACTGTCCTGCTGCTGCCCACCTGCCAGAGTGGCCGGACAGTCTGGGGGAGGGGCACCCAGGTGTGCTCTGCTGGAGCTGGAAGGCTGCACCAGGAGGGAGTCTGAGGAAACCCAAGGACACTGCTCATGACCTTTCACAAGTTGGAAATGCTGATGTCGGCCCTGGTCTGAGGGGTGAGCAGGAGGAATGCCTGGGACCAAAGCCAGGTGCAGGGATGTGCCCCTTACAACAGGGGTGTGTGTGTGAGCGTGTGTGTGTGTGTGTGAATGTATGAACGGGTGGGACTGGGACTGTGAGTGTGTGTGAGTGCATGTGAGTGTGCCTGACTGGGATTGTGCATGTCAGTGTGATGAATGATTGTGAAGGGGTGTGTATGAAGGTGGGTGCTTCGGGAGGGGATTGTTTCATTTTAACCTCAAGGTTGTAAATTTGGACCTTTGGTCTCATCTTTAGATGAAGTTAAAGTCAGGGACACAGGGACAGCCTTGACCAAAGATTCCGCCTGCTTGTAACACGTGTCCCTTAGTGGACACATCACCAATGCAGCCCTGTGAGTCAGTACTTTAGAAGTCAAATTCTACAGTTTTCTAGGATGGCACCATTATCATATGGAATCAATTATTTGGGGTGAAACGTTTATTAATGTAAAGATTTAAAATAGGATCTCAGAGGGAAGGTGGAAAGGAGGGTCGGAAGACAACTTATAACCCAAGGAATTTAACAGCATAAATGAACAGCCCGTGGACACAGACAATGGGCAAGTGTGGGCCTGGGGTGGGGGGGGAGATGGGTGACGGGGGGTAAGAGGGGAAGCGGGGAACACCTGTAATACTCTCAACAATGAAAACATATAAATAAATAAAACAGGCCATCATTCTAAGCCCAGCAGGCACTTCTCAGCTGGCTCCTTCATGGGCGGCTCTGTGGCGCTGCTGGCCTGCGGGGTCGCCATGCGGGGTTCCCTCCGTCAGCTAAAGGTGGCTGTGCATCGGGCGGGGCTGCTCGGCTGTCCTCAGGCCTGAGAAGGCAGTGGCTGGCCTGGCTGTGCCCCTCTGCACTTGCACACACAGTGGCCGCTCCCCACACACGGCGTCCTCTGCTTGTCTCATAAGCCTGTGAAGTAGACAGGAGGGAACTGAGGCTTGTCCAAGGCTGCTCAAGGCACCTCGGACCCCAGGCCCTTCTCATCACTGTGTGACCCGAGGCCTCCTGCGAGCAGGGGATCAGGGAGCCTGAGCACGTCCCACCACTGTTCTGTTTTTAGGCCCCGGACCTCTCTCTGGATGGTTTGCTCACAGTAAAAGATACACAGTGACATTTACCATTTAAACTTTTTGATGCACAGTTCAGTGGTGTTAAGTACATTATACTGTTGTGCGGCTGACACCACCATCATCTCATCACTGTTCCCATCTTCTCCAACGGAAACTCTGCCCCACCAAACCCCCCATCCCGCTCCCCACCCCTGGTCACCTCCATCTTACCTTCTGTCTCTGACTCCGACGTCCCGAGGGCCTCAACTGAGCGGAATCACACAGTATTTGTGGTCTCGTGACTGCCTCTTTCACTGAGCATAGTGTCTCCAAGGTCCTTCCAGTTGCAGCGTGTGCCACTAGGTACTTCCTTTTTAAATTCAATATATTGGGGTGATATTGGTTAATAAAATTATGTAGGTTTCAGGGGCACAATTCTACATACATCACCTGTATATCGTATTGTGTGTTCACCACCTCACGTCCAGCCTCCTCCGGTCACATTTATTCCCCTTTACCCTCTGTAACCTCCCCCCATGGTAATCACATTCCTGTTGTCAGGTCTGTGAGTTTTCTTTCCTTAATCCCTTCACCCTTTTCACTCAGCCCCGCAACCCCCTCCCCCCTGACAGCTGACAGTCTGTTCTCTGTCAGCCTGTCTCTATTATGTTAGTTTATTTTTTTTCAGTAGATTCCACATATGAGTGAGATCATGGGATACTTGACTTTCTCTGACTTATTTCACTTACCAGGATGGTCTCCAGGTGCATCCACGCTGTCACAAAGGGTAAGATTTCCTTCTTTTTTACAGCTGCATAGTATTCCATGGTGTAAATGTACCACAGCATTTTTATCCACTCACCGACTGATGGACACTTGGGCTGCTTCCAGTCTTGGCCATTGTAACAATGCTGCAATGAACACAGGGGTGCATCTATTCTTCCAAATTAGTGTTGTGGGATTCTTTGAATATATTCCCAGAAGTGGAATTCCTGTGTTCTAAGAACATTCCGTTTTTAATATTTTGAGGAAACTCCACACTGCTTTCCTCAGTGGCTGCACCAGTCTGCATTCCCACCAGCAGTGCATTATGGTTCCCTTTTCCCCAGGTCCTCGCCAACACTTCTTTGTTGATTTATTGATGATTGTCATTCTGCCTGGTGTGAGGTGATGTGTCAATGTGGTCTTAATTTGCATTTCTCTGATGATGAGTGTCTTTTTGCATCTTTTCATATATCTTGGCCATCTGTATGTGCTCTCTGGAGAAGTATCTGTTCAGGACCTTTGCCTATTTTTTTATTGGATTTTTAGGATTTTGGTGTTGAGTTTTAGAAGGTCTTTGTAAGTTTTAGATGTTAAGCCTCTATCAGATATATCTGCAAATATGTCCTCCCATTCAGTGGGTTGTGTTTTTATTTTGTTGATGGTGTCCTTTGCTGTGCAAAAACTCATTAGTTTGATGCAGTATCACTTGTTTTTCTGGTTTCCCTTGCCCGAGGAGCTATAGCAGAGAAAATATTCCTGCAAGAAATGTCCAGGATTTTAGTGTGTTTCCTTCTAGAATTTTTATGGTTTTGAGTCTAACATTTAAGTCTTTAATCCATTCTGAATTTCTTCTTGTGTATGGTGCGAGAAGGTGGTCTGGTTTCATTTTTTTGCACTTCTCTGTCCAGTTTCCAGCACCATTTATTGAATAGAATATCTTTACCGCATTGTATGTTCTTGCCTCCTTTGTCAAGTATTAATTAACCATAAATGCCTGGTTTATTTCTGGGTGTTTAATTTTGTTCCATTGATCTATATGTCTGTTTCCATGCTAGTACCACACTGTTTTGATGACTATGGCTTTGTAACATAGTCAGGTAGCATGATACCTCCAAATTTGTTCTTCTTAAGATTGCTGTGGGTATGTGTGTTTTATTTTTTTTGGTTTGTTTGTTTTTTGTGGTTCCATATAAATTTTGGGAATATTTTTTGCTCTGTAAAATACAGAACATTGGTATCCTGATAGCAATTTCATTGAATCCATAGATTGCTTTGGGTAGTATGGACATTTTGATGATGTTAATTTTTCCTTTCCATGAACATGGTATATGCTTCCACTTATTTGTATTTTCTTCAGTTTCTTTCTTCAGTTTCTTATAATTTTCCAAGTACAAGTCTTTTACATCCATGGTTAAATGTATTTTTAGGTTTTCTTATTTTTATTTTTTTCATGCAATTGTAAATGAGATTGTTTTTCCTTTTGCTTTAATCGTTCATTATTGATGTATAAAAATGCAACTGATTTTGGATATTTCTTTTGTATCCTGCTAAGGTACTGAATTCATTGATCAGTTCTAGTAATTTTTTGGTGGAATCTTTTGAGTTCTCTTCATACAGTATCATGTCATCTGCAAATAATGACAGTTTTACTTCTTTTCTTATCAAATGCTTTTTTTCTTCTTTCTTTTTAATTGCTATGGCTATGACTTCCAGTTCTATGATAAGTGTGCTGAAAGTAGATATCCGAGTCTTGTTCCTGATCTTAAGGGTAATGCCTTTAGTATTTGCCCATTGAGTATAACGTTGGCTGTGGGTTTGCCATATGTGTGGCCTTCATTATGCTGAGGTATGTTCTTTCTGTACCCACTCTGTTGACAGTTTTTATCATAAATGGGCACTGGGTTTGTCCAATGCTTTCCCTGCATCTGTTGATATCATTATGTCATGCTTCTTTTTTATTTTGTTTATGTAATGTATCACATTTACTGATTTGCTGATATTGTACCAATCTTCAGTCCCCAGAGTAAATCCCACTGAACCATGGTGTCTGATTTTTTTCATGTGTTGCTGGATCCAGTTTGCTAACATTTTGTTGACCAACTTAGCATCTATGTTCATCAGGGATATCGGTCTGTAATTTTTTTGTCGTGTCTTTATCTGGATTGGGAATTAGGCTAATGCTTGCCTATTAAAATGAGCTTGGGAGTTTTCCCATGTCTTCGAATAGTTTGAGGAGAACAGGTATTCATTCTTCTTTGAATCTGTGGAAAAATTCACCTCTAAAGCCATCCAGTCCAGCATGTTTGTTGGGAGGTTCTTTTTGTTTGTTTCTATGTTTCTTCTTTTTTTTTTTATTCCTAATTGTCACCCAATATTTTTTCCATTGATTTATTTTTAGGAATTATGGAAGGAAGGGAAGTAGGGGAGGGGAGAGAAAGATGGGGAGGGAAAGAAGAGAGGGAGGGAGGGAGAGAGAGACAGACATCTATGTGGGATAGACACCTCTGTTGCTTGCCTCCTGACCAAGACGACAGATCAAACTTGCAGCCCAGGTACAAGCTCTAGACCAGGAATCAAACCCCTGACCCTTTGGTGTACTGGCCAGTTCTCTAACCAGTGACCAACACTAGGGCTGTTGGGATTTTTTTTTTGATGACTGCTTCAATTTCATTAGTTGTAATTGGTCTATTCAGATTTTCTGCTTCTTCCTTAGTGAGTTTTGGAAGGTTGTGTATCTCTAGGAATTTTTCGATTTTGTTCAGATTATCCAATTTGTTGGCATAACGTTGTTCGTTCTGTTTTCTTAGACTCCTTTGCACTTCTGTGGAGTCAGTTGTCACGTCTCCTCTTTCATTTCTGATTTTATTTATTTGGGTCCTCTCTCTCTTTTGTTCTTGATGAGTCTGGATAAAGGTTTGTCAATCTTGTTTATCTATTCAAGGAACCAGCTCTTGATTTCACTGATCTCTCTCTCACTCTTTTTTGTTGTTGTTGATCTTCAGCTGAGGATATTTTTTCCATTGATTTTGAGAGACAGTGGAAGGGAGGAGGGAAGGAGAAAGAGGGAAACATCAGTGTGGGAGAGACACATCGAATAGTTGGCCCTTGCACACACTCGGACTTGGGCCGGGTATTGAACCTGCCTCCCAGGTATGTGCCCCGGACTGGTAATTGTGCCCATTGCCCTTTGGTGGGTGTGCTGATGCTGTAACAACTTAGCCACACTGTCCAGGGCTGCTTTGATCCCTTGTAATTTTTTAAGACTCAGTTTCATTTAGTTCTGCTCTGATCTTCATTTTTTCCTTCCTTCTGCTCACTTTGAGCTTTGTTTGTTATTCCTCTTCTGGTTCCTCTAAGTGTAAAGTTAGGTTGTTCATTTGAGCTTTTCCTTGTTTCTTGAGGTAGATCTGTAATGTTATGGGTTTCCCTCTTAGGACTGCTTTTCCTGCTCCCCATATATTTTCGGTTGTAGTGTTCTCATGTTCATTTGTTTCAAGGTATCTTTTGATTTTTGTCCCCTTAATCTCACTGTTAATCCATTCATTGTTTAGTAACGTTATTTATGTTATTTAGCCTCCACGTCTTTTTCTGTTTTGCAGGTTTTTATTTTCATTTTTTCAATCCTATAAATAACAATTTTTCTTGTGGCAAAATGTATATAACATAAGATGTACAGTTTGTACCACATTTAAGTCTACAATTCAGTAGCATTAAGTACACTGATATACAACTATCACCACACCATCCACCTCCAGGCCTTTTTTTCCTCCTCATTTCTCTCTTTTTTTTTTTTTTTTTATTCAATGGATTTGGGTGACATTATTTAGTAAAATTATATGGGCTTCAGGTGTGTAAAATCTATATTACATCACCTGTATATCAGTTTTTTCTTCTTGTGATTGTTCTCTAGTGGTATAGCATTATGGTTAGAGAAATTCTTCCTATGATTTCAATCTTCTTTAATTTGTTCAGATATGTTTTTGTCCTAACTTGTGCTCTATCCTAGAAAGTGTTTCATGCATGCTTGAAAATAATGTATATCCTGCTGCTTCAGGGTGAAATGCTCTGAAGATACCAATTAAATCCATCTTATCTATTGTGTCATTTAAGGCCATGGTTTCCCTGTTGATTTTCTGTCTGGAAAATCTATCCACTGATGTCAAGGTGGTGTTAAAGTCCCCTACTGTAACTCTATTACTGTCTCTCCCTTTATGTCCATCGAGGTTTGCTTTATATATTTAGGTGCTCCTTTGTTTGGTGCATAAATGTTTACAAGGGTTATAGCCTCTTGTTGGATTGCTCCCTTTATCAGTATTGTCTTCCTTTGTCTTTTAATATAACCTTTGTTTTAAAGTCCATTTGTCAGATATAGGTATGGCTACCCCAGCTTTTTTTCTCATTCTCATTTGCATGAAATATCTTTTTCCATCCTTTTGCTTGTTTGTATATCTTTCATTCTGAGGTAGGTCTCTTGTTGACAGTACACATATGGGCCATACTTTCTAATCCATTCACTTACCTCGTCTTTTGATTGGAACATTTAAGCCATTTAGATTTAAAGTGATTATTGATAGGTACGTATATATTGCCATTTTACTGTTATAACTATGTTCCTCCTTCCCCCCCAACTTTGTCTTGACCCTTTAACAGTTCTTATAATACTGGTTGGGTTTAACGAACTCATTTAACTTTTTCTTGTTTGGGAAGCTCCTTACTTCTCAATCAATTTTAAATGATAGTCTTCCTGGAGAGAGTAAGTTTGCGTGTAGATCTTTGCTGTTCATCACTTTGAAAAGTTTATGCCAATCCCCCCGGCCTGAAATGTTTCTGTTGAGAAATCAGCTGACAGTCTTCTGAGAGCTCCCTTGTAGACAACTGACAGCCTTTTTCTTGCTGCTTTTAAGGTTCTTTATCTAGCCTGGCCGGACGTGGCTCAGCAGTTGAGCACCGTCCTAGGACCAAGGCAATCAGGGTTCGATTCTCAGTCAGGACACATGCCCAGGTTGCAGGCTCGATCCCCAGGAGGCAGCCGATCAATGACTTTCTCATCACTGATGTTTCTCTCTCTCTCTCTCTCCCTCTTTTTTCCTCTCTCTGAAATCATTACAGATATATATGTATATAAAAACAAAAGTTTGAAAAGAAAAAAAAAGATTCTTTGTCTTTAACTTTTTAAAATGCTTTTAGCCATTTTAATTGTGATGTATCTTGGGGTGGGTTTCTTTGGGTTCATCTTATTTGGGACTCTGGTTCCTGGACTTGTGTGTCTTTTTCCTTCACCAGGTTAGGGTAGTTTTCAGTGTTTATTTATGTTAACAGGTTTTGGATCCCTTGCCCTTTCTTTTCTCCTTCTTGCCCTCCTGTAATGAGGTTGTTGTTATGCTTCATGTTGTTCCAAAGGTCCCCTAAATTGTCATTAAATTTTTTTTTTCTTTTTGCTGCTCTGGTTGGGTTTCCTCTGCTGCCTCATGTTCCAAACCACTGATTTGATGTTCTGCCCATCAAACCAGCTGATTATTTCTTCTAGGGTATTCATTTCAGATAGTGTACTCTTTATTTCTGACTGGCTCATTTTTATGCTTTTTATGTCTTTTTTTTTGTTTTTGTTTTTTGCTAATCCTCTAAGTTCTCACTGATTTCATCCATTCGTCCCCTAATTTCCTTTAGCATCCTTGTTACCATTTTTTTGAACTCTGTATCTGGTAGATAGCTTTTATTCTGGAGGTGTCTCCTGTTCTTTAATTTGGGGCATGTTCCTTTGTCTCCCCACTTTGGCTGTCTCCCCGTGTTTGTTTCTCTATATTAGACTCCCAGTCTTGGTAGTGTGGCCTTATGCAGTAGGTGTCTTGTGGGACCCAGTGGCACAGTCTTCTTGATCACCTGAGCTGAGTGCTCCATGAATGTCCTTTGTGTGTGCCGTGTGGGCCCTCCTCTTGTAGTTGAATCTTCTTGCTGCTAATGGCCCGTTTGTGTGTGGTGTTGACCTTCAGGCTGGCTGGCTGAAGCTCAGCCCTGACCTCAGTGCACAAGCTGCTGTGCACGTGCTGACCACATGGAGCAGAATTCACCTCTTCTGGTGTCTGCCAAGATCTCTCTATGGATATGCCGCTTGTAAAGCTAATTGTGTCCTGCTCTGATGTCATCAGAAGCTGGTTACTGGGTTCGTTGTCCTTAGGCCTCCTGAGAGGTATTCTGGTGCTGGCCAATGTCAGATGCGTCCTGTGACTGGCCCTGAACAACCTGTTTGGAGCTACAAAGCAACTCATTGTCTATGGCTGCCTCTGCTGGGCCTGAGTGAGCTCAAGAGGGTCCAAGCAGCACACCAAGGCTGGCTGGAGAGCTGAGCACTGCTGGGGCCATTAAGGCTTTTAGACTCGAGAGTGACATGATCTGATTTATATTTTTTAAAGATCACTCTGATTTTTATTAAAAAATTTTTAATTTGTAATAATTTTAAAAATTCAATTAGAATTGATATTTAATATTAGTTTCAGGTGTACAACATGTTCAGTAGATTTTAATATAACTTACAAAGTGATCCCCTTGATAAGTCTAGCATTGGGTCTCTCTGAAAAGGAATTAATCCTATTCCTGAGGACTCCAACCTCATGATCTAATCATGATCAAATATCCCCACTGTTTATTTTTAATTGAATTTATTTGGTGTCATTGGTTAATAAAATTGTATTGGATTTTGGTGTGCAATTCTATAATAAAATATCTATATGTTGTATTTTGTGTTCACCACCCCAAGTCAAGAATCTTCCCATCACCATTTATCCCCCCTTTACCTTCCTCTACCTCCCTCATCCCCCTTCCCCTCTGGAGATCACTCTGTGATTTGACATTTGAAATGATATTTGAGATATGTCCTTTTACAGGTAGGATTGAGCCAGATGAAGAGGGTGGGATACCTTCAGGTACAGAGTGTGGGCATGCGGCCTGGAGGCAGGAGAGATGAAGACCAGAGAGACCAGAGCACACGCCTGTCAGATGCCTGTGAGTGGGGCTCAGGGCAGGGAAACAGAAGACCCTCCATGGGGGGTCGAGGCAGAGGGGAAGGGGAGCCAAGCACAGAGTGGTCAGAGCAGGGGAGATACGGGGCCCATCATGGGCTGGCAGGGCAGGGCGACAGGGGACTGTGGGAGGGGCTGGGCAGGGGGGACAAGGGATGGTAGGAAGGGCAGTCAGGGGGACAGGGAAAATGGGAAGGGGCAGGGCAGAGGGCACAGGAGACTCTGGGAAAGGGCAGGGCTGGAGGAACAGTGGACCCTCCATGGGGGGCAGGGGATCCTCAATGGAAGGGGAAGGGTCCCCTGTCACCTCTTCATCTGCCCCTGCCCTTCCTCCCTTGCTCCTTTCATGGTGGGTCCACTGCCCTCCGTCCTACACACACTGCCCTCTCAACTCCATGGAGGGTCCCCTGTCCTCCCTGCCCTCTCTCCTCAAAGGGCTGTCTCCAGGGTTCCCTGCATTGAGACCCCTACTAGGAGTCGCCTCCCCTGTCCTTCATGCCCTGTACCTTCCATAGATGGTCCCCTGTCCCCCTGTTTTGTATGCTCTTGGAGGGGCCCCCCCCGTCCTCCCTGTACTGCCCCCTTCCCAGGGTGGTGTTTCCCACTCGCCCTACCGATTTGCCCCCATGGATGGTCCCCTGACTCCCTGTCTTGTACCCTCTTGGAGGGGCCCCTGTCCTTCCTGCCCTGCCCCTTCCCAGGGTGGTGTTTCCCACTCCCCCTACCCATATGCCATCATGGAGGAGCCCCTGTGCCCTCTGCCCTGCCCCCTAAAGGGGCTTCCCTACCCCCTGCTGATTCCCCTCCATTAAGGGTCCCCTGTCCTCCCTGCCCTGTCATCTCCTTGGAGGGTCTCCTGTCTCCCAGCTCTGCTCCCTCCATAGAGGATCCCCTGCCTCCCTGCCCTGCCCCTTCACTTGGAAATTTCGTGGCCCCTATGCATTCTCTTAATGGAGGGCCCCTGTCCTCCTGCCCTGTCCCCTCAAAGAGATGTCACCTGTGTTCCCTGCATGTCCCCTCCTAGGAGTGTCCCCTGTCCCTCTGCCCTGCCACCTCAGTTGGATATTTCTTGTTCCCCTGCCCATGTCCCTCCTTGGAAGCTCCCCTGTCTTCCATCCGCTGCCCCTTCACAGGGTTAGTTCCCTGTCCCCCTGCACATTTCCCTTCATGGAGGATCCCGTCCCCCTGTCCTGACCCTGAAAGGGGTGTGCACTGTCTCCCCCTGCCCTCCCAACTCCATAGAGAATCCTTGCCCCCTGCCTTGCACCATCCATGGGGGGTTCCCTGTCGCCCTGCCTATTTCCCTCCATCGAGGCACCCCTGTTCCCCATGCCCTGCCCCCTCCATGGAAGGTCCCTTGTCCCCATGCCCTGCCCCTTCCATGGGAGGTCCCTTGTCCCCATGCCCTGCCCCCTCCGTGGAAGGTCCCCTGTCCTGAATTCCCTGCCCGCTCCATGGAGGGTGCCCTGTCTTCCCTGCCAATTCCCCTCCACAGAGAGTTCCTGTTCCCCTGGCCATTCCCCTCCAAGTAGGATCCCCGCCCATGACTGCACTGCCCCATCACAGGGGCTTCCCTGTCCCCCTGCCCGACCCTGTCCATGGAGGGTCCCTGTCCTTCTTGCCCACTCACCTTTAAGGAAGGTCCATCTTCCCTGCTCAACTCCTCAGTAGGGAGATCCCTGTCCCCCTTCCCTGAACCCTCTATGGAAGGTACCTGTCCCCCAAGCCCTGCCCATTCATGGAAGGCCGTCCCCCTGCCCTGACCTCTTTGTGGAGGGTGCTTTCCGCACTGCCCTGCCTTTTCATGGAGGGACCCCTGTCCCCCATGCCCTGGCCTTTCCATGGCAGGTCCCCTGTACCCCATGCCCTGCCCCCTACATGGAAGGTACCCTGTCCCCCATGCCCAGGGGACAGGTCCATGGAAGGTCTCCTGTCTTCCCCGCTCACCTTTATGGAGTGTGCCCTGTCTTCCCCCTCTCACCTCCACGGAGGTTTCCCTGTCTCCTGGCTTTCTCTCTCACCTCCATGGAAGGTTCCCTGTCCTGCCCTGTCACCTCCATGGAGCATCCTGTGACCTCCCCTCTCACCTCCATTAAAGGTCCCCTTACCTCCCCTTCACCTCAGTGGAGGGTTCCCTGTCCCGTCTCTTCCACTCTCACCTCCATGGAGGATGCCCTGTCCTGCCCTCTCACCCCCATGGAGGGTCCACTGACTTCCCCTCTCACCTGTATGGAGGGTTCCCTGTCCTGCCCTCTCAACTCCATGGAACGTCCCCTGACCTCCCTTCTCACCTCCATTAAGGGTCTACTTACCTCCCCAGTCACCTCAATGGAGGCCCCCTTGACCTCCCCTCTCACCTGTATGGAGGGTTCCCTGTCCTGCCCTCTCAACTCCATGGAACGTCCCCTGACCTCCCTTCTCACCTCCATTAAAGGTCCCCTTACCTCCCCTTCACCTCAATGGAGGGTTCCCTGTCCCGTCTCTTCCACTCTCACCTCCATGGAGGATGCCCTGTCCTTCCTGTCTTCTCAGCTCCGTGGAGGGTCCACTGACTTCCGCTCTGACCTCCATGGAGGGTTCCCTGTCCTGCCCTCTCAACTCCATGGAACGTCCCCTGACCTCCTTTCTCACCTCCATTAAGGGTCTACTCACTTCCCCTCTCACCTCAATGAAGGGTCCCCTGACCTCCCCTCTCACCTGCATGGAGGGTGCCCTATCCTTCCTTCCCTTTCACCTCCATGAAGAGTCTCACGTCACCTCTCTTCCCTTCTTACCTCCTTGGAAGGTGCCTTGTCCGTCATATTCTCTCACCTCCATGGAGAGTGCCCTGTCCCCTGACTTCCCCTCTCACCTCCATACACAGTCCCCTGTCTTACGCTCTCACCTCCATTGAGGGACCCCTGGCCTCCCCTCTCACCTTCATGGAGTGTTCCCTGTCCCCTGTCTTCACTCTCACCTCTATGGAGGGTTCTCTGTCCTGCTCTCTCACCTCCATGGAGCACTTCCTGGCCTTCCCTCTCACCTCCATTAAGGGTCTACTTACCTCCCCAGTCACCTCAATGGAGGCCCCCTTGACCTCCCCTCTCACCTGCATGGAAGGTGCCCTGTCCTTCCTGCCCTCTCACCTTCATGGAGGGTTCCCTGTCCCGTCTTCCCTCTCACCTCTATGGAGGGTTCTCTGTCCTGCTGTCTCACCTCCATGGACCATCTCCTGTTCTCCCCTCTCACCTCCATGGAGAGTTCCCTACCCTGCCCTGTCGCCTCCATGGAGCATCTTGTTACCTCCCCTCTCACCTCCATTAAGGGTCCCCTTACCTTCCTTTCACCTCAATGGAGGGTTTCCTGTCCCCTCTCTACTCCTCTCACCTCTATGGAGGGTGCCCTCTCCTGCCATCTCAAATCCTTGGAGGTTTTCCTGACCTCCCCTCTCACCTCCATGGAAGGTTCCCTGTCCTGCCATATCATGTCCTTGGAGGGTCCCCTGACCTCCCCTCTCACCTCAATGGAGGGTCCCCTACCTCCCCTCTCACCTCCATGGAGGGTTCCCTGTCCTGCCATCTAGGTCCTTGAAGGGTCCCCTCCCCTCCCCTCTCACCTCCATAAAGAATCCCCTAACATCCCCTTTCACCTCCATGGAGGGTTTCCTGACCTTCCCTCTCATCTCCATCGAGGTTCCCTGTCCTGCCCTGTCACCTCGATGGAGTGTCCCCTGACCTCCCCTCTCACCTCCATGGAGGGTTCCCTGACCTTCTCTCTCACCTCCATGGAAGTTTCCCTGTCTACCCCTCACATCTCCATGAGGGTTCCCTGTCCTGCCATCTCACATCCTTGGAGGGTCCGCAGACCTCCCTTCTCACCTCCATGGACTGTGCCTGTCTGTCCTCCTAGGTCCATCGAGGGTCCCTTTCCTACCCTATCACGTACATGAACTGTCCTGACCTCCCCTCTCACCTCCATGGAGGGTTCCCTGACCTCCCCTCTCACCTCCATAAAGAATCCCTAACGTCCCCTCTCACCTCCATGGAGGGTTCCCTGACCTCCCCTCTCACCTCCATAAACAATCCCTAACGTCCCCTCTCACCTCCATGGAGGGTTCCCTGTCCTCCCCTCTCACCTCCATGGAGCGTCCCTGTCTGTCCTCTCACCTCCATGGAGGATCCCTTTCCTACCCTATCATGTCCATGAACTGTCCCTTAACCCCACCTCTCACCTCCATGGAGGGTTCCCTATCCTCCCTCCCCCCTCCACTCCATGGTGGGTCCATTGTCCCCTCTGCTCTGCACTCTCCATGAAGGGTCCCCTGTCCCCCTTCCCTCGTCCCCTCCATGGGGTTCTTCTGTTTCCCTGCCCTGTGTCGTCACTCACAGGCCCTGAGCGGTGTGTGCTGTGGTCCTCGGTGTTCATCTGTCCGGTCTCCAGGCCGCATTTCCACTCTCTGGACCTGAAGCGCATCTCACCGTCTTCAGCTGTCTAAATCCTACCCTCTCAAATATCATTTCAAATGTCAAATCACGAGTGATCTTTAAAAAATATAAATCAGATCATGTCATTCTCATGGCTAAAAGCCTTACTGGTTGTGAGAGCATTTTCAAATCAACCAAGGGCTTTTTAATCACCAGCCAGCCCTCTCTGCACCCCAGCCAGCCTGGCTCTCCCTGCCCTGTGGGGACTTGCTGTCCCTTTGGGGGTGGCTTCCTGAGCTCTGTCTCAACAGCCAATTCTGAATTGAAATATGACAAGATCTTGGGGAGCCCTTCCCGGAGCCTGCTGGAGAGCCACCCTGCTGAGGCTCAGTCCAGCCCTGTGGGGTATCAAGAGGCAGCAGGTCACAGAAGTGAGACAGGTCACATTGGTAAGATAGGTCATAGAGGTAACCCGGCAACCATTCCAAGTCAGCCAGGTGAGCCAAGGTATCCAGGTGTTCCAGGTGTTCCTTGTGAATGAACATTTATTGAGCACCAACAACCCCCAGACCCTCTACTGAATGCACAAAAGGTGTTCCCCCACCCCGAGGTCCTGACCTTCAGTAACCAGGTGTCTTGACCCTGGGAAGTGGGCAGGAGGCTTGGGTCAGAGATGCCTTGGGAGGGATGCAACCCACATGTCTCGCTTTGAGTCTGGAGGAAGGGACCAGGGGCCAAGGTTTTTGCAGGCCCCTCGAAGCTGGGAGTGACAGAGAAGGAAACTGTCCCATAAGGAGCTGATTCTTCCAACCCCCGATGGGCAGGGGCCAGGTGTCTCTGAGCCTGTGGGGAGGAGCGCACCCCAATGAACCCACTTCACATTTCTCACGCCCACCTCCTGGGATCACACACTTTGTGGTGCAGGTTACTCCATGTGAAATCACTTGTTCGAGCTGCAATAGAAAACTAACTCAGTCACTGTCACCCTGTAAGTCATGTGCCCTTGCCCTGGCGGTGGCTCGGGAGCTTCCCCTCCAGCTTCCGACCTGCCCTGGGGGCTGTGCAGGCTCAGCTCCATGGCCTGACAAGTAGGGCTGCCAGACATAGCATGTCAGCACATGAAATATTGCATGAGGCATGATTGCTGGAAGACTACCTGTTTTTTATCTGAAATCAAATTTAATTGGGCGCCAATTGACAAGGCTCTTGACTCCAAGCTCCAGAAACCGAGCCTGATTTCAGAAGCTGGGTCGCTCACGAGAAGTCATGTGCTCCTGCAGGCCTCTGTTTCCATATCCGTCAAGTGGGATGGGACAGAAAGCTCCCTTATAATAATTCAGGCCCAAGCAGCTGGGAAACCAGGCTCTGGGAGGCTTTAGGGATCCACACTTCCAAGCCTGGAGGGCCCTCCTGGCCACAGCCATCTGGGGGCAGTGGCACCTACTGCTTGAGGCTCCTCTGTGGGTCCAGTGCCCTGATCCAGTTGTGGGGTCACTCAGCAAACTCTGGCAGAGCCAATGGTGAAGAAGGGCTGCAGAAATGGCCTGAGACCTTGCTTGGTCACGTGGTTCATGGCAACCTTTCCAGGTAAGGAACAAAGGTAGTTTTCATGAAAGATGGCAAGAAAGGAGCCTCAAGACACCTTTAGGGACCTGAAGGACTTGAGGACTTGACCTAAACCTGCAGGTATTGTAGGCAAAACCTGATGGCAGCTATGGCTTGGCTTCTTTGCCCTGAGGGGCTGACTATAGCTCAATTTACAGATTCCTTGTAAAAAATTCCAGCAAAGCAAATTTGAAAGAGCAGGAGTGATTGATTAGGTTAGTTGCCATTCTTGTTGTGTTTATGTAAATAATCAGGTCAAATTAAAACCGGACTTAATACGGCCTCTTTGAAAATAAGGGTAATCTTAAAAAAATTATGTTTCAATGAAAATCACAATGCCCAATTATGAATATTGGGCTGCAGTGCAGTTAACTGTCTTCAAAGTTTTGTTTTTAAGGCTATGCCTGTGTGGGCCGTGCAGACCTCAGCACCTAATGATATCACCAGGAATATTCTAACTGTAAGGAATCTATCAGATTTCACTGCTCTCATTCCAGCAGAAGCCTTGCATCTGGAAGTCTCAAGTGGCTCAGGACTTGCTGTGTGCTCCAGCCTTTGTGTCTTGTGTTCTTCCTTCTGTTTGTATGGATTCTGTGCCTATGACCTTATTTACCTGACTGCTTGTTCGCACAGTATAGGCCTCACTTTAGAAGCCATCTGTACCCCCTTCTCCTGAAATGAGTCTCAATGATTGGGACTTATTTTGAGTCAATGAAATATGGACGGTCTATTGGCTTCACTTGAAACCGCTTTCCCTTTCCTGGCCAAATGGCTCAGAGAGAAAAGGCCCACAGTTTCTCTCAGGGAAAGTCTTAGACTATGCCCCTTGGCCTCATTTGACTAAGTACAGTGAACAGGAGGACTTCAACCAGGTGCGACACACCTGCCTCCAGGGAAGCCACTTCTCCAACCTGATCTAGAACATTGGGAAGTTCACCTTTCCCTTTATCACTTCGGTTTTTACCTCTCACTGGGCCTTTAGTTGCCCTAAGTCTCCTCACTTTTGAATTATGCCTTTTAACCTCTTGTCAAGCTTGTCACCTCTAGAATACCGCAAGGATGCCAGCTTGTCCATCTAATGCATCTTCCTCTGGACACCGCCTATGCCACCTCCCAGGGACATCAGACTGACCTGGACTTTACAAAATCCCTCTTCCCTGCAGGAAGACCCCTCCTTCCCTTTTGTTTCTCCTTCCTCTGTCAGACAAGGGAGAACCTCTGAGCCTTGGGATAGGCAGGCCTGTGCCCCTCGACAGCATGAAGCAGCTACAAGATGGAGACCTTCACCCATTCATTCTTTGCAGGATGACAAAGAGGCTCATTTCTCTCTAAAGGGGGGGACTGATACCGTTGTAATTAGCTAGCTATTAATAATAAGAAAGGAGCAAAAGAAAGGCCAGGTATTATAAGCATGGCCATTTGGGCAGCTTCACCAGGAAGCTGCAGTTTCACTCAGGAACCAGTGGTCCATCCCCTGCAGGCCACTAGGGGTAGGGGTCCAACAAAGGGGGGATGAATGCATGCACAGTTAGGTTGGGGTATCTAAGGAAGGTGCCTGTCAGTCAAACCTGGGGACAGGGATCATTAACCCTGAGTGGTCAGGGTCACTGCATGCCTGTGAAAATTTGGGAATACACAGTTCCCTAAACAAAGAAATTCTCTCTTTTGGCTCCCTCTTGGCTCTCTGTTTCCTTTGGTCTTGCATTCGCCTGTGTTTCTTTCAGGGCTGCATGGCCTACACACATGCAGACCCCACATGCAATTGAGTAGACTGCAGCGGGAAACACAAATGAAGCCAGCCTGATGCTGGACTGGACTATGCTCCAACCTGGGACAGAGACTTTGGACACTGGCTCTGGTTTAGCTCTGCTGAAGCCACAGCTAATCCTCTTCCTTGGTGGGGCAAAGGGAAATGGGACCTTGGAAACTCAGGGGTTTGATTCCACAGAAATAAGTCTTTCTACAATACCTCATCCTCTCAAGCGAGTCTCAGGAAATTCCTTTTCTTAGGATATTGCAAGAAGCCCACTTCCACCAGCAACCAGTGGAGATGAGGAACTCTCCACCCCAATAACAGAATTAGGTATTTTATGTTCATGTCCTGTTTTATGGTTACAACCATGCTGCAAACTATCATTATGTGCCCATTATTCAGGTGAACTGAGTTTGAGCAGCTAACCAGCTGCTCTAGTAAGCAGCTAAGCCAGCATCATAACTCATTTTTACCAGACTCTTCGGAAACCTGAGGCTCTTCCCCAGTGACACTCAGACCTTCTGATGGCCCATCAGCACAATGGCAACCTGTCAGCTGAATAAACTTCGATATCTTTTCATGGCCAGGAGCAAGCCATCTGGGGTTTACATGTTTATTTCTGGCAAAATGCAGTATTTTTTATTATCTTACTTCAGAAGGAAGACTTTTTTGGTCCTCAACTTAAAAAAACACAACAGACATTTTGTTCATTTTAGGTTAAACAAATCCAAAGTTCATTATTTTCTCTTGTTTGTAGGCAGCCTTTACATATGTCAGAAAAGGGCAAAGTGAGTTTGGGAATCTGTCAAGCAGGGAATAGCTGAGAACCTGCCACAAGGCTAAAGGCAGGCTGGCATTTTGTGAGATGTGAGCATTAGCTGCTATGTTTCTGTCAATGTAAGAAACGTTCAAACCTGTGAAGCATGTTTGTTAGTCTATTTGAGCCAAACTGTCGACAATTGCCGGGGAGCAGAATCTCAATGGATTGAGATAATGCTCCAGAGAATGGCAGTTTTCCACCTTATTTTATGCATTACAATCAAAAGAGGAGACATAAGTGGGTTACATGAAATCCACTGGCGATAGATTAGGGAGGTGGGAGAAAGCAAAGTAGGGAAACCTAGGTTTGGATGAAAAGTAAAATGATGGACACACACTTCTTTTACTTAAGTGGGTGCAGGATAGTTAACAGTCAACAATTAACTCAATACAGTGATGGGATTTGTGGTCTCCACAGAGCAGTGCCTGTGCTTCCAGGGTCCAGAAAAAGGAAAATTACTTTAGTATCCCAAAGATACGTTATTGTAGATACAAAGACCATAGACAGGCTTAATTAAGGTGAAAATTGACCTTTGTCAGGGAAGATACCAGCATAGGACATGACTACCCACTGTAAACTTTTAGACAGTTTTCATTTCAGACTACCCTTTGGTTACTTTAGGTCTCTGAGTTTGCAAGGCAGCCAGGCAGGTCTCCCCTGAGCTTATTGGTTTCATGCGCGGCCCCTTTTCACCCACTTTTCCTCAGGATGTGAACCCTACCAGGGTAGGAGCTGGTGTGTCAGTGAAAATCTGCATCATTTCCTGGGCATAAATTTTCATATATGGTTTAAAATCTATTTGCTAACATGTGATTACTTTAAAAATGGGGTCCATGTAAGAGATTAGCAACAACTAATAACATAACAATTATAACAATATACTGTAATAAGTTACATGAATGTGAAAAAATGGGGTCTATGGCTTTTAGTAATGGGAACCTGCTTTGAGCTGGATTTCCTCTCTCTTAACCAAATTCTTACTCTGTGGAGGCTCCTGATGCACCTCCCAAGGGGGGTAGTGGTGAGACCTGAAGGCTCGCACATGGGGCAGTGGAAGCATTTTGGAGCTTGCATTCCAGCCCTGGGTGGGTCTTCACCTCTTCAGCCTGATGCCTCAGAGGGGACCAGGGACCCACAGGGCTGCTAAGCATCCTCCCGTTCCCATCAGCAGCAAGCGGCCCTCTGGTCCTCACAGTCTCAGTGGAAATTGACAAATTAACGATGACCACAGTCACACCTGAAAACATCACAGGACCGGAGACCACTCAGGACTTAATATGAAATCACTCTGCATTGACCAAGGACAGCTTCTTTTATTAAATCTGCTGTGAGCCACTTAAGTGGAGATGCTCAGGAATGGAGTGAAGTCATCACAGCGGTGGCAGTGCTGTGTCTGGCGGAGCAGGCCGCCAGGAAAGCAAGGGTGCCGCAGCATTACAAGGGATCTGGCGACACAGGTGCGGTTTATTTTTACACAGACCTCTTTCTTCAAATAAATACACCTGAATAACAGAGAAAAAACGATACAGTAGCCTTATAAATGAGGAAGGAACCAACATACCTCCAAAAGCAGAAGGTTCAGCATGGTCTATGCATTACCAACATGCTTTGGATGGTCTCGCCTTGAGTGGCAATCAAAGGAGCCAGCACACGTGTCCCATGTGCCATGGACAGCGTCCAGGGAGTTAAACAGCTGCAAACTCTCCACTTCTGTGGGAGTGATGGCAGCTAAGTGGTACCATGTGAAACATTTTTAAGAACTAGTTGTATATTAAGCTTGACTATTCATCACTTTAATTTTAAACCTGCATACACTGAACATATTACATGTATTTAAAAATCAAGTTATTTCCTCTGTATTATAGAGGCAATTCTTCCCTTTCTTGACTTTTCATAATAGCTAGTCATTTTCCTAGGAAAATTCCATGTGTTGAGTATGAAGAGAGAAGCAAATCTCATTTTAATCCCATGTTTAGAGATGAACAGCATCTTCTGTTACCTAAGGAAACACCTCCTTCACCTTTGTAAAGTGAATATTAACCTAAATAGATGCTAAATCGCTCCCTTCCCCTGCGTCACTGGCCAGTTTCATTCCTCTCGGCAAGGCCGCTAACGCCTCTTGGTTCTCACACATGTGAGGACTACAATTTAAATGCATATAACCCTGTGCCTCATCCTCGGAGAATTTCCTGCAGACACCGTACAGCTATGAGAGAGCCTGTGAAACTTAGAGAGGCTCCTCTGCATTCTAACACACACACACACACACACACACACACACACACACACATACTCTCAGAGTAAATCCAAAAGAGCAATTCAACCCTGCTTTCCAGTTAACACCGGGCAGCAGAGTGCTTGGCTGCAAAGGCAGGCTTCCCTTTGCCACATGGGGGCCTCTCTCAAAGGCAATGACAAAGGAACTTCTCTCACTGCAGCTCTTCAATTACTAACCGGTAACACCAGGCGACTGAAATAAGAGGTGCCGTTTAATACACATGCAGCTACTAGAAAAGATACAGTATGGTAATGCCCAACACAACTGGAGGACAACAGATATGCATTCCAAATACCACTGACCACATCAGCCTAAAAGGCAAGAAAATTAGCCACAGTGATTTACCAAATTGACATCACTCCAGAAAACATTTTTATTTTAAGTTTTATTTTTTTTTGCAAAATCATCTTTGAAATATAAGGTTATTTTAAAATAATTCTTTGGTTAAAGTGTAATTAAAAAGTAGAAGCTCCAAGAAGCCCTTCTCTGCAGGGTGAGAAACACCTCCCTCTTTCAGCCATCAGATGGGCACTTAATCAGCCATTCGGTCTATGAATCTCAATGTAATGGAAAACTCTTCAGAACTGCAAACTCGGGCGAGCAATAAAGCTCCTAAGGAGATGGAGATGAGAGCCTGGGAACAGGAAACTCTGCTTCTGCATTAAAATGTGCCAATTACTCCTGTCCTCCGAGGGGCAGGTGTGGCATTTTAAATCCATAGAAACCAAGGTCCCATCTATGACTAGCACTGGGGTGTCAGACAGCACTCCTGTGCAAGCAGCAAAATGCTTCAGACTTTCAACCTGACTAAATCCTTTAGTTAATGTCCTCTCAGTTTGTCTCAGATAACTTTCAACATTAAAATAAAAACTCCTCTCTGCAGGAAACCATTTGGTCTTTATCTGGCATTTCCTTCTCCCTGCCCCTCAACCCCCCTTAGTCAACATTTGTTCTTAATAATCATCAGGCTCAGATAAAAATAACCAGCCTGAACTTCAGGTTGTAGTATCAAGAACTAGAATTTTGGGTGAATATGAAATCATGTCTCATTTATTACACATAAATTCAACATGATTTCCAAAGAAGTTCTCATTTGGAATTAAAGTTTAGTTGTTTAAGTAGGTAAATGTGAAAAGAGAATTTAATGTGAATTCAGATATTCAGACCATTTAAAAAAAACCTGGATAATTAAAGCAGAGGACTTACTCAGGGATTTCCACCTCAAATGTTCAGAAAATGATTTCGGATCTGGGCCTCCTTTGACTCATGCAGACAGTAGCCTCAGGCTCTGTCCACACTGAACTAAGGACAATGTATGCAGCCCAGCTAAACTGGCTGGGTCCTCACAGGACCAAGGCCACCCCGAGGAAGGGAGAGGGTATCTGGTGTCCGTGTAAGAACAGACACAGCCCAGGACATAGGGCTGTTACCGCCCGGGACATCGCATGCGAGGTGTTCAAGCACTATCCTGAGCGCTGAACGCAGAACCTAGCATTACTCATGTGCAGAATGTAATACACAATATAAACCGGACCCAACGCGGGTCCACTTCCTTACGGATAAAAGAATGAATGGCAGCAACGTTACATTAACTGTAAAGTGATGTTTCTCTTACAACCTTTCCCAAGCTCTGGCCGGGCGGCTCAGCTGGTGGAGCGCCGTGCCGCACACCCAAAGGCTGCCGGCTTGGACCCCCGGTCGGGTGTGTACACGCGGCAACCAATCCGTGCTCCTCTCGCACATCGACGTCTCTCTCTCCCTTCTTCTCTCTAAAGTAAATGAAAAATATACATCCTCGGTAAGGATAGAGAGAATCCTTTAATGAGAGCATTTTACCAAATGAAGGTCAAAACATTTAATCAATGATGTCAGCAGAATTACTCCTACGCTCAGAAGCTGTCTGTGAAATGCTAGAAGAAATGAGGATTTGCTTCTTAGAATGTAAAATTCATGACATATTTAAGTGTCTTCAAAATCCCCATTGTAATCCTCTTGCTGTCTGGCAAACACAGCCAGCGCCCTTCCACTCGCTCTTCTTTCTAGGGGCCATCAAATTCCCGTTTCAAACAGGCACACGGACCTGTGTTACACAGCGCGGGGCCTGGGGCTTGTGCGGGCCTACAGTGTGAGCTGTCGGCTTCACACCGATGTTCCAAGGGCACAGGGCCCCTCCAGCGCCACACTCAGCAGCCACACACCACACGGGCATTCATGACTGATGTTTTGGCTTGTCATTCATTTTTTCAAATAAACTCCCTCTAAATTCAGGAAGCAGGTGTGAAGAGAAACCACAGGATATGGTTCTCCCAACTTTCCTTCAGTAGCCCTACCTACATATTTAAAATTATTATAGAAAAACAAACAAATTGACAGCACAAGTAGCAGTGCAATCGTGACTGCCGTCATTTAAATTAGTTCCCTGACTTTGTGCATTCACCCTGGTGTGAGGATGCAGCTGTGAATGTCCTGGTGACTGGCAGGTGCTGGGTGGAGGTGGGCCGCAGCCTGGCCTTGGTGCGGTTGGTAGATGCTCGCATTACACGAGAGTGAGCTTTTCCTGCCTCAAATAACTCATGGAACATACATCGTTTCAGAACGTCAACTTCCTTAACTAGTTACCACAGTCAGGCTTGAGGGCCAAGGACAAGTGACCAGGCAATTCAGATGGATGACTCAGTCACTTTATATTTTGAAAATTCTTTGCTCCTACAATTGAATACTTCACACATTTATTTTCCTCCTGAGTACCCAAAAGTGCTTCAGAGAGCAAAAGTGCTTTGTCTTCCCTTTCACAGACAGAGGCAAGGGGGCAGGGCCGCTGCGCAGTGGGAGCCAGCTGCTCTGCGACGGGCTGCACCCAAGCGACCAGCACCCGCGCGCACGACCTTGTGACAGGGGCCTGGAGCCAGCAGCACTGGTGGTCGTGGGACATGCAGCTTAAAAACAACTCTGCAGGGCATGAGGCTTTCTGATAACCTGAAAAGAATCCTTCAGCTTGGCTTTGCCTAACTGGAACATGGAGTTAAAAAGAAAATCCCATCACCAAACTGGCAGCTCAGTGTCCCTCCAGCTGGCTTCTGGACGTGCTCCTTCCTTCCTCCCTCCTGCATCCTCCCTCGGGGGGCTGGCACCTCCCCTTGGGAGACTCCGGGCCTTGGCCACGCATGGACGGAAGGAAGGACACATCCTCTGCCTTGGCTGGTGCCTCGACAGAGGAAGACAATTCTCGAAAGCCCTGTTAGCTAGGTAAGAGTCCAGAGAGAAAGAATTTTATCCCTGAATCAAGTTTTTTTTCTTACGTACACAGTCTCATCACAAGAATTTAAAGCATGAAAGGAAGTATGCTAAATTATCTGAGCTGCCGCTTATAATGTGGTGCAGACTTTCACTGTTACTCAGCACACAAAGTCACTTCTCCCAGAGGCTTTCTAAGGCTTTCCCCCTCTTCATCGGGGTGGTTCACTCTTGCAGCAAGGTCTCTCTCCAGTTGAAGCCCCCTGTTGGTCCATGGGTAAGAGGAAGGATGGGTGGATCTGTCAGCTGCCATATTCCAGTTTCTCCCAATTCTTCACAGGAACAAAACCCCAAGTATGGAATCTGAAGAGTAATAAAGAAAGGAAAACAGAAAACAGAGGTTTAATGCTTCAACTTTTACCTATACACAGAGATCCTTGAGAATAAGGAATATTCAAAGCAATTAACAGGGGCTTTGTAGACAAGCATCCCCCCAAACCCATAAAGAAAATGAAATGGAAAAAGCTGGTAACTTAGAGGGAAGAGCATTTACACTGCAACGGGAGTCACTGGACGATCTGTTAGGCGGTGATGAGCTCCTCCAGTGCAATTAGCTGTTCACAGCTTGCTGCTTTGTAGTGTGGCCGGGAAAGAGCACAATATAGAAAGTGAGGTGCTGGGAGTTAAGTGCTAATTACAAGTCAAGCCAAAAATGCAGCTCAAACATTTCTGAAATTATAGTCGACATTGGGACACTTTTGAGAAGCTGTTAATCTGTCCCACCCAGCCTCACTGACTTACTTCCATGTGTGTCTGGGACGTTCAGAGTTGAGGCTGTGCCCTTCCTAACTTCAGTGTCCATGGCATTTCACAGCTTATCTGTGTGTGTGTCCAGAGCTGCACTTATAAGCAAGACAACAATCTCTGCCCTTAAGTAGCTTCCAGAGCAATGGAAAGACAGACGCAGAAATAGGCTTTTACAAAATGAGAAGAGACTTGCAATCGAGTTTGAAGAAGGTTCTCTGGGGCACGGAGGAGCACATGTCACCTGGAGGGAAGCGTGTGGGAGGGTGGCCGGCAGGCGAGAGGAGGATCCAGGCAGCCTCCTGGCTTTTCTGTCTCACTGCCCTGCTCCCCGTTTGCCTTTCAGACTCACATTTTAAATCGCTGCTTCCCATGGCCGACCAGTCAGGCCCCGCTTCTAGCTGAGCTGTCAGATGCTGTGTTCTGGCCACACACTGCTCTCCATCCGACCCCGTCCCTCAGGGAAAGCCAGACAATCTGCTTGTACTTTTTAGCTTCTCCCTACATTTTAGCTCAGAAACTAGAAGCAGGCCAAACTTGCCTTTTTCTCTCACACAAGGCCCAATAAAGTGCCCTACACAGGGCACCATCGGGACATCTTGGGCTGGTGAGTCAATAAATGCATCTCCCGGCTCAGAGAACGTGCCTCAAAGAACGGCCACCAGCCAGCCGCTGAACGATTCTGAAATTACCAGGCACCACGGGCCCGAGTGGAGGCATGATTACCTTTCGGACCATCTGTACGAAGTCCTTGGAGTTCTGAGGTGACAGGCCCTGCAGCTGGCAGGTACATGCTTCAAGGGAAGACGCATGGGCCACAAACAAGATGTTATTTCCTGGGGGAAAGAAGCAAGAGCCGGGAAGACTATTTCTATAAAGACATACATACACTTTGTCAATACCGAAGCCAGTGTTCGGGGGAGAGGCACACATTCTCAGGGAGACGATGTGGCCAAACAATATTCTGAAAATGCTTTGTGTTGTTAAGGCAACCTAATGTCATTTTAAAAAACACTTTAATCTTAAAATAGTTATAGATTCATAGGAGGTTACCAATGTAGAATACATGTATATATAAAATTATTGCTGAGCTTTGCACAGCATGGGTTCGAACCCTGCGGATCCACTTATATGCAAATTTTTTCATGAAATACTGTAAGTGTATGATCTCTTCCTTAGAATTTTCTTAATAACTTTCTTTTTTCTATTTTACTCCATTGTAAGAACATAGTATATAATACATAAAACAAACAAAATATGTGTTAGACGACTGTTCAGTAAGGCTGCCAGTCAACAGTGGGCTATTAGTGGAGTTCTGGGGGAGCCAAAAGCTCTAGGTGGATTTCCAGCCGCATGGAGGTTGACACCCTTAACTCCTGTATTCAAGGTCAGCTTTACATAGAGTACATACACCACACACCTGTACATTATATATGCCTCACAGATCATGTTTATACACACACACGCACACATACATTTGCATGCCGCGTGGGCCTGTACACAGGGTATGTACACTACACATACACGCACACGCACTCACACCAGGGTCCACGCACCCCTGCCAGCCTCCTCCCACGGCAACCTCCTGCCTACCTGCTACCTGGCCCTATCGGGAGGCGGGCGCTGACCCACCCCACACAGCTTATTTAAGTTCCATCAGGTTTACTCAGTTCCATCACATGTGTAACTTTTGTAAACACCACCACATTCAAGACACAAAACTGTTCGTTGCCTACAGTGCTCTCTGCTACTCTTGATCTGGTTTTCAGCGTTGCCCCCGTGGACCGTGAGCACTGACAGTGCTCTCTGGTTGGCAGAACACGCTGCGTAGCTTCATGGTAGGATCACCGAAGAGGTGACGAAGCGAGTGCTTCAGGAGTGATACGGAAAGCTGGGGACCATCCATAATACTGCTGACCAGGGGTGCCCACTGTTAACATTTCAGTTTATAATTCCAGGCTTTGCTCTACAGATACACACTGACCGGGGAGGGGTGTCCACTGTTAACATTTCAGTGTATAATTTCAGTCTTTGCTCTATAAAGATACATATTTTAACTTGAAAAAAGCGATCAGAATGTATATACTCTTCTGTAACTTGCCTTTTTTACTACATATTTTATAGTGAACAGTTTGACATATTATTAAATATTTGAGTTCAATGTTTATAAAATCCAAGAGCAAACAGACTTGAGTCCTACAGAGCACCTCTTGGCTGGCGGTAGCAGTGGCAGGGGCTGTGCTTGCATAGGTGTATTTGTGGGGGTGCTCGCGCTCCTGGTCCAGTTACAGAAAAGACCACGGTCCGCTAAAGAGCTCCGAGGGTGCACCGGGAGCCTCCGCCACAGCGCAGCACGAACAGCTGGCCCGCAGACCCTAAGCAACTTCGTACGGAAACCGAGCTGGCGGGTTCCCGGGATGCCTGCTGAGTCAGGTGCTCAAGGGAATATGAAGTTTAACATGAAAGCACCTACAGGAGAGTCCGGGAATGTTTTTTATTTATTAAGCAAGCTGAAACATCTTGACTAGCCTATTAACCATGATGGAGAAATGGTCACATTTAAATATGGAGTCTAAAATAATACCACTTACCTTTTTTACATTCACTTATTATTTCTTTTGTTACTTGGAAACTTCTGTTGATATAAGTGTCGTAGGATTCTGAAACCGCTAATTTGCTGACTGGAATGTGAGGTCTGTAATAGAAAAGTGAACAAAGGCAATAAAACATTCTGATCCTAAGACAAAGCAACCGATATTACTCTTAACTTCTATTTCAAGAGCCTTCCAAAATTCCCATAATTCCGTTTATCCATCTCCCTAGAAAGGAAGGAGGCAGAGTATTCCCACTACCTAGACGTGCCCTGGATGCACAGAAATAAAGGCTGTGGGTGCACAGGGCCACAGTGACCAGTTCAAAGTGAAACACTCAGTGCAGGCTTCACCTGCACGATTATTTACAAGCAGTTTGACTAATTTTACTGACCATCAGCCCCAAGCCACACAGCCAATAGGAGGCAAAGCGGAGGTTCGATTTCATTGTCTATTTAGAACACCAGATATTTGCTAAGCCTCTCTTCGGTGGCCTTACAAACAATAATCCGCAAGGACGGGATTATTTTTTTATAATTTTGTCCCAGCTTTACCGGGGTACGCTGACATGGAGCCCTGCGTAAGGTCAGGGCGTAGGCCGCTGGTCTGATGCGCATGTGCTGGAAAAGGGTGATCGCCACAGCCTTAGCGAACGTGTCCATCATGTGACGTATCACTTCTGTTCTTCGTGGTGAGGACACGTAAGATGTACTCTCCTAGCAACTTTAAAGTATATAATATACTCTTATTAACTATAATCACCTTACGGTTACATACACTAGATCCCCAGAACATGCTGGCTTTATAACTGGTCGGCTGTACCCCCCGGCGACCCTCTCATTTCCCCGAGTCCCTGGTGACCAACGTCTGTCGTCTGTTTCTTGGAGTTGGGTTTTTGTAGATTCCACATAAATGATATGTGCAGATGTCTCTTTGAGATCCTGCTTTCATTTCCTTTAGACATATACCCAGAGGTAGGACTGCTGGATCATATCGTAGCTCTATTTTTAATTTCTTGAGAAACCTCCGTTCTGTTTTCCATAGGGGACACCAATGTACAATTCCAAGAATACTGCAAAAAGTTTCCTTCTTCGTCACGTTCTTGCCAACAGCGGATAGCTTTTGCATTTTGATGATAGCCATTCTAACGTGTGAGGTTTTGATTTGCATTTCTCTGATTAGTGATGTTAAGCACATTATTGATGTACAAGCACCATGTCCTTGTGAGCTATTTGTATGTCTTTGAAAAAATACCTATTCAGTCCTTCCGTCAATTTTTTAAATTTAAATTTTATTTCTCAATGAGAGTACATATTCATTATCATTTTGCATTGGTTTCAGGTGTACAGCACAGTGGTCAGACAATCACATATTTTAAAAGTGACCCCCCAATATTTCCAGTGCCTTCCCAGCACCATGCGGAGTCCTTACAGCAGTAGACTGGATCCCTGTGCTGTGCCTGACAGCCCGTGACTGCTTCGTAACTGCCACTTATCCTGCCTGCAGCCTTCACCTTTCCCACCCAGCTCCCAACCCACCTCTCCTCTGGCAACCATCAGGCCTCCCTCTGTATCTATGAGTCTCTATTTTGTTTGTTCATTTATTCTGTTCTTCGGATGTCACATGTAAGTGGAACCGTCTGGTATTGGTCTTTTTCTGAATTCTCTCACTTAGCGTAATACTCGCTAGGGCCATCGAGACCGTCAAAACGGTAAGACTTCGTTCTCTGTTAAGTCATAGTCCACTGCAGGCACGAACCACCTCCTTTAGCAGCCGTCCGACGGGCACTGGGGCGGCTTCCGCACCCGGGCTCCTGTCCACACCGCATGAACACCGGGCGCGTATATTCTTTAGAACGAGCGTCTTGAGTTTCTTCAAATATATGCCCAGGAGTGGGATCTCTGGATCTAAGGCAGTTCCACTTTTAATTTTTTAAGGACCTTCCACACTGTTTTCTTTTTTTAAAATCCTCACCCTGAGATATTTTCTTCGATTGCTTCTCAGGGAGAGTGGAAGGAGCAGAGAGAGACACCGACTGGTTGTCTCTGCTCTCTCCCCTGCTGGGGTGGAGCCGAAACCGGAGTATATGGCTTTGGCTGGAATCGAACCCGGGACCCTTCAGTCCGTCGGCCGGCATTCTAACCACTGAGCGAACTGGCCAGAGCCCTCCATGCTGTTTCCACAGTGGCTCCACTAGTCCCATCCCAATGGTGCACCAGGGCCCCCTTTTCTCCGCACCCTGGCCAGCACTTGTTGTTTGTGGATTTATAGCCATTCTGACAGGTGTGAGGTGACATCTCATTGTCATTTTAATTTGCATCTCTGATGATTGGTGACACTGAGCATCTTTTCATAGTCTACTGGCCATCTGTATGTCCCCTTCGGAGAAGTGTGTATTCAGTATCTGCCCATTTTGTAATTGGATTGTTTTTCCTTTCTTTTTTTGGTATTGAGTTGTATGAGTTCTTTATAAACTTTGGATATCAACCCCCTATCCAATGTATCATTGGTGAATATCTTCTCCTATTAAATAGGTTGTCTTTTTTCCTTTCCAAATAAGCAGGATTGTTTCCTTTGCTATGCAAAAACATTTTAGTTTGATGTAGTCCCAATTGTTTATTTTTTCCTTTGTTTCCCTTACTCAGGAGATATATCAGAAAAAAGTAATGCTAAAAGAAATGTCAGAGATTTTACTGACTCTGTTTTAGTCTAAAAGTTTTATGGTTTACTATCTTACTTGTAAGTCTTTTAAAATCTATTTTGAGTTTATTCTTGCAAATGGTGTAAGAAGATGGTCTAGTTTCATTTTTTTGCAGGTATCTGTCCAATTTTCCCAACATCATTTGTGGAATACATTGTCTTTACCCGTTTGCATGTCCTGGCCTCCTTTGTCAAATACTAATTGACCATATAGGTAGGCGTGGGTTTATTTCTGGGCTCTCCATTCTGTTCCTCTGATCTCTATGTCTGTTTTCATGCCAGTATTATGTTGTTTTGATTACTATGAACTTGTAGCATACAGTGTGATACCTGCACGTTTGTTCCTCTTTCTCAAGGCTGCCGAGGCTATTTGGGGTCTTTTGTGGTTCCACATAAATTTTTGGATTATTTGTTCTAGTTCTGTGAAAAAAACCATTGTCCTTTAGATCAAAATAACATTGACTCTATACGTTGCCTTGGGTAGTATGGACATTTTAATGATGTTAATTCTTCCAATCCATGAGCCTGGTATGTGCTTTCATTTATATCTTCAATTTTTTTTTCATAGTCTCATAAATTTCTGAATATAAGTCATTTAGCTCCTTGGTTAAATTTATTCCTAGGTATTTTATTGGTGTGAGGCAACTGTAAATGAGATTGTTTTCTTAGTTTCCCTTTCTGATAGTTCATTATTAGTGTATGAAAATGAAACCGACTTCTGAATATTTACGTTGAATCCTGCTACTTTGTGGAATTCATTTACAGGTTCTAGTAATTTTTTGATGAAATCTTTAGGGTTCTCTATATACAGTATCATGTCACCTGCAAATGATGGCAGTTTTACTTCCTCCTTTCCAATTTGGATGCGTTTTATTTCTTCTTGTCTGATCGCTGTGGCTCGTCCTTCCAGCACTGTGTTGAATAAGGGTGGTGAAAGCGAACACCCGTCTTGTGCCTGATCTTAAGGGAAATGCTTTTAGCTTTTCTCTGCTGAGTATGATGGTGGCTGTGGGTCTGTCATATTGGCTCTTATTACGTTCCTTCTATTCCCACTTTGCTGAGTTTTTATCATCAATGGGAGCTGGGTTTTGTCAAATGCTGTTTCTGCACCTAGTGATGTGCTCATGTGGTCTTTGTCCTGCACTTCGCGGATGTGACGCATCATGATTGATCTGTAGGGACTCTGCCAGCCTTGCACCCCAGGAATCAATCCCACTTGGTCTTAGTGAATGGCCTATTTAATGTATTGCTGAACTTGGTTTGCTAATACTCTGTTGAGGATTTTTGCATCTATAGGCCTATAATTGTCTTTCTTTATAGTGTCTTTATCTGGTTTTGGAAGCAGGATAATGCTGGCTCCGTAAAATGAGGCTGGGAGACTTCCATCCTCTTGAAATGTTTGGAATAGTTTGAGGACAGGTGTTGGCTCTTCTTTCTTTGGTAAAATTCAACTGTGAAGGCATCTGGTCCAGGACTTTTGTTGTTGGTAGTTTTTTTATTACTGTTCCAATTTTTGTTGATTATCATCAGTCCATTCAAATTTTTTCTTCTTCTTGACTCAGTCTTGGGAGATTGCATGTTTCTAGGAATTTATCCACTTTTTCCAGATTGTCCAATTTGTTGGCATATAGTTGTTTGTAATATTTTAGTTCTCCTCTTTCATTTATGGTTTTATTTGGATCCTCTCCCTTTTTCCTTGATGAGTCTGGTTAAAGGTGTATCAATCTCGTTTATCTTTTCCAACAACCAGCTCTTATTGTCATTGATCTCTTGTATTTTCTTTAGATTCTCTTTCATTTATGTTCACTCTGATACTTAATATTTCTTTCCCTCACTAACTTTGGGCTTTGTCTGTTGTTTTTCTAGTTCCTTTAGGTGTTAGGTTAGATTGCATATTTGAGATTTTTCTTGTGTGTTTTTTCGGTAGGCCTGTATTGCTATGAATTTCCCTCTGAGGACTGCTTTTGTTGTGTCCCATAGATTTGGGGTTGTTGTGTTTTCATTTTCATTTGTCCCAAGGTATCTTTTGATTTCTTCCTTAATCTCATTGTTAACGTATTAATTTTTTTAGTAACCTGTTATTTAGCCACCATGTGGTTGTGTATTTTTTACTTTTTGTCTTTTGATTTCAAGTTTTATACCACTGTGTTCAGAGAAGATGCTTGATATGATGCCAATCTTCTTAAATTTACTGAGATTTGTTGTGTCCTAACATGTAGTCTATCCTGGAAAATGTTGCATGTCCCCTTGAAAAGAATGTATATTCTGCTGCTTTGGGGTGTAATGTTCTGAAAATGTCAATTAAGTCCACCTGGTCTAGTGTGTCATTTAAGGTCACCATTTTCTTGTTGATTTTCTGCCTGGAAGATCTATCCATTGATGTCTATGTGGTGTTCAAGTCCTGTACTATAACTGTGTTATTGTCACTTTCTCCCTTTATGTCTATCAGTATTTGCTTAATGATTTAGGGGCTCCTATGTTGGGTGCATAAATGTTTACAAGGATTATATCCGCTTGTCAGATTGATCCTTTTAATATTATGTAATGACCTTCTTTGTCTCTTTTATATCCTTTGTTTTAAAGTCTAATTTTGTCTGACATATACATTGCTACCCGAGCTTATTTTTTAGTTTCCATTCATATGAACTACCTTAATCCATTCCTTTACTTTCGGTCTGTGTTTGTCTTTTGATATGAAGTGAGTCTCCTGCAGGCAGCATATATATGGGCCTTGTTTTCTAATCCATTCAGCTACTTAAGTTTTTGGATTGGAGCATTTAACTCATTTACATTTAATGTGATTATTGATAGGTACACATTTATTGACATTTTATTATTCATATTTTGTTCTTCTGCTTTTTCTTCTTAAAAAAATCCTTCTGGTACCCTATGGTGCAGATGCTATTATGTTCATGTTGTCCCAGGGATCCCATAAACTATTCTATTTTTTAAAAAAATTATGTCGGGGCACATGCCTGTGTTGTAGGCTAGATCCCTGGTAGGGGGAGTGCAGGAGGCAGCTGATTGATGACTCTCTCTCATCACTGTTTCTGTCTCTCTCTCCCCCTCTCCCTTAAATACACACACACACACACACACACACACACACACACACACACACATATTTTTAATTATTCTGTTTTTGCTGCTTTCATTGGGTTTCTTCTGCTACCTTGTCTTTCAAATTGCTGATTCAATCCCTACTTCATCTAACCTGCTGTTACTCCTTCTAGAATGTTCTTCATTTTAGATATTGTGTTCTTCATTTCTGACTGGCTCTTTTTTTTTGTTTTCTATGTCCTTTTCATGCTTACTATCTCTTTGCTGCAGTTCTCATTAAATTAATCCATTCTTCCCCTAAGTTCATTGGGCATCCTTATAACCACTGTTTTGAACTCTGTTTCTGGTAGATTGCCTCCAATTCATTTAATTCTTTTTTCTGAGGATTTCTCCTGTTCTTTTATTTTAGGTCATATCTCTTTGTTTCCCCATTTTGAGTGCCTTTCTGTACTTGTTTCTGTGTGTTAAGTAGATCTGCTGTCTCCCAGTCTTGGTAGTAGGTGTTCCGTGGGGCTCAGTGGCACAGTCTCTGATTACCTGAACTACATTCGCCAGGAGTGTCCCTTGTGTGAATTATGTGAGCCTTCCTGTGGTAGTTGAGTCTTGATTGTTTTTGCCCCTTTTGTGGGTGGGGTTGGCGCTCAGGCTGGCTGACTGTGAGAACTGACCCAGACCACACTGTACTAACTGCTGTGTGGAGGCTGACCACATGAAGTGGAATTTGTCCCAGTGGGATCTGATGCCTCCTGAGAGCTTCCTTTGGGTGTGCCACTTGTGGAGGTAATTGGGTTGTGCTCTGATGTGGTCTGAATCCTGCCACAGGTGTGTTGGTTCTGGGGCCTCTTGGGAAGGCCTCTAGTGCAGGTTAATGTCAAATGTTGCCTGCGACCAGCCCTGGGCTACCTGTTAGGAGTTTCAAAGCAATCCACGTTTGGTGGTTGCCTCTGCTAGGCCTGGGTGAGTGTGAAAGCAGCAAAGCTGCACACCAAGGCCAGCTTTCACCAGTACCAAGCCTGGTGCAGGTCAGGAAAGCCTCTACCCACATTTTAATCACACTGCTTTCATTTTACTATTGAGCTGTATGAGTTCCTTATGTATTTTCTCTATTAAGACCTTATGAAGTATATGATTTGCAAATATTTTCTACTTTGTAGGTTGACTTTTTATTTGGTTGCTTGTTTCTATAGAAGTCTTTTAGTTTGATGTAATCCACTTACTAATTTTGACTTCTGTTTCCTGTGTTTTTGGTGTTGTATCCAAAAAAATCATTGCCAAGATCAATGTTAAGCAGTTTTCTTCCTATACTTCCTTTAAAAATTTTTATGGTTTCAGCTCTTATGTTTACATTTTTAATCCATTTTTAGTTAATTTTTGTGAGTGATGTAAAACTGGGGTCCAATTTCATTCTTCTGAATGTGGTTATTCAGTTTTCCAACACCATATATTAAAGAGTCTATCTTTTCCTCATTGAGTATTTTTGGCTCCCTTGTCAAATACTAGTTGAGTATATATTCAAGGGTTTATTTCTGGGCTTTTTTTTTTTTTTCAAGTCTGTGCCACTGGGTTATACATCTATTTTTATACCAGTAGTACATTGTTTTGATTAGTACAGCTTTGTAGTATAGTTTGAAATCAGGAGTGTAATGCCTCTTTTTGTGGTTCCGTGTAAATTTTAGGATTGGTTTTTCTATTTGTGTAAATAACATAATTGGAATTTTGATAGACATTGCATTTAACCTATAGATGCCTTTGGGTGTTACAGAGAGCTTAACAATATTAATTCTCCCAATTCGTGAGCATGGGATATCTTTGTATTTGTGTCTTCAGCTTCTTTCATCAAAGTCTTACAGCTTTCAGTGTATAGATATTTCACCTCCTTGGTTAAATTCATTCCTAAGTATTATATTGTTGTTGATGCTACTGTGAATGGGACTATTTTATTTTATTTTCAGAACTCTCATTGTTAGTGTATAGAAAAACGATTGATTTCTGAATGTTGACTTTCTGTCCTGCAACGTTGCTGAATTTGCTGAGCAGTTCTGACAATTCTATGGTGATCTCAGGATTTTCAATACATCCTGTCATCTGCAAACAAGACATTTTACTTCTCTCTCTTTTCCATTGGGATGACTTTCATTTCTCTTCTTGCCTGATTTCTCTGGCTGGGACTCTTAGTACTGTAACTGGAGTGAGACGTGTGGGCATCCTTACCTCGTTCCCAATATTAGAGAAAAAGCTTTCACCAATGGGTATGATGTTAGCTGTGGGCTTGTCATATATGGCTTTTATTATGTTGATTCCTGTTTCTTTTATACCCAATTTGTTGAGCATTTTTATCATGAAAGGATGGTGTATTTTGTCTAATTTTTTCCTGCATCTATTGAGATGATCATTTATCTTTTATCCTACTAAAGTGGTGCATCATGTTTATTGATTTTCGTGTTGAACCACCCTTGAATGCCACTGGATGGTGATGTGTGATCCTTTTAATATGTTGATTTGGTTGGTTAATGTTTTGTTGAGAATTTTCACATCAATGATCATCAGGAATATTAATCTGTAGTTCTCCTTTCTTGAGGTGTTCTTATCTGGCTTTGGTATCAGGGTAAAGCAGGCCTTGAAAAATGAGTTGGGGAGTTGTAGAATAGGTTTTAAATGCAGATATTAGGTCCCTTTACTACTTAGAATTTCTGGTCTATGAGATATTTATCTTGTTTTTAAATACAACTATGTCATATTTTTTGTTTCCTTATCTTTCATTTTTGATATTTAGAGCACGGTGGGTGGAGGTGGTAGTGAGTTCTCAAAGTGAATTCACACGAAATCTTGATCAGAATACATTACTGCTGCTACTACCACTATTATTACTACAAAGACTTACTGGAGGATTCCCATGTGTCAGGCTCTGTGCAGAGTGCCTCTTGCAGTCTCTGAATATAACCCTTCCAGCAACCCTTTTGCACATCCTGAGTTTATGGATGACAAAACTGAGGCTCAGAAAGGCTGCAGATGACTTGCCTATGCTTATGCCATTGGCAACTCTTAGAGCCTATTTTTGAACTTGGGCCTGAGATCAAAGCCTCCACGTTGGACCACTTTTGACAGTGTCCTCCTCAGGGCTGCCCCCTGTGCACCTGTGTTCACTGTCCAGAGAGGAAGAATGTTGTTCCACCTGAAGGGCCCCTGCCCTCACCTACAGAACGTTCTCTCAGCAAACGTCCTCCTCCCAGGAGACAGTCCTCTGACTCTCACAGCACTCAGCTGGGGAAGGCACGAGTCACCGCTGATTGAGGCTGCACCTCACTGTTCTGGAACAAACCCTCTCTCCCCATCCAAACCTCACATCCAGGTCTATTACCACTATGTCGCCTGGTCCAGATGCACCCACTTCCCCACGAGAAAAGGCCTCTTTGTAAGGTCCAGACAGTCATTTCAGGTGAAACCACATTGTAATGTATGAGACTGGTGTTAAGTAAAGAGCAGGTGGGCTTGGGGATCCAGTTCCTCCTGGCCAGCTCTTGCCTTTGGCAGTTCTTGACTTGAAATTGAACCTATGAGTGGCTTTCATGTCTGAGCCACCAGTCCTGATGGCATGGGACAGAGTCAAATATTTCTCACCCCTGTCAGTGGCATGTGTCATGCTCCAGCCACACCTGCAGGACACATGTGCTGTACCCAGAGTCAGGTGGGCCTCCAAACACCAACTAGACCCAGAACCCTGAGCTCTGGGTACTCAGGCACCATCCCTGCAACATTAGTTTCCCCAATAAACTCTGTCCGCCTCACTTTGCTTGGGTCTGGGCTTCTGCCTTGAGCCCCACATCAAAGCTTGAGTCATTGCCCCTCTATCACTCCAGATCCACGCCTCCCCCATTTCCTACTCCGTCCAGCCAGGACCCCATTCTGAAGCTCCATCCAACTGCTGTACATGTATTTTTTTGGCCTTGCTCCTTGGGGCCCAGCTCCCCAAGACTGGGGATGCTTTCTACACCCCGCGCACAGGCTGGGTCTTGCTGCCTGGGGATGACGTGACATTTGGATATTAGTCACCAGCTTGGTGCGTTTCCCTTCACCTGGCTTCAGTCCTGCCTCCCTCCTGTTCTAAGGTGGCAGGGCTCTTCAAACAGATCTTGCTTGATCTGTAAGGCCTTGGACAGCAGTCCTCACCTTCACTGTGCCTCTTCAGTCATCTGCACCTCTGCCTGCTTCCAAGGCCCACTCCCACATAACTAATTTCAGAGAAAACTTACCTCAATTTTGTGGTAAAAGCATGTGGTAAATTACTGACTTTCTCAACTGACTTATACAATTAGGGGCTTTTTTCCCCTCTTAAACACAAAATGATTGAATTTTTATTTTCTCTAGAGGAAAAGAAAATGTGCAATAAGGACAATGTTCTGACTCCCAGGGTCCTGACATTCATCACTCTGCTTGGACTGCTGACGGGGTGTGTGTCTGTGTGGGCCTGTGTATGTGGTCTATGTGTGCCTGGGTGTGTGGTCTATGTGTGCCTGTGTATGTAGTCTGTGTGGGCCTGTGTATGTGGTCTGTGTGTGCCTGGGTGTATGTCTGTACCTGTGTATGTGTGCCTGGGTGTCTAGGTGTGGGTGGGTATCTGTGTGTGCCTGGGTGTGTGCCTGCATGTGTTCAAAGGCTCAGAAAGAATTATTCTGGAGACATCTGTAAATCAGCTTGGGAAGAATTGCAGGACCCACTTAAGAAAAAAGCTGAAGACATAGCGGGCCCAAGTTGGCCTGGGAGGTGCTGGGTGGTGAAGAAAATCATTTTACCAGTGTTGGCAGTAATTCACCCTCTTTCCAGGCCAAAAAGATGGTGACTGTTGGCATGGGAACAATATTTCATTGCTGTTTTCCTCAAAGAATAAAAAAATCAGTGGCCATAGTGTGGACAGGACAAAATCTGATTAATTTAGTTTTATTTTTGAGGAATGCAAATTCTTTTAAGCAGGAAGAGGTAGTGCACATTAATTATGTATGGGGCTATCTGAAGTCTTGTTTGCGAGCCGGAAAATAAGCATGGGGAAAAGATGTTCTCTTCAACCTTAGCCAGAAACTTCAATGGCTTATTGCGGTTTGAGAGGCTTTTGAAACGAGAGGTCAAGAGATATCACAAGGAAGAAATCTCTGCTTATATTGGTCACTTGTTCCAAATTCCAAAGTATATGAACTTAATTTCCCACTATAGCAGTTGTGACTAGCTGGCCCTCTCAAAGACAATATACAAATGTCCGCAGGGGTTTCTGACAGTTAATGTAACTATATTATTATTGTCAATTGTGAATTGTTTACATGTGGATTATTCACTCGTGAGCAATGTACAAACACTTCTTTTTAACCCTAGCACAGTCTGGTGCAGTGGAAAAAAAGCAAAGGACTGGGAAAGAGAAGACGCTAAAGGAGATTACACAGTTCTTCACCTGCAGAAAATGACCAATAAGAGTTATTGTTGTTATTACTGTGATATGTGTCCACTAAACGTATACTTTCAGGCAAAGCCACTTGCATTCTCTTATACATAAAAGTGGCTTGTGTACATTCTAGGGTTACGGCAATAATAAATGAGATAAAGAGAATTAAAAATGCTTTGAGCCCTGGCTGGTGTGGTTCAGTTGGCCGGAGGGTCATCCTGTGCACCAGAAGGTGGCAGGCTCGATTCCTGGTCAGGGCACATACACAGGTGCAGGTTTGATCCCCAGTTGGGGTGCATGCGGGGGGCAACTGAACCATGTTTCTCTGACATTGATATTTTTCTCTCTCTCCCCCCCTTCCTCTTTCTAAAATCAATAAAAGCTGCTTTGAACAATTAAATAGGACAATTTAAGGTAAGATGTGGTCATCTCCCTTATCTCCCAGCAAGCTGCTGGAAGCGCCTCCCCACTGGCTGGGGCTGCTCCTGGCACGCACAGTGTTTCTCTCCCTGGGAGAGGTAGAATCAAGTCAGGAAAACCCAACATGTGGGGGTATAATCTAGAGTAAGGCAGACACAAGGGAATTCTGGCTTCCTGCAGCTTTGGTGTTTGAAACCATAGCCTGCCTTCTAGCAACGTGATAACTCCTGCGGGTGGTCTGGCCCTTCCCTTCCTTTGCAGCCTGGCCTGCGAGGGACATCCTTCCACATCGGCCCCAGGAGACAGCGGCTCAGAGGGTTACCTGTAGGTTGTATCAACACTCAGGTTGGCCGCAGCTAACTCTGACGGAGGTATCCACGCAGGCAACGTGCTCCCAGGGACCCATTTTGTCCACTCAAATAAGCCAGGCTCTACACGGATCTTCAAGTGGTTTTCTTGTTGTAAACCTTGGAGGTGAGAGAAAATGAAGGTGAAGGAAACGCCATTATGTTCTCAGTGAAAAAGTGAGTAGAGGCCAAATGGTTATAAAATCCTGGTCAATCTTCCACCCTCTTTTCAACCGGATACTATATACAGAGAAAAGAAAGTGGGAGCATGTGCGTTTGGACCGGGTTTTTCGTCTTTGTGAGTTACAGATATATGAGTGTAACACTGAGGCCACAGCACCGGAACAGGATACACGCTGGCTTGAAGGGGTGTGTGGTTTTGGAAAAACCACAGTCATTGCCCTCGTAACTCACACAGTGCTGTGCTTACAACAATTCCTTTTTCTAAAGTAAGTTCCAAGAAGCCTCATGAAGAAACTTCGGAGATTCTCTTAGCATCCACAGTCTACAACAGCTTACACTGTATTTCAATGTCGTGTAAATTATTCATTTTCTCTATCAGAATATCCCGTGTTGAATACTTACAAGTGCCAGGACACAGTTTCATGTTTTATCAAAGTGTAATGACCCGCAGAGTAGGAATAGTCCCTGCTCAACTCTCTTTATAGTGCCCTAAGCCAAGTTTTTCTATGCAAATTTAATACATAATGCATTTACATATGTAAATATATTCTGGTTTACTTAAGACTAAACAACAGGAGTCTCAAATACAGTGCAAATTCTTTGCTGGGTCGGCTATTTCTGGCCCTTCGTTTGTCTGGTGTAAGTACAGTCCAACGTTGTTTCTCTCAGTTTTCTTTCCAGTGAAATGGAAAGGTGATTCCTAGAACGCGAGCTTCCGTGGGTTTTAGGGTGAAAGCTGAGTACCTGTATAGCAGGGGTGCTGTTAGAGTCATTCCCCTAAAGAAACGTGATGTGCAGGACCCTTGGAGAGACACTGCCCCCGGGAAAGGAGGCGCACGGCACCCTGGGAGAGTGACCTCACCGTCCCTGTGCTCCAGGTTCCAAATTATTGCCAGATAACAGTACTCTACATGCCTACAACTCACCAAGAAAAATTTTCAAGAAAAAAAATTATTTGTATGCTTTCTTTGATTACACTTATGCTGCTAGAATATGGTTTGGGGACTCTTGTAGAGGCATCTTCCAAAAGAATCATTGCTAAAAATCCCCAACTTGAAGCTGTCACTGGGCTAATGTCCCACGAGTCTAGGACAACTGAGGTGTAGGGCAGCCTGGAGACAGAAGGATGGACTCGCTGACCTTTACCAAGTCTTACCTTTCAAGATGTTGTGTGCAGTCTGAACGCAGCGCAGGGATGGGGAACAATAGACGTGGTCAATGATGGTGTTACTTTCTAATAAGGCTTCGCCTGCAAAGAAAACCAAAGGATCAACCTGATGGGCTCAGCCTCAGCTGGACCCTCAGTGTGGGCGAGGAGGCAGGAGACCCTGCTAACCTCTCTTTTTCAGGGAGGGATCACAGAAGCCAGCAGCTTCTGCCTCCTTTGTTTCCAACAAATCCCTTCATAGAGAGAGGTCTGTTTCTAGGAAAAGAAGCCAAAAGACTCCTTGTCTTTTTCTTTCCTCTCTCTGGTGCTAACAAGTGGCAAAACGTCCACCGAGGAGAGATCTAGAACCAGGATAATGCTCTGATTTCAAGTTGGTGATAAAAGTAGGGTTTATATTCTGGAAATTAGGTCTTGACTTAATTTTATTCTGTGCTAAACAAGGTTTCAACTTGTCATGTTCTTGGACCCGGTAATTCAACACTCTCCTCATGGAATCCAGTTCTTCCCTCCACTGGGTAAAGTCCAAACACCTTAATAGTGGTCAACATCTTCCACAGACTTGCCTTCATTCATCTTCCAGCCTCACCTGCTCCCCACTCACGATCTACAGTCGAGAAACAAGACAGGCTGTTTCCTCCACACTCCCAGTGCTGCTTCCCTTCCCTGACTTTATGCTGCTCTTCCCCGGAAACTGCCTCCCTCCCCTCCCCCTTCACCCAGCTGGCTGTGACTCGGGTCTCAGCTCACCCTCTTCCCCTTGCTGTGTCTTTTTTGTGCTCCCATGATTCTTTTATCATTTAGTTAAAAGGGTGAAATCAGTTAGTCTTTTTAAATTTTGTTTTTCAATTAAGGTTTACATTCAATATCAATTTGCATTAGTTTCAGGTGTACAGCATAGTGTTAGACAACCATACATTTTACAAAGTGTTCCCCAGATATTTCTTGCACCCACCCAGCACTGCACACAGTTATTACAATATTATTGACTATGTTTCCTATCTGTACTTTACATCCTCAAGACTGTTTTGTAACCACCAATCTGGACTTCTCAATCCCTTCACCTTTTCCACCCAGTCCCCTCAAACCACCACCCCTCTGGCAGCCATCAGTCTGTTCTCTGTGTCTTGTGAGTCTGTTTCTATTTTGTTTGTTCATTTTACTGTGTTCTGCAGATTTCACATATAAGTGAAATCATATGGTATTTGTCTTTTTCTGACATTTCACTTAGTATAAAACCCTCTAGGTTCGCACATGCTGTCGCAAAAGGTGAGATTCAATTTTGGGAGGCTGAGTAATACTCCACTGTGTAAATATACCAACTCTTCTTTATCCACTTGTCCTTTGATGGACACTGGGCTACTTCCGTATCTTGGCTATTGTAAATAATGCTGCAATGAACATAGGGGCGTTTATATTCTTTCAAATTAGTGTTTTGGGTTTTTGGGATATATACCCAGAAGTGGAATCGCTAGATCATAAAGCAGCTCCATTTTTAATTTTTTGAGGAACCTCCACACTGTTTTCCTCAGTGGCTGCCCCAGTCTGCATTCCCCCCAGCAGGGCGCAGGGCTCCCCTTGCTCCACACCCTCGCCAACTCTTGTTGGTTCATCTACTGATGACTGTCATTGTGACAGATGTGCGGTGGGGCCTCACTGTGGTTTTCCCTTGCACCTCTCTGATGGTGAGTGACTCTGAGCACCTGCTCATAGGTCTGCTGGGCATCTGACTTCCTCTCTTGAGAAGAGTCTACTAGGCCCCTTCCCACTGGGTTTTTATCCTCATTGGAGGATACGTGTTTAATGATTTTAGAGGAGGGGAGACAGAGAAAGAGGGAAACGTCAACGTGAAAGAGAAACGCTGACTGGTTCCCACCCATACATGCCCCAACTGGGGATCGAACCAGAAACCTAGGAATGTGCCCGACAGGGAGTCAAACCCGCAACCCTTTGGTGTATGGACGACCCTCCAACCGACTGCACGGCCCAGTCATAACACCCTCTGCCCATTTTTTAATCGGGCTGGTTTTTTTCAGTGTTGAGTTGTATGAGTTCTTTATAAATTTTGGACATTAATCCCTTATCCAATGTATCATTGGCAAAAATATTTTCCCATTAAGTAGGCTGTCATTTTGTTTTGTTGATGGTTTCCTTTGCTGTGCAAAAAACCCTTTAGTTTGATGTAGGCCCATTTATTATTATTTTTTTTTGCTTCCCTTACTGAAGGAGATATATCAGAAATATATATTGCTAAAATAAATGTCAGAGATTTTACTGCTTGTGTTTACTTCTAAAAGTTTTATGGTTTCCAGTTTTACTTTTAAATGTTTAATCCATTCTGAGTTTATTCTTGCATATAGTGTAAGAAGGCGGACTACTTTCATTTTTTTGCAGGTATCTATAGACTGTCTTTACCCAATTGCATGTCCTGGCCTCCTTTGTCAAATATTAACTGACCATAAAGGTAGGCGTGGGCTTATTTCTGGGCTTTCCATTCTGTTCCACTGATCTCTATGTCTGTTTTCAGGCCAGTACTATGCTGTTTTGATTACGAAGAACTTGTAGCATACAGTGTGATACCTGCACATTTGTTCCTCTTTCTCAAGGCTGCCGAGGCTATTTGGGGTCTTTTGTGGTTCCACATAAATTTTTGGATTATTTGTTCTAGTTCTGTGAAAAAAACCATTGTCCTTTAGATCAAAATAACACTGAATCTATACGTTGCTTTGGGTAGTATGGACATTTTAATGATGTTAAGTCTTCCAATCCATGAACATGGTATGTGCTTTCATTTATATCTTCAATTTCTTTCTTCATCATCTCATAAATTTCTGAGTATAAGTCATTTAGCTCCTTGGTTAAATTTATTCCTAGGTATTTTATTGGTGTGAGGAAACTGTAAATGAGATTTTCTTAGTTTCCCTTTCTGATAGTTCATTATTAGTGTACGAAAATGAAACCAACTTCTGAATATTTACGTTGAATCCTGCTACTTTGTGGAATTCATTTAGAGGTTCTAGTAATTTTTCGATGAAATCTTTAGGGTTCTCTATATACAGTATCATGTCACTTGTAAATGATGACAGTTTTACTTCCTCCTTTCCAATTTGGATGCGTTTTATTTCTTCTTGTCTGATCGCTGTGGCTCGTCCTTCCAGCACTGTGTTGAATAAGGGTGGTGAAAGCGAACACCCGTCTTGTGCCTGATCTTAAGGGAAATGCTTTTAGTTTTTCTCTGCTGAGTATGATGGTGGCTGTGGGTCTGTCATATTGGCCTTTATTATGTTGAGGTATATTTCCTCTATTTCCTCTTTGCTGAGAGATTTTATCAGAAGTGGGTGCTGGATTTTGTCAAGTTTTTTCTGCATCTATTGATATAATTATATGATTTATATCCTGCACTTCGCGTATGTGACACATCATGTTAACTGATTTGTGGGTATTGTACCAACCTTGCATCCCAGGAATCAATCCCACTTGATCATGGTGAATGATTTGACATATTGATGAACATGGTTTGCTAATACTTTGTTGAGGATTTTTGCATCTATATTCCAAAGGGACATAGGCTATAATTTTCTTTCTTTATAGTGTCTTTATCTGGTTTTTAAAGCAGGATAATGCTGGCTCCGTAAAATGAGGCTGGGAGACTTCCATCCTCTTGAAATGTTTGGAACAGTTTGAGGACAGGTGTTAGCTCTTCTTTGAATGTTTGGTGAAATTCAACTGTGAAGGCATCTGGTCCAGGACTTTTGTTTGTTGGTAGTTTTTGGGTTTTTTTATTACTATTTCATTTAGTTGATTGTAATAGATTTGTTTAAATTTTCTCTTTCTTCTTGACTCAGTCTTGGGAGATTGTATGTTTTAGGAATTTATCCATTTTTTCCAGATTGTCCAATTTGTTGGCATATAGTTGTTTGTAATATTTTCTTGTAATTCTTTATAATTCTGTGGTGTTGTAAGTTGTCCTCTTTCATTTATGGTTTTATTTATTTGGATCCTCTTTTTCTTGATGAGTCTGGTTAAAGGTGTATCAATCTTGTTTATCTTTTTCAAGAACCAGCTCTTATTGTCATTGATCTCTTGTATTTTTTATACTCTATTAATCTACTGAACCCCGTGGACTGGTTAGCAGAAGGCCCAAGGCACCCCGAGGCCTTCCTCTGCCTGCCTTTGCCGGTCGGCTGCATGTTAGGCTGTCATCGTCAGAGCCTCTGGTGAGACGAGAGCAGGTTCTCAGTGAGTCAACAGTTAGGTGGGAGTGGTGTTCACAAGACTGATACAGGTTCAAGCTCAGCAGATGCTGCATCAGAGGCTGCGCAGCAAAAGTTTCAGGGTTCACCAAAGCCAGCTGCCACCTGCTGTGTGCCTGCTAACCTTTGTTTTGGGGCATAGTCTCAGGGATGTGAAGGTGAGGCCAGCAGCGTTCATCAGGCCCAATGAGGCCAGGATTTGGCCATGTGAAGGGAAGGCTCTGCACAGGAAAGGGTAGTGCCAGTGGGGCTAGGTAGGTGAGGGAAAGATGGCCCATGCCACAGAGCCACACAACTTAGTATCTCCCTGAAGCCGTCTGGACACTTCAGAGCCGTCCAAGGGTGTGTGCACTGAGGGCCTAGGCTGGCATGAGCTCGGCAGGGCTGGATAACAGGGAGTGAAGAGGTGTGACTATTGCATTCCTCCAGCCTGATGCTATATGGAGGGCAGTGCTCGCCCCAGGAAAGATGCTGTGAGCCGTGTGAAAGAGGGACTCAGCACAGGGATCTTGGTGGCTGTCCCTTCCACTCTCTTGGCAGCCACGCTCAAGTCCACATTTGCTCCAAGCCGCTCTCCCTCTGTGGCAGTCCAGGGTAAGTGGCTGCAAATGAGATTTTGTGTTTAGCTCTTTGAGAGGGTTCCTGTGTTTCTTAGCAGACTCCTGCCTCTTCCTGGTCGACAGAATCCTTGCTGATTTTCACAGCCAGATGTTATGTGGGCTCCTCTTTCCAGCTCTGGTGCTGTGGGCTGGGGAGCCTGGCACAGGGTTGAGACCCACACTCTTCAGGGGGACCTTTGCAGCCGAGACATTCCTCTGGGATCTCAGCCACCACCCTTGGGCCCAGCCCTTTTCATGTCTCTGCCCTGCCTGCAGTCCTGATGTGGCTTCTCTGTAAACCCTTGGTTATGAGACTCTTCGGCTGGTCTTCAGCTGGTTATTCAGGTTGACTGCTCTATAATTTAGTTGTTATTCCAGCTTGATTCTAGGAGAAGGTGAGAGAAGCTTCCACCTCCTCCACTGCCATCTTGGGTCCCCCTGTGCTCCCATAATTCCGGTGCATAGTTTTATTTTTGAATACCACATTCTAAGATATTTATGTACTTACAAGTTTGTTTCCCTGAGGGTGGGGACTCATGCATGGATGCCCAACACCAAGCACAGTACCGAGCACAAAGAGTGACCAATCAATACATGTTAGGCAGTCAAATGGGAAAGGCTGCTGCTCCGTGTGGCAGATTCTCTGCAAAGAACGGAGCATTTTCAAAGGATCCACTGGCCTCAATATACGCAGCCTCACCAGAGTTCCCTGCTGCTCACCCTGTGCTGACCTCTCTGCACCCCAGGCCTGGCCCTCCTGCCTCGCTGGGCCATCCTCCTACAACAGGAGTCACAGCTGTTCACTTCGGTGAACCAACCCTGTGCCAAATGCAGTGTCCTAAACTTAATGGTTATGTAAGAACCATGAGGATATTTACCACTTGTGGAAAAGTCACAGAAGCCCCTAGGACGTGCCCTAGCATACTCACAGAGCCAAGATTCGAAGCATGTGGCCAGGATAGCTGTGCAGCTTCTCCAGGACACTTACCCACTAGTCTTGCTTGCATACATCCAAACACAGTGATGGGAGCATCCTTCTCGTAATCCCGGAAGCCACCACTCCGCTGAGGTAAGCTGTGAGGCATGTTCAGGTTGGTGCGGATATAGCGGCCTAGAGAAAGTCATGCAAAGGCCATGTGAGTTCTTGTTTCCTTAGGACTTCCACTGCTGATCCTGACAGCCTGTTTCCGTTCGGCCAAAGAGACTAAATTGCGCTCTCTAGAAAATATCAAGGCTGACACTTTTCCTTTGTTAGAATGTCTTGAAATCCACCCCTCTATTCTGCTGACAAATGTGACAAGAGATAGGTTTTAAGTGAAAACAGTAGCCAGGTGCTCTAACATGGGGCCTCCTCTGCTATCTAAGCCTCCCTATGTGAAACATGCCACTCAAGTGAAAACGGAACCACTGTGAATGTGGGTGAATTAAGGGTGGGGACTCTGGCCACGGAATCAAGATGCCTGTCCCTGCCTGACTGCCATATGACTGTGGGCAAAACATTTGCCCTTTGGTCCCTGGTGTCCCAGTTTATAGAATGGAGACAAGAACACTTACCGCTTCCCTTGCACTCAAGACAACAGGGAAGGAGTTATGAATGTAACACATCACAGGCTTTTCTACAGCCACCTAACCATAAATGACTCCATCCCCATAAACGTGGCTTGACTGTGCCCCCTGGAGGCCATGATCAGTACAGCAACGCCGAGCGGCCAACCCACTACTGGCTCACCTTTGGCATCGAAGCACTGGGATAGCCAGTACTTCCCAAACACGACATCCATCCTCTCGCCATGCCGACACACAAAGAGGCATCTCTTCTGGGGGCCAGGCTGGCTGCTGACCCTCAGAGGCTGCAGATAAAGAAAGGCTATTAGTGAGAAAACATGAGAAAGCAGGTATGTCCTGGTGCCAGGTGAGCTGAGCTCTAGAGCAGGCTCTGCTAATGTAAGACTTGGTCTATCTATAAACTGGGGGGGGGCAGGACTCATCCTACAGACCTGAAGTTAGTTTGAGGCTCAAGTGAGATGACTTGCAGGTGCTGTGAAAAGTGAGAAGGGTGAGGAAGATGGTAGTGTCTCTGTTGCTAGAGTGGTGTTTGGTCAACACTAACACATGGGCACCAGCCGAGCTGCAGCTCAGAGGGAAAACTAGTCAGCATGTAGAGAAAGCCATCAGAGGAACAGTGTCCTCCCCTAGAGGGAAGCTTCATCAGCCGCTTCAGGGAGCGAGAACCTTTATCACCACAAACACGTCTGCCTTCTCTCTAAGGTGTCCTGGTTTCCTGCACAATGAGGTCCTGCCTTCCTACTCTGATCATCAGGCTCTGCCGTCCTACTGCAGACACGCTGGTGCTCCCAGAAATGGTTCTGGGAGGACAACTGCTTCTTCTGGGCGATGAAATGGGCAGGTCTAGTCCGTGGCATGTCCAAATGAAGGGTCTATGCCACCAGGGGGACATGGCGGATGTTTCCATCTGCCTTCTCTCTGAGTCAGCCATCCCCAGTTTCCCTGTCTGCCAGCCTCACGACGGCTGCATTCACTCTAGTTCCTGGCAGCTCTGAGAAAATTAATGGATGGCTGTGGCATGGTCTCCCCATCTCTTTCTTACTGTTTCTAATTCAAGCCCTGGGCTCTGGCCAACGCCATCTAGTCCGTTAGTCCTCAACATGCTTGAACATTCAACTCGCCTCTGTATTGTTCAAACTACTCTTCACTGGGCACATTTTCTGGCAGATATTGAGCACCGTAACACACACCAGCACTCGCTATGCTCTGGGTTCTGTGCTAAGAGCCCTAATCTTTCCTGTAATGTTTCTCATTCAAGTATAATCGACATGCAATATTATATTGGTTTCACGTGTACAACATAGTGATTCGACATTTATGTACCTTATGGTGTGATCACCATGATGTACCTAGTAACATCGGTCACCATACAAAGCTATGATATGAGTTACTATGTTACATTTCCATACCTTATTTATAACTGGAATCTGTACCTCCTACTAGTCTTCACCTTTCCCACCCATCCCCCCACCCTATTTCCTGTGGAGCAGGTCCCCCCATCACTGCTGCTCAGATAATGCGTCCTCTCTGTGGAAGAGCCTTCCTTCCAGCCCAGCCCCGCATGCTGGCAGTCCTGCTCAGGAGCACCCCTCTCGTTCTCCCTAGCCTCCAGGTTTATAGACATCAGGGGCCCACACTTAGTAAACACATGCTCAGTGGGTCTCGAGTGCAGCTGAGGAAGTCCTGGTGGAGAGCCTCACCTGTGTGGGCTGGCAGATGATGGTCAGGGGGGCCACCTCCCCCAGGCCCTGGTCCTCATATGGCCGCCTGTCCAAAATGCCGTCACCAAATGAGAGCATGCTGGAAGATGATGTGTTTAAGATCGAGTAGGAACTGCAGACAAAGATGAGGAAGATGTTAACTGTGCTGGCCCGTTGTCAGCACCGCGTCCGGGACTGGTGGGGTGTGGGCACTGGCAGGATGTGCCCCCTGGGCAGCACAGTGTGGGAAAGCCGAGAGGACCCCACTGCTGGGGAGCAGCATCCTGCATTATACTGAAGCCTTGCAGTTGATAAATTAAGGGTGCATGGATTTTGCTACTTGGAATAGATGAATTCATCCCTTGGGGCAAGGACAGGGACTGTGATTTCCTGCTTATTAAGATGCCACAGGCATGGTTGGCACCAAAGTCGACTTAAAGAATAACAAAGGTCAGTTCTGTACCACTGTTTCCGGCTATTTTTCTGGCTCAAAGGCAAGAAATAATTCCTGTTGCTTTTTTTTTTTTTAAATATATCTTTATTGATTTCAGAGAGAGGAAAGGAAAGGGAGAGACAGAGATAGAAACATCAATGATGAGAGAATCACTGATCGAGCCCACAACCCAGGAATGTGCCCTGACCGGGAATCGAACCCCAATCGCCTGGGTCCTAGGTCAATGCTCAACCGCTGAGCCACACCAGGCCGGGCCAATTCCTGTTGCTTTTAATCTTTTCCATGATGGTTTCCATCTGAACTCACAAATTACAGGGAGCATTTTACTGTTGAGCAAACCTCGGGGCCACACCCCCTATTCTACCTTCCTCAGTCTCCAAACCCCTCTCTACCCCTCAACAAGATCATGTTACTACAGACAAGGTTGTTCTCACCAGATGTGCAGAGCTGTGAGCCAAGAGCTCTCATTTCTGGGTGGGGCACTGAACTACAGAAGCCCCAAAGAGGTCTTGCTAAAGGGAGGCAGCAAATCATGCTATGTTTAAATTATTTTGATTAATCAAGGCCTCCAAAAAGTTTTATCTAATGAACACTGCAATTTAAATATGGCATTAGGCAAATCCTGTGACCATCTCCTTCCGTATCCCTGGGCGGTATTAGGGAGGGCATTTAAATTCTAGATTCTCACTTTTTACAAGTAGGGCAGCCACAGGTCTCAGTCCACCCAGCACAGTCCTGGTTTGTATCTGCTGACCCAGCAATCTGTGCAGTTTAACATCTGCTCTGGATGTATATTTTTAACACAGTATTATTCTTAGAATTTTAATTTTAAAAAGAACTTTTTATAGTCACCAATATAATAAAGATAACTGGTTGTCAGTAAAAATTCTTCCAAAACCTGTACGATTTTAATAATTTTGCACCCCTTTTACTCTCCAGGGCGTCCCTTTCTTTAACTGTAAATAGTCACCTTCCTCATACACAAAGGTCACTGAAGCTTCAAACCCTAAACAAGTGATGCTTCAACCCTTGAGGGTGTTGGAATCCCTAGGGGAGATTTAAAACACACACACCGGGCCCCACTCCTCACGGGTCAGGACTCAGCAGGTCTGGGTTGGGATCCAGGAGCTCACAGCTTATCAAAGCTGTGTCGGTCAGTATGACATGTGGCCAAATCAGATCTATTTTGGTAAAATTTAAGCAACTGCACACCAAAGAAACCTCATGCCATCCGCAGAGTTTAAGAGACCAGCTGTTCTCTTTTGTTTTAAACCGAGACCCTCCCAACATCAGTTAAACTCAGGTTCACTCTCTGACTCATCAGAGCACTGGGCCCGAAATGCCTGGATGGCATCGTCCCGGCATCGTGTTTGCGCCTGCCCCTAACCCCCTCCTTTGTCGCTGTGAGGACACTGAGAGATTCCCTTCTCCCTCGCCCGCAGTCGGGTCCCAAGGAGAACGCCAACCTCCTTCTCCTGTCCCTGTAACAGGACTTGACTCCCTCGGAGGCAGCTGGGCCATCAGCTCCAGGAGGACAAGTCAGATGCTCTCTGCTGAGAGCAGCGGAGGGAGGGGGCAGAACCTGACACCGGAACACTTCCCAAGTGCCAGGAAGACAGTGGCCTTCCCTAGGGCACACCGGGCGGAGCATAAGCGCAGAGGACCCAACGGGGCCTCCCCAGCTGAAGTGTCTGGGGATACTCAGAACCAGGCAAGACGCTCTAATAAAGGGCGGGAGGAGTCTTTCCTCAGGCCGGACTCGGAGCTGAGGACAGGGCAGGAAGAAGTGAAGGTCCCAGGCCCCACGTCTCACGTGCTGGTGAGTGTCCTCCCTCCCCAGTGTCCCATCACGCCAGCCACGTCACACTCAAGCCCCCCACCCCCGGTTAGAGGCGGGGGCCTGCCTCCCTGAGCCATTTCCACCTCTGTGGTTACGCAGAAAGTGCAAGTCTTCTATAGGATCCCTTTTGGAGAAGAGACATTTGATTCGAGAAGATGTAAAGAGACTAGAAAACACAAGATAGAAAAAAGAAACCCGTCAGGCTGAAGACTGCTTCAGATCCAGTGCTGTCAGGTGGGCGACGCTGACCCATGTAAAGCCCTAAAGCCGAGTCCTGGACTGCAGGCTTCCCAACGCCCTGTGAGCCAACGCAATGACTCACGCCTTCATCACAGAGCAGCCAACAGGCTCGGAGAGGAGTGGAACTGGCCAAGGTCACACAGCTAGTATGTGGGAGAGTTAGGATTTGAACTGAAGACTATTGGAAGGAAAACTTGAATTCTCAGTTACCACGTCCTAACACCTAACAGCGTTTCCCCACTCTCGGCAGGGCTGGAGGCAAAAGCTGGTAGTTCAGTGTCAGACACGTTTCCCAGAAAAAGTCACCGGTAACGTCTCGAGATAGAAGGAGACGGCACACACACCTCCCTGTGGCCCATGGACTGGAGTCACTGAGGCTCAGCCCCTGGTCAGCCTGAGCTCCAGTCTGGGCAGGAGTGGGCTGGGGCAGGGCTCTGGGCAGATAGCGGATTCTCACGCTCCTCCCCCGACACAAGCCCACGTCTAAGAAAGTGACCTAAGAGCTGTGGTCATCCCACAAAGGATCCTAGTTCTCAAGTTACGCATCTCACGCCTCACTTGTTTTCAAGGGATAAAAGGGTAACTTTGGAAACCAAACTTATTTTCATATTCGGAATAATTTCTGCAAAAGCAAATGTCTGGGGAACATGAGGCAGCTTCGACCTTCCCACTTGTGCCACATACTGTTGGGAGGAGGGAGGCATTTCGGGGACCTGGATGGTTAAGGGACATGTTCTTTCCCATCTCTGGTTTGTGGCTTGTCTGCTTACTGCTAACCGGCGGGGCAAAACACTCACTGAAATTGCATCTGCTTCTCTTTCGTGGTGACCGTGACAGTGCCAGACACCGCGTGGCTGTGCCCAGAGCTTCCGCTCTCAGCCACGCTGGCACGTGGCACGAACAAGTGGGAGGAAAACAGACCACAGCACACACTGGCAGACACCTGCCTGTGCCAGGGAAGGCTGGCTTTGACCTGCTCTGAGAGAGAGAAAGTGCCTTTATTCTATTTTATCGGGACAAGCTGGCCACACTACACAGGCCACTTGGGTGTGGAGCAGTCGGCTTAGTGAGGCATGAGTGGAGTCATCACTCCAGAGACAACCGGGGGGCCAGTGTCTTTTTCAGGCTCCGGCAGTGGCCCATTTCCTCAAGCACGCTCTGTCTTCTAGGCATTCATTCGTGTGCTGAGTCTGAGGACTTGCTCAGAGTCACCTACTGAGTGAGGGGGTTTAGATCTCCTGACACCCGCACTCTCGTGACTGGCCTGGCTGGTGCAGTGGGAATAAGCCCAGCTGCTCTGGGGAGGCAGCCGACTCTGATCAATGACCCAGGATAAAGCAGACAGAACCTGAAAGCCGTGAAGTCTCAGGGCCAATGACCCACACTTCAGCCACAGAGACGGACCCCCAGCAGCCTCAGCTTAGGCTCTGACCTGGAACCAGATGGACGCTTAGAGCAAACGGGGCAGGAAGGGCGATCCACCGCTCGTCTCGCCCGGGCCCAAGTCAACTCGTTCCCGGGAACCGGGAGCCCACAGGGCTTCCTTCCCCATGGACTTCTTCACAGTGACAGCTGCCCTGTGTGTCCAGGACTCAGCCCACTTCCCCACTGCCTCCTGAAAGTCTGCAATGTTTTCAAAACAGCAGGCGAAGACCTTCAAGGCAGCTCACCTATGGAATATCCAGGTGCTGCACTCGTCGGCCTTGGTGACGTAGTTCTCAGGCAGGAGTCCGGAGCAGCCGCTGGTCAAGGACGTGCCGTAGACCCACCCCTCACTGGTGCTGGTCTGCTCCACGGGGGACGTGAAGATGAAGTCCCCGGGGACCAGCTCCAGCTCATCTTCGTTCTGCGGGCTGTAGGGGTAGATCACCTGCAGGGTCTGAAAGAGAGGGTAAGTGAGGCCTCACCCGAGGGCCTCCGGGGCAGGCCTACGTCCTGCTGGCACCTGCAGGGGGCTCAGGCTGATGCAAGGACTTCAGAGGGGGAGCGTCATCAGGAGCAGTAACAAATGAGCTTTAACAAGTAAGAGACAAAAGAGGCCAAGTTATTTTTAGAAAATAATTCATTTGATCGCTGCTGCCTCTTCCCCTTGGTGCCAGCCGAGCACAATGTGGGTCAGGCAGAAAAGCAGTCACCCTCGGAGCCCACTGGCGACAGTGCTGATGCGAAGGTGTCCTTGGAAGATCCCATCGCTGCCTCCGTCTCAGAAGGGTGGCCTCTCCCCGTCCTTGCGCACGCAGCGCTCACCGCGCTCTCGGAAAGAAGGGGTCCGATCAGCCACACCTCTTGTTACCTTCGGGGTTCCTTCTAAGTGATTCCAGATGTCAGAATTCTCAGGATCCAGCCCAGGCTCCTCGCTGTGTCTTCACAGAAGCTCTCATCAAGCGGCTCTGGAGGACACGGCATTCCCTGGGCACTCAGACAACACCACCCGCCCCGGCACTCGGGGCCCATGCCCGGCCGACCTCAGGTCATGGCCGCTGCTCCTGACACGGCCAAATCCACGATGAGGTCGCCTGGTCCAGACCCTGAGGTTCTAACTATTTTTCATATTAAAAGAAATATCTAAAAGAGATGTTAAAAGACTATGTAAACCTTAAGAAGTCAGTTGTCCTGCTGTTGAAAAGCTAGAAAACAAAAGTGTTTAATAAATGTAGTTAAACTGGACGACAAATTTTTCATCAAACTATGTATCTTTTTGTGGGTGGGGTACCGGCTTTATTGCTCAGAATCTCGGAACTCTGGTTTCAGCTCTGGTCCCAAATTCCTATTTGGCTCTGGACCAGCCACTTGATCCCTTTACGTCTCAGGAATAAAAGGACAATATTACTCTTCAGAGATGGAAGATGGCACAGGCTTGTCCTGAAACAGTGTTGATCCCTCAAAACAGCGATGACAGGACCACGCCGATCGTCACTGGCTCCAGCTCTCGGTGTCTGGTCTGCGCTTCCACCTCACGAGTGCCTGTCATCTCGCCTGCTGGACTCAGAGCTCCTGAGGACAGTGCCACATTTGAAAACCTGGTGTGTGTCATGGTTGGTGCCACGCATGCTGTAGGTAGTCAGCAGACGTCTGTTGCTTGTGTTCACAGACTTATTTATGTGTATTTATGTGTTCTCACCAAAGGTCAGGAAGATGTCTGCTCTCTATTAACACCATGAATTGATATAAATTTAAAGTGTTTCCAACATACTTTCCTATCTGTTCTCCCCTTTTGTTTCCATATCGTTCCAATTAGGTGGCTGGGCAGACAGCACAGTGGGGCTATCACACGGAGGGGCCACCTGGCACTCGGAGAGGAAGGATGCAAGCTCACAGCTTCCTCGTGAGCTGGGCAGATCCTGGACAAAGTCCTGGGCCCGCTGAGTCCCGGTCTGGTCCTGCCTCACTGCCTTCCCTCGGTGCCCACCACTCACCCCTGCAGCGAGCAGCAAGGGCTCCCGGTTGTGACCGCACCCTTGCACCGCAGCTAGTGTCAGGAGCCACAGTGAGACGTTACCTCATGGTTAGCAAATCGGATGTCCCGGGAGAATATGGTGGCCATCCAGTCGCACCCTAGTTTGACATCAATGTTCTGGGCTAGTTTCTCCAGGGTGGGTAGGTGGCTGGCTTGGAAGTGGTAAGCCAGGGTCACATGCAGCTGCTTCTTGTGAGGTTCCACGTGTACTTCTGGAAAAGGAAGGAAACAGGCCGTTGTCAGAACATAGTAATCCTAGCAGTGGTGGAGACTATTGAAGAGCACAGAATTCTCCCTCCCCGAGAACAAAAGGGAGCCCCGCTGTCTTTCATAGCAGCAGGGTGGGGGTAACCAACCCTGAATCAACCCACAATTTGAGAGATAAAGAGCAGCACATCTACAGGAGCTGTGGCTCGGCTCAGAGGCAGTCATTTTGGCTGGCCCCTCCCCACGAAAACTGCGATTATGACCGGCCCCACCACTCAGATGAGAAAATCGAGGCCTACGGGATGAGCTAATTTGTGTAGAAAGAAAGCAAATTTTGTAATGGTGAGGTTCTCAAAGCTACACTGCCTTTGTTTTGAAATCAAGTCTCTTAGCTTCTGAGTGGCTCTGATGGAGAAATGAAGGAAAAAGAGACTATTTTCAAAGTCTAAAACATGGTTTCTCAACAGCATTTGGGTCAAATAAGTCTTTATTGTGGGCGCACTGTGGGCGCTGTCCTGTGTGCATTGTAGGGCTTTTAGCTGAATCGGCGGCCCCTGCCCACTAGATGCCAGTAGCAGCACCCCCAAGTTGTGACAACCCAAAATGACTGCAGACATTTCCGAATGTCCCTGGGGGAGAAGTGCCCTGGTTGAGAATCACTGGTTTAGAGTGGACAGACTGTTATTCTAAGACACCCTAGAAAACAAAACAAGACCAGCCTGCCTACCTCTGAGGGAATGGCTTTAATTTCTCTTTTGTATGTCTCTATGTGGGGGATGCATCTACTGTCCAAGCTAGACATAAGGACGGTGCACCTAGAGGGAATTTGGGGAATCTGAGAAATTAAAGGGCTTGCTCAAGTCACGCCGAGAGGGAAGCACAGGTGGATCTTTCGGTTTTGAGTGCCTCCTGTGTTGCACTGCACAGCATCCCTCGGTGCCGGCCCCTAGGCAAGGGCTTCCCGTCTTTCCACTCTGTATCCTGTGCGCAGCACATGATTAAATGAATACATACACATGGATCTCCTTACGGGGGTAACACCAAACCTACCTGCTGAAGGAATCTGGGTGTGCCAAAAATTCTAGAATGCCACGCACGAGCGCAAGGGCAAAGCCACGATGGCCTGCTTTCAGGCTGCAAGGAGCCGGCCAGCCACAGGGCAGGCCGCGCAGTTCTCCCTGTCACCCGCAGGGGCCGCTCGAGGCAGAGGCAGAGAGGCCAGGCTCCTGGGGGGAGCAGGCTCTCCCCTCCCACCGGGAAGGCAGGCGGGGCCCAGTCAGCGCCTGGGGCTCAGACCTGCTGCACTCACTCGGGAAGGATCCGGGTTTTGTGGCTACAGCATTAGTTTTGGTTTGGGGGAGAGTTTTAGTGGTTTTGACAAAGCTGCTGTGGGATGAAAAGGAGCCATTTCCCTGAGAGAGACTGTTAGACACAGGAAATCAGTTTCCTCTTCCCTCTGCCCTTTCCTGAAACATTAAGGTCCTTGAAGTGACAGGCTCCACAGAAAGCAGACACCAGCCCGAGGAAGAAAGGGCGCCTGGGGAGGGGCGACGGAGGCCCCACTGGGGAGCAGAGAGGTCTGGACGGCTGGCGTCCCTGAGAGCCTCCCGGCCCCTCGGGGTGCTGGGCCCTCGTCCCTCTTCCTGGAGCCCCGAGCACTGTTTGGGGCTTCTCCAGTGAAGGACCCAGAGCACAAAGTCCCTAGTTGGGGATGAACAGCAGCAAGGAACAAAGGCAGGTGAGGTACATACAGGCCAAGGTCAGGAGAGCAAGGGACAAAACAGGGGCTTTCCTGAGGCCCCTCCCGGCTCTGGTCCTCCACGCAGGGTGGCGCTGGCAGGCTCGGGTCCCCCCCTTTGCACCCATCACTCAGCCTGAGCTGTGCCTCCACCCTGGGCTCTGCTCAGGAGGCCTCTAGGCCACCCTCTGCCTGCTCCTGCTGGTGCCTGTGGCCTCCCCCAGGCCCCTCCTCAGTCTGAGATCGAGGGGACTGTGTGAGGGTCCCTCCCTGAGGGTGGAGCCACTCTGCCCACCAGGGCCTTTCTCTCCTCAGTCAGGAGTGGGCTCCCAGCTGTGCGTCCGGCTGGGAGAAACCACTTCTGACTGTGGCATTCCTAAGGGCCCTAAGAGCAAACCACAGCCAGCAGGTGTTTAGTGGGCACTGCTGCGTTTACCTCCTAATTCTGAAGGGGGCCACAATGGAGTAAGTTTACAGCTCAGTGGGGAACAGTTAACTTAACTTGGGTGTTAGGGAGTAGGCGCTGGACATGATCTCGGGAAAGTCAGCACAGTAGTTTAATATTTTTGAAGGGGAGCCACAGAGAGTGGGTGTGCTCCCGCCCCTCCCCCTCGGACTCCATCCCACCCTTCCCCAATCTCCGCTCCCCCCCCACCATCCTCACACCGACCGCTGGCAGGCAGCTGGCTGGCTCACCGGTTTTCGATGCAGCCTCCGCAGCAAAGTCGGCGGCAAACTTCTTGAGGATCTCAGCACTGTCCTCCTTCACGAAGAGGCCGATGAAGTTGGAGGAGGTGTAGAGCTCCAGGGGCAGGGGGGCCGAGAACTTACACTTCCAGCGACTGACGGTGGCCTGCAGGGCTTCCCCCAGGGCGTCCACCTTGCTGTCCTCACACTGGAAGGGGAGAGCAGGCTTCACTCAGACAGGGGAGGTGCATGTCTGCAGCTCGTCAACACTGGCATCCCCTGCCGGGTGCCATTACTAAGCCATCCCTGTCTGTGAGGGGCAGGACACTGCTCGCTCCCAGCTGTCTGGAGATGGACTGCCCAGCTGGTGGATTAAACTGGGGCGTGGACAACATCTCACCCCTCTCCCTGCTCGATGCGACCCTCTGAGCCCAGCCAGAACCAGGAGATCTGGTCCAGCATAAGGGAAAGAATGGATGGATGTACTTGGAGAAAATACAGTATCCGAGGATAAATTCCCATGTGTTTTCTACTGTTTTGCATCCTCTGTGCTTTTTCTATTCCTCTTAGATGATCGGAAGCTGACTGTACTTCCAGTCCTGTGACAGTGGGACGGGCGAAGCCCAGGGAGCAGTGACTCACCCTCCTCCCTCCCCAGAGCTCCGGGAGGAAGGCGCGGGATGTCTACAAGGGAAAGGTTTGGAGAAGGAGCCTGCGATGACTAAGAGGAAACGATAATCATTTTAATTTTCAGAGTGACTGGTAAGAGAGAAAGTGTTAGGAACATATTTTTATGGAGAGAGAGAACAAACAAAATGCCCTCTCACAGTGGCACCGCCCGCGTGCTTGAATACACCTGTATAAATCCTTTCCTCACCGCCACTGGGCGCCCAGGAGCTGGGCACGGGCCGGTGCCCGCCCGTCCCCGGGAGGCCCGCGGGCACCCCGCCCGGACGGTGGCCACGCCCCAGTCGCCTTCCGGCCCCTAGACCACGGTTCTTGTCCCAAGCACTCTAACTTCTCCCTCCCCTCGAGTGAAGAGGCCGACAACAGAGCCAGGAGGCCGGACAGCGCAGCCAATCCCGCCGCCCCAGGCCCGGGCCTCCTGGGCCTCCGCAGGATTAGAACCCGGAGCCGAGGGCAGTCGCCGCGGGCTCGCTCCTGGGCGGCCCACCCACGGCTCGGAGCCCTTGGCTACTTCTGCCAGTTCCCGGGTCTTCCCACCCACCGCGACTGTGGGTCCCAGAAGGCGGGGGGGCTCACCATGAAGAACTGGCAGAGGGTGATGTGCGGGAAGATGTTGTGCGCCTTGTTCCTGCCGCACACCTGCTTGGACTGCTGCCAGAAGTCGGAGAGCTTCTGCGCCAGCGGCCCCGTGGGGCGCAGGTAGAGCACATACTCCCGGGGCAGTGGGTCGTCCAGGAAGGGGTCGCCCACGTGGGAGAACAGCCTGCGGGGAGGGCGCCCGCTCAGACGCGGCCCAGCGGTGCCCCGAGGCTTCCACTTGGGGCTGAAAGACCCGGCCCTCGGCCCCGGCCTTGGTAGCCACCCCCAGGCAGCGCCCTGCCAGTCCTGGAGCATCTGCAGCGCCGCCCTGAACCACCCAGGTCGCTCCCCAAGAGGCACTCTCGAGTAAACCCGAGTCCTTTCCTAACCCCAGGGCAGCTCCAGGGGCCCCTCCGGGTCAGTCTGTGGCTAAACCCCTGCGCCCCAGAAAGACGAGGGCAGCTGGGAGCCGCTCTGGGAGTGACGCCCTCAAAGCTCAGGAGGCTTTTCTGGATTGATCTGCGCGGCGTCCAAGTGCTTACATTGCAACCAAGCGGCTGGGGGAGGCGGCCCCTGGATGGGGAGCGACTCCGGGCAATGCTGGGGCGTCTGTGCCCATTGTTAGGGAGAAGCACAACCTGGGGCCAGGGCTAGGAGGCAACTGGTTTGATGATGTTCTAGCCACATGGTGCTTCCACTCATCTCTGGCCCCTCTCTCTAAGGACCCCCAGGGCCCATTAAAGAGGCTGCACACCCCTGCTCATCCACCCCTACTTAGAGTTGATTCCATGTCATTTTCTCAATGTATTCATCTTATACCAACCAGTCACAGGCTGCCTGCACACTCCTTCCTCCGGTGGACGCCAAGGCCTTTTGTCTGGAAGAAATCAAATTTCCATTGTTAGTATTTTTAGCCTCCTGTCAGCTTCTCTTATTGTATCGGGAGAGCTGAGTGTGACATGAGCAACACCAAGGCCTCCTCGGCGGCAGGGCAGACCTGCAGCAGGACCCCCCCGGGGCCATGGGGAGGTATGCGGGCACGTGAGGGATTTCACGGTTAGCACTGGGTCCGCACGCAGCCCGACAGCCATGCAGTTATTTTCCACAGGTTCCACATTAGAGCTTTATTTCTGCTTCCCTAAAGGTTGTCATGTCTTGGTTTTTCCTACTTCATTTTCATGCACTGCTCTCTTAGTGACCCAGATCCCTTACGGAGTGTTGTTTCTTTATTGGCAGCCCCTTGGCGGGTTGCTAGAAAGTAGGGCTAAATGCCCACAGGGACATTTGGTTTGGCTCAATTCTGTGCCTCCTCCCACCCACCTCCAACCACCACCACCAGCCTCAGGCTGGACCCGTGACCTCCAACTATTTCACAGACACCTTCGAGGCTGAGTGGCCAGAGCCTGCTGCTCACTGCGGGAGAAGCCTGACGGGACAGAGCCACCTGTGTGTAGGCACACAGTAGAGCACTGTTGAAGCTTCAGCCTGGGCTCCAGGAGCCAGAGTTCTGGGTCTGTACCCAGCTCTGCTGCTCACCATCCACTCACTCAAGAAATACTCTCCATGAGGGTAGAGATCATCTGTGACCCAAGTTCTTCATTCTACACAGGGAAATTGGGGGAAGGAAGGAACGTGCTGAGGGCATCCTGGCGCAGGTGATGGCTGAGCAGAGGCCAGACTATTCTCTGTTCCACAGCCCAAAGGTAAGTGAAACGCCTTCTTTTCTGACATGAAAATCTTAGCATAAATACCAAACAACCAGGGCAAAGGAATTTGCACAGCTAAGTAGAAGAATATTATATTAGACAAGCTTACTTTCAGGAAGATGGAGTTAAGAGGAAGCAAGATAGACGCTCGAACCTCTCAAAACAGAATTTCTTGGGACAGATACTGCTGAGGACAATACTGGAAAACAAGTACCCCCCCCTTCCCACACCTGGATAAGGTGCTTACTGCACCCCTGCTTCCTTTCCTGTTCACTAGGCAATCAGAGACCACACATCTTGCCCTTTCTTTGGATCCAGAAGACATGTACACACAGAAGAATGCAAATCATAGTCTTTTAGAAGTTAGAATCTACTAGGGATTAAATTAATCAAAAAAGACCTATTGTTTCAAAAACAACTGAGAAAAAGAAAACTCATTTGTGGTACAATGTGCTATTTATATAGATGATCCAATTTCTTTTTTGTATGCCATTCCCCCAGTGAAATATACCCTACTGAAATTTATTTTTCTTTAAGCACTAGGAGTATCCTCTGGAAATGAAAGGTCTAATTAAGTCCTGGTCTCTGTAACTCATAAGACAACTTTTGGAGAGGGTTCAAAACTACAACTGAGAAAGATAATGAAGGGTTTGGATGATAAGGCTATGATAAAAGTTTATGGAAGTCCAAATTTTTCTTTCTAAAGAAGACAAGTCTGAGAGGTCTTCAGTTTTCTGGGAGTAACACCTATCCTTCTGAAACTATTCCAAAAAATTCAAGAGGAGCGAAGCCTCCCAGGCTCATTTTATGAGGCCAGCACTATTCTTACAGAACATGACCAAAGACATTACAAAAGTAGAAAATTATAGGCCAATATCCCTGAAGAACAGAGATGCAAAAATCCTCAACAAAATACTAGCAAACCATATTTATCAATATATTAAATAGATCACTCATCATGATCAAGTGGGATTTATTCTTGGGATGCAAGGTTGGCACAATATCCACAAATCAATTAGCATGATGCATCACATACACAAAACGAAGGACAAAAATCACGTGAGCACATCAATAGGTGCCGAAACAACATTTAATGAAATTCAGCTCCTGTGTTTGATAAAAACTCTCAGCAAAGTGGGAATAGAAGGAACATACCTCCACATAACAAAGGCCATGCATGACAAGCCCACAGCCAACATCATACTCAACAGAGAAACACTAAAAGCGTTTTCCTCAAGATCAGGAACAAGACAGGGATGTCCACTTTCACCACTCGTACTAAACTTAGTACTGGAAGTCTAGCCACAGCAGTCAGATAAGAAACAGAAATAAAAAGCATCTAAATTGGAAAGGAAGAAGTAAAACTGTCATTATTTGCAGATGACATGATACTGTCATTAGAGAACCCTAAAGACTACACCTAAAAACTACTAGAACTGATAGATGAATTTATTAATTAGCAGGATACAAATAAATATTCAGAAATCAGTTGCATTTTATACACCAGAAAGAGAAACTAAGCAAATAATCCGATTTTCAGTTGTCTCTAAAAAACAAACAAAAAACCCTCCTAGAAATAAATTTAACCAAGGAGGTAAAAGACCTATACTAAGAAAATTATAAGACACTGAAGAGAGAAACTGAAGAAGATATAAACAAGTGGAAGCATATACCATGTTCAGGGTAGGAAGAATTAACATCATTAAAATGTCCATACTATCCAAAGCAATCTACAGATTCAATGCAATTTCTATCAAAATACAAATGGTATTTTGTTTTTTACAGAAATAGAACAAAAAATCCAAAAATTTATATGGAACCACAAAAGACACTAAATAGTCACAGCGATCTCGAGAAAGATCAACAAAGTTGGAAGATCACACTATGTGATATCAAACAGTACTACAAGTCTGCAGTAATCAAAACAGTGTGGTACTGGCATAAAAGCAGACACACAGATCAGTGGAACAGAATAGAGAGCCCAGAAATAAGTCCATACCTACACGGTCAATTAACATATGTAAAAAAAGACAAGAATATACAATGGGGTAAAGACAGTCTATTCAGTAAACGATATTGGGAAAATTGCACAGATACATACAAAAAATGAAACTAGACCATGTTCTTTCTCTATATACAGGAATAAACTCAATATGGATTAAAGACTTAAATGTAGGACGCGAAACCATAAAACTCCTAGAAGAAAACATAGGCAGTAAACTCTGACATTTTTCTGATATATCTCCTTGAGCAAGGGAAACAAACAAAACAAAACAAAAAGTGAAGAAATGGGACTACATCAAACTAAAACGTTTTTGCACAGCAAAGGAAACCATCAACAAAATGGAAAGACAACCTAGTGAACGGAAGAAGATATTTGCCAGTGATACATCAGATAAGGAATCAATAACCAAAATTCATATAGAACTCATATAACACAACACCAAAAAAGCTATCCAATTAAAAAGTGGGCAAAGGACTTGAATACACACTTCTCCAAAGAGGACACACAGATGGCCAAGAGACATATGAAAAGATGCTCAACTGTCACTAATCATCAGAGAAATGCAAATTAAAACCACACTGACATATCACCTCACACCTGTCAGAGCTACCATCAATAAATCCACACACAACACATGTTGGCAAGGATGTGCAGAAAAAGGAACTCTTGTGCACTGTTGGTTGGAAGGCAGATTGGTGGAGCTACTGGGGAAAACAGTACGGAGGTTCCTCAAAACATTAAAAATGGAAGTGACTTATGACTGGGTATAATGTCCAAAGAAACACAAAACATTAATTGGAAAAAATATGCACCCAATGCCCATTGCAACATTATTTACAGTAGCCAAGATATAGAAGCAACTCGAGTGCACACCCACAGACGAGTGGGTAAGGAAGTTTTGGTTCCTATACACAATGGGATGGTACTTGGTCATAAAGAAGAGTGAAATCTTGCCATTTGTGACAACATGGATGGACCTAGAGGGTATTGTGCTGAGTGAAATAAGTCAGCGAGAGAAAGACAAATACCACATGATCTCACTATATGCGGAATCTAAAGAACAAAATAACCAAATGAAACAGAAACAAACTCACAGATACAGAGAACAAACTGGTGGCTGCCAGAGGGGGGGAGTTGGGGACTGGGTGGGAAAGAGAAGGGATTAAGAAGTACAAGTTGGTATTTACAAAATAGTCACGGGGATGTAAATGTCAACATAGGGGATATAGTCAATAATATTGTGATGATTACATATGGTGACGGGTGGGTACTTGAATTACTGGGGAGATCACTTTATAAATTATGTAATTGCCTATCCACTCTGCTGAACACCTGAAACTAGTGTAACATAATATTGAATGTCAACTGCAATTAAAAAATTAAATTTAAAAATATTTTATGGAAGGTTATTGTTCTGATGTACCTTCTCTAGCAAAGGTTAGCCAAGATAAAATAAGCTTTATCAATAAATACCACAAAGGGCTCACGTCAGCTATCAGAAGGAACTTCCTGGCAGTATGTGTTATAAAGCTGTTTGTTTGTTTTAGTTTCTGGTAAGTAGTTAGCAGTCTGAAACGGAGGCATGTGATTCTGTAAGCAGGGGATCCCAGGAGGTGTAAAATCCCACTTCTTAACAGGCCACAGGCAGGGCTCTGCTGCTCCTTCGCCCAGTCTCGGGCCCAGGACTAATGGGCTCATTTTGTTCCCAGAGCTCTGCCCGCAGAGCAGACTGAACATGGGCAACGGCAGACACGTCTCCTGTGTCCACCTCACTGAAGAAAGACTGTTGCAGTGGAGCTCCCACCTCCACAGTCCATGCCCATGGGTCCAATGCCAGGGGGGGGGTGTGTGCAAGGTGAACCCCCAATCAGGCTGAGCCTGAATGGCTGCTGCCTTTAGAGTGACTCAGAGTTGGCAGAGACAGCTGAGACCTTGAGCAGGTAAAAGAGGAGCAGCCTGTTGAGCCCAAGGTGAGCAGTCCAGCCACTGAATGACAGCAGCTAATTACTTAGACGGAGCCTCTGTGGTTAGAGTCAACGAGACATCTGTGAACTGCTGACGTTCTGTCAGGTGACAACGTAAACTGGGCTTCTGATCCTGGTCCTGCCTCACCTTCCCAATTATGTGTAGGGTTAATTCTTAGCAGAATGTGAAAGAAAAAAAAAAAGAGGCAAATCCTCATGCCCTGCCAATGATGAGGAAGAAAAGCACAAAACATGAAAGTAATCGCTCATCAGAAACTGAGGCAGGCGGCTGCGAGGCACTGAGCCGAACAGGACAGGGGCTGAGGCTCCTCCTGTGGTCGGCCCTCTGCTCTGCTACACTTTGAGTTCCAGGCTGGTCTGGCACCAGGGCCCTGGCTCCACCCAGCCACCAGGGTAGAGATGCCCTCATGATTTTAAAGGAGGCTTGGAAAGGAAAATTCCCTTTCCACTTTGCGTGAGCTAGAGCAGCATCCCCCTCCCCCTCCTTTCTCTCCCTTCCTTCTTTCCTTCCTCCTTCCCTCTTTCCTTCTTTCCAATCTCTCTTTTCCTCCTCCTCACAAGGAACTCTTACTAGGAGGCCAACTGAAAATAGAAGTTTGACTGGCTGGTGCCCCTTCAGAGACAATAGCCTCTGGCTCCCTTGGCCGGATTCACGCCTGACAGTAGATTCAGGCAGGTCCACTTCCAGGCCCAGCAGGGTTCTCACTCCCTCTCAGAACCACAGGTTTAGAGCTGGACTGGAATTTCCTGTTTAATTGTCCCCCAAGCTGATTTCCTCTGCAGCCACCCAGGTTCACTAGGTCTGCTGTGGCTCGGGCCCTCTGGTAGGTCAGTTCCTCTCGGCTGAACACCAGCTGATGCCAGCACTGGGCGTGCAGAGACGGGGACAGAAGGGCCCTCACCCGTACGCAGGGTGAGCAAAAGTGGGTGTGCAGTAGGAGAAACACAGACTTTACTTTTGTATCATTAATTATTACTGACTGTATTTTTATTTTTATTAACCTACTTTTGCTCCTATTTCCTGTCTAAGGATCCCTTCAGATCCCAACTCATGCAATGCAGAGGTCAGTAAACAGTCAGGCCATCCCTAGCTCAGGTGGACGGTTGACTGAGGCCCCAAGTCCTCCAGGAATCCTGACACAAGAGGTCAGTTCAACCCCTGCTTTACTGAACTGACAAAACTCAAGTAACTGAAACCTGAAGTGAAAAGCAACAGGGAGCATGTATACTAATAGAAATGGAAATACATTCCCTCAAAGTAGTACGACTTTCATTCAGTTAAGTAGAAAACGAATTAGCTGAGCTTTCCAAATACTTGAAGTTGTTCTGTCCTTAGCTTTGGATTGCTGGCTGAGCGCACTCATGGTCTCAGGGTCTCATTTGCTCTGGGCATTGGTTCTCTGGGACCAAGGACTTATTTGTGTAGGAAAAGAGAAGATAAAGGGTTAAGTATGTAATCCTCCAAGTGGATGAAGCTCCCTATGCAACCAAAATTAAATATTAAATTTCCTTCTTGTATCTAAGACAATCTCAAAATTAGAAACATTTAATGCTAAGTGTAGGATTTTTAAAAGTGTTCTTAACCTCTAGCATGGCAGTTGTTAAGTTTTCCACACCTAATGCTGAGATTTCAGTTGGCAGAGGGCCCAGTTATTCACATCTCTCATCCTAGGGCTGCTCTAGGCTGGAGGTGGGCAAACTTACGCAGAACCCAAGTCCTATTTTTCCTGGTCGGCGAGTTCAATCACTTAAAGAGGCCACTGTTGCCACCAAGCAAAATGGAGGGATTCTTTTAGGGTGTACTTAAATCACAGACTCTATTTTGTAATGTGGTTTTAGGTAGGAATATCAGAGGCTTTTATTGTGCTCTATGAAGAACCCCCTGCCCAGTGCTGACCTTCACAGGACACTGTACAGCCTGCCCGAGGCCGACAGCTACCCCGAGAACAGCGGGCGAGCAGTGACTTCACATCTGTTTGCCTCTCTGGTGGGAGATGTAAGCATGAGGAAGTCAGTAGTGACTGAAGACCTGCGTGCTCCAGGGACTTACCAGATATAAACCCTCATGACAAACAGTGAACGGGTATTGTCAGGAGCCTCGGGACCTGGGTGGCTCTACCCTCACAGGTTGGTTGTGCCACCTTCTCTGTGGTTGTCCCAACCCAGGGGCTGGTTCTGAAGCTGTGGCTAGTCTGAAGCAGTGAAAGGAGTATACTGAGTAGTGGAAGCACTGAGCCCAGAGCATCTCACCAAGCCTTGGGAAGCATCTCAGCTAGTGGCCTCCAAGCTCCCTCTTTGGAAACACAGGGAGAAGTGGCCCCTAAACCTTTTGCTGGGTGTAATCATGGAGATCCGCCCCAGACGCCTGGGATGCTTTTCAGGTTGGAATGGGCTTCTCGGCAGAAGACAGAACGCCCCCATGTGCAGGGATTCCCAGCAGGAGCAGCGGGGTCTGAGGATGAAGTGGATGGACACAAAATAAAGGGCAGACGTGTGTCCAGGCACTGCACTGGCCAGCGGCAGGAGATGCTTACAGAGCTACCAACTTGATCCCCTGATCTCACACCCTGCCCCTCCTCTCATGCACCACTGCCTACCAGCTGAGACTTCAGTCTCCGATTTGGTTACCTCTCATCCACCAGGGGCCAACAAAATCCGTACAGTTTTAGTCCCACTTTTAATTGATGGTCAGAGGCCAAACCCATGTGGGGGATCATCTGAGGAGCAGCTAAGAGGCACACAAGCAAAGGAGGGCAGAGTGACTCTGCAGCTAAGCCTTCCTGGCTTAAGTGGAGTCAAGGACTGGCCCAGTGCTGCAGCTGGTGCTTGCAGGGGCCACAACATGGGCACTGGTTTTCAGGCGCCTTTCCCTGAAGGAGGACTTTTCCCAATTTGGTGCTTTAGCTTTTTCATCTTCAAAGAGAAGGTGATGAATGTGCACACGAGGAGGAGAGAAAGAAAGATGGAAGGGCGGGACATTTATAGTGTTCTGAGGTCCCCGGAAGCAACCATAAGTGACAGAGAAACTGATTCCGTGGCTGCCAAGGACATTGAGACCATCCTGATTCCTCCTCCTTGTGACCAGACAACACAGTACTTCCTCCAGTGTTGGACCAAAGGAATCTTCTTGTTTCTACAGACCGTAAGAAGAGGGGATTCAACACTGCCTCCTGATTTCTTAATGGCCCTTGTGCTCAGTAAGTTCTTCCATGTGTCCAACCTCCTTCCACCTGTGCCCAGACTCACGCTACCTTTTCCATACCTGCTAGAGCTGGCCACTCTTTGCCTACTTGGCAAGATAGTTTCTTCTGTCACTTTAACACAAGGATTTCCAGCTACTTTTGTCAACAAGGCGAGTGAGATAGGCTTACGAAAAGCCTGGGCAGCTCAGCTTAACACATTCATCTCTGAAGTCTCTGCCCCTTCCCCCCCCCAGGAAGCTGAAGGGAGGCAATGGAGAGCCTGTCAGTAACTATAAACCATAATGGCCCCGCTCCCTCCTTCGGAGGAAATGAACCTAATGGAGAAGGAGGCATTGATCATAAAGACCCAATTTCAGAATGGAATCTGTCTCCTGGCAATGAGCCTTCCCGTTAGTGGGGCTAATGGCCTGGGCTTTCAGCTGCTGTGGCCAAACATCTAACAATCAGTGGACAGCAAGCCTGTGGGGGGCTGGGGATGCTCCCATGAGCCGGCCAATGGCAGCAAAAATGCTGTGGGGTTTTTTTGTTTTTTAATAAAACTAATCAGAGAAGGGGAAAAGCTGAGCTACTTGGGGGCCTAAGAAGGACTTCCAGTTGAAAAACTCCAACCTGCCACAACGTCCCTCTTCCTCTCCCATCACAAGACTGGTTCCAACCTGCCAAGAGCCCGTTCAACAGCTCTCCTCAGGGGGTGGCTAGCAGGGAGAATGCTGCTCAGGTTCCCTGATGCTTTTAGGTGGCAGAGCCCAGCAGCCCATGTAGAGAGGCCTTGTTTTGTTTTTGTTAAAAAGGCTGGAGCTCTAGCCTCTGCTGTAGGGAGGCGGCGGTCTGTAATTGGGAAACCGGCCACTAGACCACGGGTAGGGGACAGTAACACACACCTCTCTGCCTCTGCCGCAGGTCTCCCTAGGATCACAGTGCCTCCCTTCCTCTGGGGTCCATAGGTTTTCACAGAGGCACCAGTGGAGAGTTCGCAGTATCAAAGGAACACATTTTGGAAGCCAACCTCTTATTAGTTGTGGAAACCGTAAACAAATTAATTATCCAAACATCCATTTTTCAAGTCCTTTAAATCTGGATAAGGGTACCTACACCTTGCGGGGCAGAATGACAATCGACATCAACATCAGGAACATATCTGAGAGCTCAGCATATACTAGATACTTAAAAATAACATCCACACGTCCGCCTACACGCATTACCTATCAGTCTCTGCGGTTCTCCTAGTATGAACGTCTACAAGCTCCATGCTAATAGAAATGTTTCAAGGCTGGGCATCGAAGGCCCAGATCCCTCCTCTGCTGAAACGATCTACAGCCATTCGGGAAGGTCGTGAGGAGTGCTTGGGATCTGGGCAGAGAGAAAGCACTCCAGATAAGGCAATTGCACAAGAAAAGGTGCAGAGGGGAGAGCGCCAGTTGTGGGTGGCTGGTAGAAGTCTGTTGGGCAGCTTTAACTGGAAAGGGGCAGGCAGGGGGTACAGCTTCTGTCAGGAGGAAGTGGGGGTCACGGAGGCTCTGAGCAGCAGAGGGACAACACTTCCAGTACTGGAGGTCCCAAGGAGAGAAGAGACACCCTGAGCTGGGTGTCTACAGTCGTCAGGCACCGGAGAAGGCTAGCCAGGGTCCCCCTTCCTCTAAGAGCCTAAAAGCCTGAAGGACTTGCACTCCCAGGGGCCTTTATTCCCTGCTCTGCAGAGTGATACCATCTCTCCCCACTGAGTTACCCCTCAAGGAACCAGGATACACCTTTTAAAAGTTCAGTCTCTTGCACACGGTGAACTATCACTCCCTGAGCAGGATCAGAAGCTGCTCTGTTTTCCCCAAAGACACGCAGCAAACTGGGGACACAGTGATGCCCAAGTCAGATTAAATGAGGTCGAGAGTGTTATACTAATATGTGGCACAGTCAGTCCCTGCCTATAACAAGTGCTCAACAAACATGGCCATGATTTATATTTTTGTGCCCATCTCCTCTCTGAGATGCCACCACTTCTGTGCTCTCACACTTTTCCTCCCTGAGAGATGCCTGCGAGTGGGAGGCGGTCAGTGCTCCAACCCTCAGCCAGTCAGTTTCACGGTGAAGGCATCGGCTCTCACTCTTTGTCAGTCCAGAAGATTCTGTTTCTAGGTTACAGGTTCTATAGAAAACCATGGAAACCAGGCAGCCTGGAGAGCTGTATCTGTCATGCAGAGTGTCTGTGTCCCTGAGGAGGAAGGCCCAGCTGGTCTGGGGGCAAAGGTGTCCACTGAATAAGAGGCTGTTTCCCACGGGGCACTGTGGAAGGCAGGGGGTTCAGAGACACAGGGAGCCCCCAGGTGCCCCGGGGAAGTGCGCCTCGGAGTGTGGAAGGCAGGAGCTCCTGCAGGCAGACACAGAAACTGAGGGGCAGTGACTGCTCGGAGGCAGGAGGTGCCAGGGGAACTGGCTGAGCTCCCTGCTCACAACTTCCACATAGTCATGGATCCTCTCAAAAGCCCAAGGGGCAGGCTGCAGCACATCACTGTCATTTTTATTTCACAGATGAGGAGGAGACAACAGAGAGGGGAAAAGACTTGTTCAGCTCACAGCGTGGCATAGGCCAGGGGTGGGACTGAGTCTGACCTGCCTGTTCTCGTCCAGAAATCCGAGGTGCCCTGGGTCTCAGGAGTGAAGGAGAGGCAGGGTCTACGCAGTTAACCTGCATGGCAACACCTAGCAGGTGGGGTTTAAAGTAGGGACAGGGAATAGCCCCTCACCCCCCCAAAAAAAGGATCTGGGAGAAACAGGTGAAAATGAGGATCATTTCAGGCTGCATAGACTAATTTTTTCCTGTTCTCATTTCTACCTCCTTCCTCGCTAAACCACTAAAATCAGCCCCAAATACTTAAACACAGATGACTTTTAGTCCTTCTGAAATGGTTTCAGCCCAAAGCTATAGGCGAGGCTCTGACTCACAGCGTTGCTAGGTCGGAGAAAAGTACCCAGACCAGACAGAGCCCCTGTTGCCGTTCTGTACCTTTGCACATACATGATGCACTGGTTAGCATGTACTGAGTGTTTGCAAGGAGGCAGCACACACTAAAAGTTTTAAACTTAATGATCTCATTCAGTGCTTCCCTAAAAGGCAGGTCCTAGTATTTCCCTTACTGAACACATGTGGAAAGTGAGGCGGAGAGAGATTGTAGAGCGTGGCCCAGGCCCCACGGCTGGGAAGAAGACACGGCACTGAAGCGTGAACACGGCCACTGGCCACGTGTCCTCCGAGCAGCAGGATGCAGCAGCGGGGGCTGCTGTTTCTGGGCCGTGGTGAGGGCAAGTACAGTGATGCTCTTCCACAGGAACTTGCTACAGACTATGACCTCACTGCTCTCTCAACCCAGCACTGGACAGTTGGCTTGTGTGTTCCTTAAGCAAGCTTACATTGGGTCAACTCTGTTGCCAGACACTGGATCACTGGCTGTGAATATAAAGGTAGAAAACATGGTCCCTGCCTTTAAGGGACATTATTATATGACCACTTCAACCAAGATATGTTGGAAAGCAATGGATGCTAACAGTAATGGAACACGTGTGATGTGCTGTGTGACTTACAGGTGCCATCTTATGTAATCTTCAAACAATGTGGTGGGTAGGTACTACTGACTCCCATTCATGCACGATGAAACTATGGTACAGAAAGCTTAAGACTGTGGTTCAAGGTGTATAGTGAACAGCTCTGGGTGGTGGCCATGCTGAGATCAAACCAGGTCTGATCTTCAGTCCATGTCCCAGCTCTCACTGGTGCCTCAACACGTCTCCCTCCACCAAATGACTGAGGTCAGTTTCAAGGGGAGTATATGGGTAAATGAGAATAAGGCCTGGGTCTGGAGAACTAGGCTGACAGTTCTTTATCAGGACGATGGGTTATCAGGATGCGTCGGCAGACTTTTGAAGAAGACTAAGTGTACCAAATTCTACCAGAGCAAACAGTCTTGAGGTCAAATCCCATTCTGCTGGCCGCTTACTTAAGAGGTATCCGTGGAGACAAAAAACGGCGCAGTCTAGTTTATGTGTGATATTCAGAGCAAAGAGGAATTGGTGTGTTTAGATATTGCTGTCATCCTAGATTCAATACAAGGCATCCCCAATGCATTTGTAAAGACCTCATCCCCAACAACGTAGAGACTCCTTATCACGGTACAAGGGTCCTCCGTGGCCATTCCTGTCTCCTCTTTAGCTTCAGCTTTAAGCATTCTGCTCCTTGGCTCCTGTCTCACACTCAAAACCTTTCTTCTGTTCATTCCTTTTTCTGCAAGGCCAACTGCACCCTCAGTGACCTGACTTCTTCCCACCTTTAACACTCCAGATGGGTTTCAGCTCCTCCAAAAGCTGTGCCTGACTGGTCTGGACATCTGTAACTCCCTGTACCTGGCTGTCATAGCACCTTCCACGTTACATTAAATGATCTGTCTTCCACAATGTACTGTGAGCTACTTAAAGCAGAAACATGCTTGTTTGGTTTTGGTACTAATTGCTGACATAGTACTTAGCATATAGTAGGTGTTATATAAACCTTTAAAGTGGGGAAAAGCAGAACTTGGTGGACATCTTGGTCCTTTCCAAAGGCACCCAACCCTAGCAGAGGGAACCACAAGCTGTGCAGTGTGGAAAGCTTCAAACAGGCTACTCATGGCCAGTCACAAACAGTGTCTGACATTGGCCTGCACCAGAGACCATCCAAAAGACTGGGAGTCCTAGCAGATCTACCTAATACACAGAAACAAGTCCAAACAGGCAGCCAAAATGGGGCAAAAAAACAAGCCCCAAGTGAAAGAAGAAAAGAATTATCTAGAAGAAGAGCTAAATGAAATGGAGATAAGCAATCTATCAGATGTAGAATTCAGAATATTGATCATAAGGATGCTCAACAGCATGAAAAAAGTTATGGAAACTATGAAGGAAATTGAGAACGACATAATAGAAATAAAAAATACCTTGGAAGGAGTAAAGAGCAGATTAGGTAGAGGAAAGTTTAAGGGAGCTGTGGGACAACATGAAATGTAATAATATATCATAGGAGTGTCAGAAGATCTAAAAAGTAAGCAAGGGTCAGAGAACCTGTTTGAAGAAATAATGGTAGAAAACTTCCCTAACATGGTCAAGGAAAAAGTCACACAAGTTCTGGAGGCACAGAGAGTCCCAAGGAAGAAGAACCCAAAGAGACCCACACCCAGACAATGCCAAAAATTCAAGACAAAGAGAGACTCTTAAAGGCAGCAAGAGAAAAGCAAGCTGTTACCTACAAAGGAGCTCCCATAAGGCTGTCAGCTGACTTCTCATCAGAAACCTACAGGCCAAAAGGGAATGACATGAAGTATTCAAGGCAATGAAAAGCAAGGATCTGAAACCAAGACTACTCTATCCAGCAAGGCTATCATTCAAAATAGATGGTGAAATAATAAGCTTCCCAGACAAAAACGGCTAAAGGAGTTTATCATCGCCAAAACAGCACTGCAAGAAATGTTAACTGGACTGCTGTAATAAGAAGTTGAACTAGAGAGAAAGAGAAACATAGGCATAAAGAAATAAAACGGCAATAGATAAGTACCTATCAATAATGCTCCCATCAAAACATAGGGTAGCTGAATAGATAAGAAAACATGACCCAAATATATGCTGTCTATAAGCATCCCACCTCAGAACAAAAGGCTCACGCAGGCTGAAAAAAAACTTCTGGAGAACTTTAAAGGAGAGATGGACAACAATACAGTCATAGTAGGGGATTTTAACACCCCACTGACTTTACAGGATAGATATTCCAGACAAAAAATCAACAAAGAAACAGTGACTCTAAATGACACACTAGATCAGATGGATTTAATTGACATTTACAGATCATTTTACCCCAAAGCTGCAGAATATGCATTCTCCTCAAGTGCACATGGGACATTCTCAAAGATAGACCACATGTTAGGACTCCACATGTTAGGACTCAAAATAAGTCTCTACAAGTTCAAGAAGATTAAAATAATATCAAGCATCTTCTCGGACATTTACACCATGGAATACTTTGCAGCTATAAAAAAGAGGGATCCCTTACCCTTTGAGACAACACGGTGGGACCTGGAGAGTATTGTGCTAAGCAAAATAAGCTAGTCAGAGAAAGACAAGTGTCACATGATCCTACTCATATGTGGAATCTAATGAACAAAATAAACTGATGAACAAAATAGATCCAAAGACATAGAAGCATGGAACAGACTGAGGACTCTCAGAGGGAAGGTGGGGGTGGGTGGGGGAGGAGAGAATAACCTAAGAACTTGTATGCATAACCCATGGACACAGACAATAGTGTGGTGAAGGCCTGGGGGGGTGCAGGTGGAGGGGGGCAATGGGGGAGAAGGGGGACATTTATAATACTTTGAACAATAAAGATAAATTTAAAAAAGAAAGAAAAATAAAATGAACTTATTGAATATGATAAAGGTACAGCCAGTGTGGCAGACAGGTCCTAAATGACACCCTAGTAATACCACTTTCATGCATTCACTCCTCTCTGCACTCTCATCCCTTAGAGTGTAGGCGAGCCCCAAAACCTGCTTCCGTCCAACAGGCTATGGCAGAGGTGATGGATGTCATGCCTATGATTCGCTATAATAAACATATAAGGCTCTCCTGGCCTTGCAGCAGGAGAGCTCCTGTTGGGAGCAGCCTGAGGAACACATAGCAGGCAGCCATGGGTGGCCTCTAGGACCTGCACGTGGCTCTGGCCAACACTCAGCAAAAAGCTGGGCCTCAGACCTACCACCACAATAATGACTTCTGCCAGCAACCAGAATGAGCTTGGAGGTGGAGCCTAGTTGAGCCCCCAGATGAGAAGGCACCCGGCCAATGGCTGGATTGTAAGCAGACTCAGGAGAGACCCAGCTAAGCCTGGATTCCTGGCCTCCAGAAACTGTGAGATTACAAGTGTGTTTTAAGTCACTAAGTTTGTGATGTTGACTAACGGAAAACAAATACAGCCAGCTTTTCAGGAAAGGGAAACAGGCAGGAAAGTAACACACCGGCCTCTATGAGCTGGTGAGTCCAACCTCGGCATGAAGGAGTAAACAGGCACTCGATGCAGGAGACGGGAAGGATCAGTCCCAGAACCAACCGCAACTGGCTGATCTTCCTTCATCATGAACACATCCTCATCTCATTCCTGCCACCAGTTACACTTAATTTAGGCCATTGTTGGCTAAGAATCATAGCTTGGTCCGTAAGGGAGCGGGCAGAATGGAGTGACCAGGACACAGACTTGGATTCGGACACAGTGGGGTTGGAAGCCATGGCTGCCCCTCTAAAGATGCAAGGCTCCAGGCAAATGGCCTAACCTCTCTAAGCTTAGTCCCCACCTGAGTAAACTAAGGCTGACTGCACTGCTCTGTCATGTCATGTGAAATGGCATAAAGAAGTGGCTAGCTCAGAGCCTGGCATGGTCTGTCCCCCTCCCGACACACACACACGACTACCCTCCCAACTAACCCGGCTTGAAGGCTGAGCCTGCTCGGGAATTCAGGGACTTCCCTGGATGAAATCTTTTGGTAACACAGTTCTTGGCTGATTATTTGGAGGTTCTTACTACAGCTGAAATCCCAGGGAATTTTGCCCGTTCATGTCGGCTGAGCTGCTGACAGGCCAGGCGGTTTCCTGAAATGACTTATTGCTTCCTCTTTCATGGAGCATTTTCTATAGTATAAATGACACTTTACCAAACCAACATGCTGGGAAATGGGAGAGGTCCCCAATTCTCCAGGCCACCATTTGTTCAGCAGCCAACTCCAGTGCCCCAGGCCACTGTCCCCCTGCCAGGCCATCTCTGTCCCATCCCCTGCCTCAGCTCCCAGAGCTCAGGGAGTCCAGCTTTGGGAAGCAGTGAGTACACTGCCACCTTGCCAGCCTGGGACCCTGGGATGCCTCATTCAGAGGAGTGGCTTTTTTCTTCTTCTTCTTTTTTTTAATAGTCACTACTTTTTTTAAATTCAATTTATTGGGGTGACAATGGTTAATATGAGCATATAGGTTTCAGGTGTGGGCTTCTGTCAAGATCTGTATATTGCTTTGTGTGCCCACTACCCAACTCCTATCTTCTCTCGTCACCATTTATTAAGACCCCTTCACCCCCCAATCCCCTTCCCTGTGGGAACCAACACACTGCTGTCTGAGTCCACAAGTTTCAATTTTATATCCCACACGAGTGAAATCATATGGTTCTTAGCTTTTCCCAACTGACTTATTTCACTTAGCGTAATCTTCTCAAGATCCATCCATGTTGTTATGAATGGCAGGATTTCATCTTTTCTTACGGCTGAGCAGTGTTCCACTATGTACATGTCCCACAGCTTTATCCAGTCCTCTACTGCAGGACACTTTGGTTGTCTCCATGTCTTGGCCACCGTGAATAATGCAATGAACATAGGGGTGCATGTTTCTTTGCAAGTAGATGTTTTCATGTTGTTCAGGTAGATACCCAGAAAATGGGCTGCTGGATCACATGGTAGCTCTATTCTTAATATTTTGAGGACCCTCCAGACTGTTTTCCACAGCAGCTGTACCAATCTGCATTCCCACAAGCAGTGAATGACGGCTCCCTTTTCTCACAACCTATCTACACTTGTTATTACCTGTCTTGTTGATAACAGCCACTCTAACAGGTGTGAAGTGGTATCTCATTGTGGTTTTGATTTGCATTTCCCTAATTACTAGTGAAGTTGAACATGTTTTCATATATCTATTGGCTTTCATATGTCTTCTTGGGAGAGGTGTCTGTTCAGGTCCTCTGCCCACTTTCTGATGGGGGCGGGTTGGTTGTTTGGTGTTGAATTTTATGAGTTCTTTATATATTTTGGAAATTAAACCTTTGCCAGAGCTACTGTTCGCAAATATCATCTTCCATCGAGTTGGCTGCCTCTTTGTTGTCAGTTAGTTTCTTTTGCTGTGCAGAAGTTTAGTTTGATACAGTCTCATTCATTTATTTTTGCCTTTACTTCCCTTGTCTTTGGAGTCAAGTTCATAAAATGTTCTCTATAACTAAGGTCCATAAGTTTGGTACTTAAGTTTTCTTCTATGTAACTTATTGTTTCAGGTCTCACTAAAAAAAGAACAAAAGCAACCCAAAGTCAGCAGAAGAAAGGAAATCATAAAAATTAGAGCAGAACTGAATGAAATAGAGAACAAAAAGACTACAAAAAAAAATAATAAAACAAAGAGCTGGTTCGTCGAAAAGATTAATAAAATTGACAAACCCCTGGCTAGACTCACTGAAGAAAAAAGGGAAAAGACCCATATAAACAACATCAGAAATGAGAAAGGAGAAGTCACCACAGACATCACAGATATACAAAGGATCATACTAGAATATTATGAAAGACTATATGCCACCAAATCAATAACCTAGAAGACATGGATAAGTTCCTAGAAATGCATAACCTTCCTAGACTGAATCATGAAGAATTGGAAAATCTAAATAGACTGATCAGCAGCAAGGAAATTGAAACAACCATCAAAAACCTCCCCCTAAAAAAGTCCAGGACCAGATGGCTTCACTAGTGAATTCTACCCAATGTTCAAAGAAGATTTGAAACCTATTGTTCTCAAACTCTTCCAAAAAATTGGAGAAGAGGCAATACCTTCTAACACGTTTTATGAGGCCAATATAACCCTGATACCAAAACCTGGCAAGGATAACACAAATAAAGAAAACTACAGACCAATATCTCTTCTTTTTTTAAAATAAGTTCTTGTCGCCCAACCGGGCGTGGCTCAGCGGTTAAGCATCGACCTAGGATCCAGGCGATCAGGGTTCAATTCCCGGTCAGGGCACATGCCCGGGTTGCGGGCTGCAGCCGATCAATGACTCTCTCATCACTGATGTTTCTCTCTCTCTCTCCTCCTCTCCTTTCCTCTCTCTGAAATCAATAAAGATATATTAAAAATAAAATAAAATAATAAAATAAGGTCTTGTCTTTCCACTGGGCTTCAGGGAGCTCAGAGCCCTTACACCTTAGGAGCCCTCCTCCCTCAGCCTTAGGAGAGAAGAAAACAAAGCCAAAATTTTTAATTTTATGTTATGGATAGAAACATACAGCCTATTTGTCTACTACCCCGCAGCCTGGGAAATCTAGACTTTTCAGATGTCAACGGATGCCCACTCCTGCCAGGCCCAGGTATGGCAGTGTGCCCACGGCATGCAAGCGGCAGCTCAGGACCTGCTAACGGCACTGTATTCAGAATCTCACCGCTGAGGTCGAGCCACTTACTTCCTCCTGCCATGCAGCACACAAGGAAGAGAGAGCCAGGTCAGTGGCTGGGTGAGCACAGAAGATAGTGTCCCAAGTCCCCACCCCGTGCTCTAGGCCCGTTACCAAGCTGTGTCTCTGCTTAGACTGTGCAACTCAGTCTCCTTTGGGTCTAGCGCCACTTCTTGACTCCTGGGCAGGGCTAGTTTGCTGAGGCCCTGGGACCCCTTCCTAGGGAGCAGAACCAAGAGAAAGCCACTAAGCTTTCCTTGGGCCCCGCAGTGCGACCTCAGTGGCAGCTGATCTCCTGCCCCAGGGCCTCCTCCTTTCTTTGGCTCCTCCACACTGGGTATCCCAGGCCCTGCCACAGGCCTCCACACTGGGCACTACAGCCTCAGGGAACAGCTACAGCCACCCCTGATGTGAAGGGAGAAGAGTCTGCAAAGAGCTAAACGTGCCCCTTCCCTGAGGTCTAGGAGCCGGACAGGGAAAATAAAAGGGGTGCAGTAGGGATGAGTGGGGAAAGGAGGAAAGTGGACAGGGGGCCCAACACAGCTCTGGGTAACTGGGGGAAGCCTTTTTCACGCACTTCATTTTTACTCCCACATTCAAATGTCACCCCAGACTGCAGGGGGCTGGAGTCCTCTTAGGCCACCACGTGGTAATGCTTGTAACTTAGTGTTGAGCTTGATTCCTTCCATCCTAATAACTAAGCCTCTCCTTAACCAGCTCATGAGTTGCAGAGGAACACCTGTGTCCTACAGCCAGCACCCTCTTGGGTGGTTAACAGGGAGGCGCATTGCAGGGTTTGGATACAGATGATTTCTCTAAGGATCTCCAAACCCCAGGAAACAGACAATCAAATTAACCAGTGAGTAAGAAAGCAAAGCAGATTACAATTAATTGCCCATGTTTAGACACGGTTTGTCTTTCGCCATGAGATTTACAAGAGCTTTCTGATCTCTTTTCTTCTTACTAAATATAAATCCAGTTTTAGAATTGTAAGACCTTGAGATGAAGTTGCGAAGGCTAAGGCAACTGTCCCCAGCTCAGAAGAGGATCCTAAATGAGTCATTTCCTCAGGCCCGCTTCCCCTGGCTGCTAAGGCCTCCCACTGGGGGTGGGAGGGAGAGGCTACTTTGGCAGCTCAGGAGCAGCAGGCATGCCCTGCTCTGTGGATTACTTTCATTGGCGTTGGAAGCCTTTCTGGACCTGGCTGGGCAAAGCCCCCTAGTGCCAGTGGCCACACTCTCTGGCCTTCTGTGCCTCCTGCAATCTAAAACCTTATCCTTAAAAAAACCCCAGAACCCTATAAAATGTTTAGGCCTTTCCCCCAGAAGGCAACAAGTCAAAAGGTCCTCACTATCTGGGTTACCTGAGTACTTGTTATGGTGAAAAACTGGTAAGCGGGGCGAGGAAAGGCTGGGGGTCCTGTGCTTAGAACTAAGCTGAATCCATAGTGCTGGGCAGTTTGAGGCAACAGCAGGCATTGGCTTCATTAGATGTGCTCTGTTGAAACCCATGCAAACATATTCACCACTGGACTGTGAAGGGGAGAAACCATGTGGTCTGACTTCTCCATTTCACAGATCAGGGAGCTGAGGCTTAGACACGAAAACAACTTCTCTGTAGTCGCGAGGAGCCGGTGCAGAGCTTGGCTTAGAGCCCAGACGCACACATCCCCAGGACATGCCTACCCCATTCCAACCCCGGTCTCCTTTCCACCTGTGGCTGTGCGCAGCCCTGGGACAAGAGCCAAACTGGTGGTGCAGCCGGGTTCTAGTCCGGCTCCGTCACTGTGTGACGCTGGGAAAGTCCCTTAACTTCCTGGGATCCTGGAAAATAAAGGGACTCACAGAGACCTCAAAGGGAGAGCTGTGGGTTCTCCTCTCCTCCCACACACCAAGAGGGGAAGCCGGCCGTTTCTTTAAATCTTAGAAGGCAGTGAGGGATTAAAAAACAGAGGTGCCAGGTGTAGTACTAGGTTTGGGCTGATCATGAAGTGAGTCCTGCAAGGGAGGGAGGGAGGGACAGGGACGGGTAAATGGCTCTGCAAGCCTGGGTTTAAACGGGGCCACATGTAGAGGAGACAAGGTCAGCCAAGACGACAATTAGGTTTGAAGACAGTCCGACCAGCTTTGTACAGGTGGAGAATGCTTTTCCTTCAATGGATTCCATGTTTTAGTATAAAACATTTCAAATACTTTTGTTTATTAAGTGATAATGAGTTCACTTCCCAGCCCAAAAGAACATAGAATTTTGTTAGTTGAGCCTTTACTTTAGAGATCTGACTCCCTTTGGTTTCAGTAATTGGTTTTACCCTGAATCAAACCTCCATGGCCCCCAGTATTCATCTAGAGGCTTCTCACACTGGCTGAGGAGGAGGTCCAGCAGTGACGGCTGGGGTGTGGCGCCCAGTGACTGCTAATGGCATGTGAGATTATCCCGGAAAGAGCCCAGGCTCCCAATCCACTGCAGAAGGCTGGGGGGTGTGCCCCCCACCTTCATCCCCTTCATAATAAACACCACCTTCCCGGGGGAGAGCAGGGCTGCAGATAGTCGGCTGTCGCCTGTGTGAGGACTATGCAAGCACAACAGTTGTGACTGAGTATAAACAGAATGCCCAATTAAAATGCCTAAGTATAAGGCAGGCTGGAACCAGGAGTTTGGGCTGTGTTGGTGGTTCTGAAGCCAGCTGCCAGCAAAGCTGCCAGCATCTCCCAGATCAACCACAACTGGTCTTAGACTGGAAGAAGCCTCCATGTTTTCAGATGCATTGGAGGGTTTGGAGGGCAGAGGCTCTGCAAGAGGGGAGAAGGCTCATTTCCATTCCTAGGGCCATGGAGCATATGCCCCCAAGGAACAGTGAGGCAGCTTCCTGGACAACCTAAAGGGAAGGCGCTCCTCAGTGCAAGAGAACTGGGATTTCACTTTCTTGGGATCCAGTTGCCTTATGTATAGAATGGAGTATCTAAATCATAGGATTATTATGAGATAAGTGCTGCCAGGAGTAACTTAAAAAGTCTTTGCTCTTGACTAAGCTCTGCAATTGATTATGCACTTTCCCCAAAAGTGGGAACAGCAGTGGCCCAAAACCTGGGCACAAAATAGAGTTCTTCCTGACGACCTACAGGTGTTCATCCCTCTTGCCAGCCACTGAAATGTTGATATCCACTCAACTCTACCTCAATCTTCACACGGTCGATGCTATTCTAACCTTTCTCAGTGATACTGATGATAAAGGAGTTTCTGTGATCTTTCCTCCTAGGATCTCAAGGCATGGTTCACACAGTTGTCTATTATTGCCACCTTCCTAAAACATTGCCAAGAGGGTGAATATTTGAATCTTACTGGTGGATAATTGGGGCTCTATGTTCAAGTGACTTGCCCCCAGCTCCTCCAGGATTGCAGAGGGAGCGTTTGGACTAGGACCTTAAAATGCAAGCATCCCAGTCATCTTAAAGTGCAGGAGGCTCGCTTTGGTCCTTGTGGAAAGTGGACACATGAAACAGAGAACTACCAGGTGGCATTCAGGTGGTGCCTGAAGTTTAAGCTTCTCTGAAACCATTTTACAGGCCTCCTCTGGGGAGAGTACAGCTTATATTTCTCCACACTACAAAAGGGTGGGATTTGGTCCCTCACCTTATAGAAGGCATTATAATTAGTCAAATGGCTTTAGCTCATGTACCACTGGCTGAGTGAGTGGAGGTGTTTGTAGCTTTGGGGGTTTAGGTCAAAAGCATGACATCAGATGGGTGTAACTGAGGGTATATTGTGCCTATGAGTGGAGAAAACACCATGTCCATCTCAACCAGCCTGAGCAATATACTTGAAAGGGGGAGCCCTGCCATGGAACCCCATCTCAGCAGTGGATGCCCAGCACTGGCAAGCCTGTTTCCTTAGCAACCCAGACATTCTCTGACTGCGGGAAGGGAGTCGCACCAAGAAACACACTGAATAGTGGTCAGAGGATCTGGCCTCCAGCCTTGGCTCTGCCATTTACTTTGCCATTGGTGTCTTATCTGTAAAAATGGAAAGATAAGGGTTGTTCCCAAATCCATGGCCTCGAGAGACAGACAATGAATTTGAACCCCATTCCACTGCCTACTAGGTACACGACACCTAGGTAATTCACTGAGTCTAGCTAATCCCTAATGATGCTCAGGGTTGTTTGGAGGTTTGCGCTGACACAGTGCCTGGCGCACAGTGGGTATTTATTGTCCCCATTAGGGCTGCAGGTCTAAGATGTAAAGCACAAAGCAACTGCAAACAATTGCCATCATTTTCTAGTCTGTGGGCAAGTGTTGCCAATGACTGCTATGCTTCACATACAGTCGACGCATAGTGGCTGCCAGTGTAATTATGGCGTCTGTGGCAGCTGTGTCACGATGGAATTCAGCTCGGAGATTAGTCTTAACAATGACTGCATCTCAGGCTGCCAGCCCTACCAATCGGACCAACTGAAGATATGCAGTACATGACTCAGCTGTGTCTCGGGAGGGTTCCTGACAGCGAGAGCTGCCAGGGACCAGGCCTGAGTACAGCTGATAGATCAGCAGAAGGCTCTCGCTTGCACAGCGAGGAGAAACACTGGGCAGCGACCCCCTGGGACCGGCACACACAGCTCTCCCGGGTTGTCTCAGCAGCAAGGACTCTCCCTCCCTCTGTCCTTCCTTCCATGTGCTCTGCTCCTCACTGACAGCCAAGAGACTTGGTAGGTGGCAAATGAGTGTTAAGCCCTGGCGTGTACAAGTGACCCAGGGAATGGGACAGGGCAGGCTGCTGCTGTTCACCTCCAGGTGACCACTGGCTGTAGGATGAACATCCAGAGCTGCCCACACTTCAGGTAGGATGAATTCCATCAGTTTGCACCTGCTGAGATCACTCGACTTTTTCTTACTTGCCACAACATATTTCTTCAAGCACAAGGGAGGGATTCCTTCATTGCCTCGCAGGATCTGGGGACAGCTGCACAGACACCCCCTCTTCCCAGTTAATGCTCACGACTAGCCTTCTGTCATTTAAGCCTTACAATTAAGTCACCGTTATGCCATCTCATCCTCGCAGCAGTCAGCTCATGATGATCATTCCCAGTAGACAAACGAGGCTCAGGGATGCTAAGCGCTAGTCCAAGGCACTCTCGGATCTTAAGTGGCAGAGTCAGGATTTGAACCCCAGCAGCCTGCCCGAGTCTCTCCCACCGCTGCACTGTAAAGCCGAAACTTTCACAGGCTCCCTGTCCTTTCCAGATGAAGAGTGACACAGAAACCATTCCAACCCCCCTTTACCCCAGCGCCTCCTATGGACCTTCTCTGGCCTTGGGCTTTAACTCTTAAGTGCTAGAGCCCAAACCACCCCACACTACTGTGGTTGTTGACCCCTATCGTCCATAAAAGAAGCTTGAAAATGTTATGTCATTTCATTCTCACAGTAGGCCCAGTGGGGGCTCAGAAAGGTTGGAGACTGTCCAAGGTGGCAGAGCAGGCTCGCCAGGACCACGGCTCCGGTGCTCTTTCCCCTCCCGTCCACCGCCGCTTCTGGGAATTCTCCCAGCGTTGCTCCCACCGAGCACCCGGCATGTCCAGTGGGATTGAAATTTCCCAAAGGCTGAAGCCACCAGCCAGCTCCACCCCCGGGGCGTTCAGCGCCCACTCACTCACTTAACCTCCATACACAAGCCCTGCTGGTACCCCTCCCTTTATTCCCCAGTCCCCAGTCCATACTCCACTGAGGCAGTCTTTCTAAAATAATGACCCGGGCCATGCCACTGTCTTAGTGAAGATCCTTCAGAGGCGCCCAAGCCGCTGGCCACAGCCTGCGCCGGCTGCTGTGCGCCTGGCTGCCTCTCCTGCTGAACCCCCTGCTCCCGCCCCAGCACACGGCCTCTGCCGGGGCCCGGGAGCCCTGCGTCACCTGAAAGACCCGAGGCTCCCTCCATTGCACATTTGTCCCCTTCACTTTGTCTAGTGGGATTTCCCACAGCTCTTCTTTTCCAACTGGTGAAATAAGGCCCCATAACTGTTTAACTTTGTGCCTTCAGGATATAGCACAAAGGAAACCCCTGGCATGTTCATGAAATGAGGAAGAAGGAGTGATCCTCCCCTGCTCCCCAGCCTAGCGGAGCAGGTGTCTTTTGTCTCACAGGACTTTGCAGTATTCTCCCAGTAGCACCTGCTAGTCTTATCTCTAATAATTTTCTACTTCTGTCTCCCCACTACATAGGAAATATTCTTCTGCATCAGACTCCGAGATCGTTCAAAGGTAGGAGGTACTGCCCTGAGCACAAAGCCCAGCACACAGTAGGTTCTTAAATGACTAACGGGAGAGGTTCCCAGGTTCTTGCCCTTTCCTGCCAATGCTAACCATAGAGAGGCACCATCTTACACCTCAGATAACTTTGGCCTAAGCCCAGTGGCTTGAATTTACTCACACTGAAGCCACCGTCCTCTTGTCTTCCAATTCACATCTTTGGAGTCTACCCCAGGGGCGTGGCACATCACTACCAAACAGCTATGCCATCCACAGACCTGTGAGTTTCACCCTAAGCTTTCTATTCCAGATCATTTAAAAAAACGTAAATGAAGCCTAAACTCAGCACCAGCCGCTGATAAAAGTCCGTGGGCCTTGGGCCTTGGTCTGCACGCCGCATCCTGGCTGGCATGCCTTTAGTGTCTGCCTTTCACTGCATGAAGGTGAGGGAGAGGGCATTCACCTAACCACCCTCTGTCCACCTACCCATCCTTCCCACTCGTGCTGAACATCTGAGAAGGACCAGGCCCTGTGCCAGGCTCTAGAAAATTCAGTGACAGACAAAATGTAGTCCCTGGCCACAAGGAGCTCCGCTGAGACAGAATACAAATGTGGGGCCAGGTCCTTTCCAGTGTGCAAGTGGGTCACCAGCAGAGACATGAACTCCGCCCACACAGCGGGCAGGGTCTGAGCTGGGCCTTGACGGATAAGTAGCAGACTTCTGCCATCCAGACAGGAAAGAAGAAGGAACAGTAGGTATAGTGTGGGAAAGGTGGGGAGGTTCTAGAAGCTCAATGTTGGCCAACAATGGGGTGGAGGAGGGCATGGCAGGAGAGAAACCTTACCCACCTGTCTTTTCTCACTACGGAAATTTGGTTTCCAAAACTGTGGGTCAATAATATTACCTTAATGCATGAAGAAAGGCATATTGATTATGGCCTTCCCTCCACTGATAGCCAGAAAAAGCCAGAGCCTCATCTAAAAGCCACAGAAAGGCCCTGCCAGTGTTGCACAGTGGTAAGAGCGTCGGCCCACAGGCCAAAGGGTCGCGGGTTTGATTCCTGGTCAAAGGCAAGTACCTCGGCTACAGGTTCCCTGCTCTGGTCCGGGGTGTGCCGGAGACAAGCAATGATCTCTCTCTCTTTCTCCCCCCGGCCCCCCTGCTACTCTCTCTAGAAATGGATGGAGAAAATGTCCTCGGGTGGGGATTTAAAAAAAAAGCCACGGAAAGACCTTTAGGAGAAACCTATGCTTTCGCGCAGTACTAACACGCCTGTCACACTGAGGTGTGTGAGACGTGCGGGCAGGGGACTGCAGCTGTCTGCCTGAGTGACCGCCCGAGGCCAGAGGCGTGGCCACGGCCCGAGCTGAACCCCAGGAGCCTGGAGCATCCTTGGTACCCAGTGAGCACCCCATGGACACTCGCTGAAGGAGCTGGACTCCTGCTTCCTGCCAGGAACTGTGTGCAGTTCTGGGGATGAGAAATTAGCCAGACACATTCCCTGCCTTTCGAGCTGGGTCTCTGACATGATTTAGTTCCTAAGGAAGCCATTTTTGGATTCATAAGAAATTATTTGTTTTAAAGCTTGGGGGAAAAAAAGGCCTTCATAAGCTGAGAGATGAGCTCTTTAGAGTCGACAGGCAAGGCCTTGGCAGCCCCTACATGCTTGCAGACACCGCTCTGTGCTCCTCCCTCCTGTCATCCGGGCACAGAGTCCGCTGGGAGGGCAGGGGGTCCTGCCCCTCCCCACAGGTGCCCTGAAAGGAAGCCCTCTGCCTCGGCTGTCTTTCCCAGGCGGGGCATACACGCATGGTGCACAGCCACACACTCACGACGCATGCTCACATATGTCACAAGCATACACACATGACCATACTTACACAACACATGCTCAGTCACACATGATTGCACTCACACATGCTCACACAGACACACATACATGATCTAGCACACAGCACATTCTCACACACATGTGCCCACATGCACACATATACATGTGCACACACACAACACAAGTTCTCAAATTCACACACAACAGCCTCATATACCCAGGTCTCTCTCACAAACACACACAGCCTGAGCCATTAAAGTGACAGCACTCACATACTCACATTTTCCATCTATTGGTGGTTTCAAAACAGGAAGCCAGAGTGGGGAGCGAGAGCACGTGAAGGGGCCCAGGTGCAGGGGCTGGATTCCAAGGGGACATCTCTCTGGCACCTGTCTCCTCCACTGGCAGGACCTGGGCTGCAATGCCCTGGACTGGCCCAGCCTCTGAGCAGCATCAGTCCTGGCCAAAGCTGCCTCTCAGCAGCCTGGCTCCTGACTGTTCAGCTGGCTGATAGCAGCAAAGATGCAGCCCCCAGATCAGGTGCCTTCTCTCCCTCGGGCTGGGATTTGCTGTGAGGAGGAAGGGAGCACCCACACCTTCCTGTCTGCCAATATGGAGCCCCCACTCTTCTACAAACCACCTCTCCAGGCAGGACCCCCCAGGACCACTTCTTCTGTGTCGCTGTCACTGACCCTCATGTCCTCTGCTGCTCAGTCACGCTTCCTTGCAATGCAAATTCTCTGTTCTGTGCTTGTCCCCAGCCCCACTCTACGATAAAATAAACCAGGGACCTGTTCTCCAACAGCAAATCCTTGTAGCTCCGTGTACTTTACAAAGTTTGCGAAACCAGCATCTCCTTCAGTTTTCAAGACAGCTCATGAGGCTGTTACTACTCTAGCCACTTAACAGGCGAGGAAGCTGAGAACAAAGAGAACCAGCCACTGTTCCAGGGCTCAGGGTAGAGTGCTCTCCCTCTCCACTTAAAGAATGCTACAACTCATACCTCCACCCTGGCCCTGAACCTGGGGGATGTGTAAGATGAACAGGTACCTCAGAACCACTGGAGCAAAGACTGATGGTGAGAAGGGAGCTGAAAGGAGAGGAGACTAAGAGAGACGGGACGGAGCTCCGCCACAGGCTGGCCACGGACCACGGGCCATGCACCGCACCCTGGCTCTCACACACGAGTGCACACATACCAAACCACACATGCAGAAAGCAGCTGTGGCTGGCCTGGCACCAGAGGTGGGGTAGGTCCATTTCTATACTTTAATTGCCCAGGGCAGTTGGGGCTGAATTCCACAACTTACTGAGAAAGACTGAGGGGAAGCCATAGTGAGATGACGTTTCTGGGGCTAAATGACATTTCTGGAACTTTGCGGTCTCTCTCTCTCTGTCTTTCTTTCTCTCAGAGTGATGGTTAAAATCATTTTTTCCCCACAGTAGTGACCCTGCAGAGGAAACTGGCCTCCCTGCTCTGAGGCTGAGAGGGAGGCACACACATGCCCTTTGCATGGCTCTCTGTGCTGCACGCTGCCCAAGGGTCTCTAGAGAAGGGTAGTCAGCCCAGGGGAAATCTAGTGACAGTGCTCATGGGGCTGGAGGGAGACAGGAGAACTGAAAGACCAGGTTGGATTTTCCTGCCAGGCTAGCACTTCTGTTGACCATGGCCTCTTCCCATGTCCCCTTCCTTTAGGGTTTTACATATTCACAGCCGGGGCCTAGAAAGTGGGCTATCAGAGGTCCCAGGAAAAAGGGTGGGTTAGATTTGGGAGTCCCGGAATTTTCTTTCCTGGAGATCTTTAGGACAGAAACAGGAGACTCCAGGACTTGGGAGACTTTCTTGCTCTTCTTGGCTCGCTTTGCTTTTCCTGTCTGAAATCTCTCTCTTTCCCCAAGTCCCACCCTTTCTTAAAAGCCTCTCCCGACCCTTGCAGGGTTTAGTGCTCCCTGAGGTAGAGACTGACCAGTGGAGTCTCAGTGATTGACAAGTGAGAAAGCAGATGCCCGAGGGGACCTTGCATTCCACCCACCTCCAGAGCGTGTGTGGTCACTGCAATGTTTTTGTTGGGGGGGGTGGAGGGCAGGGGTTCTCAGAGTTGTGCTCCACCAGCAGACCAGAGAGGCTGACTTCAGCTGTGTGGGTGGGGAAGGCGGCCCAGGCTCCGAAAGGCGTCGTCCTGGTGCAGCTGGACTGCTTGGGTTGGGTGAATTGCTCAAGGGCTGGTTTCGTTGGTCAGCAAAAGGTTCCAGGAAGCAGAACCCATGGGAGGCAAACGGGGCCGCTCACTCCAGAGGAGGCTCTCGGCAGCCTGGCCACCCAAGTTCAGCAAGTCCAGCCGTGGGCCTGGAAGTATGAGGGCCTCGTCGGGGGGAGCAGCTGGGCTCCCAGCCATGGGTCTGCTCTTCCAAGCAAAGCGCACTGGGACTCGGACTCCAAATAGGTCAGGGGACCAGCAGGGATTTCAAGTTTGGAGTACTCGATACTTCTGCAGCTCTGTGATGTGGGAAGTTGAGTAACCGCTGTATGAACTGACTGAGCTAACAGTGACTGACTTGAAATGAAGCAAGTATGACCTCCAGTTAAGCTCATCAGATAATTTCTGACATGAACTCAAATGCTCCTTTATTACTAAACAACCAACACGTGGGCTATTTTTGTGGTTAATTTACATTTTTGTTTTTTGGGTTTATTTTTGGTTTTTGAAACACTTCATGAATATAATTTCACAAGAATCAAATTGACAATTCTTAAAATTCATTGTTAGGAAAAAAGAAGGCAGAATATAAAAATGTTCTATGAACTGAAAGTAAATTGATTTTTTTTTCCTGGGCAAGTTCCCATAGAAATCTGAATCCCATAACAACTTTACTCTTTAAAATAGTTGGAGGTTTAAGCCAATCTGCATTTCTTAATATTTCAATAGAAAACAAATTTCATCATTTTCAAGGTGAAAAAAATGAATAACTGAGGAGTACTTTTACTTTATTGGGCTTTACTCTGATGACTGAAAATCAAGTCAAGCATTATGTATATTTTCCAACTAAGGAGGACTCAAGATTCCTATGAACAACTGGGTTTTCAATCAGATTTCTTCTCCTAATCCTCGTGTCTCATTTGCACAATTATTATCTCCCACTAAAAATAGTGTCTAAATAATGGGCTCTATTTCACTTTAAAAGTAATACAATTGAGTTTTATAAAAAGTAAACCTGCAAAAATATATCTACTAATCCATATTAGTGTTCGGTACTCAGAGCTGGTCTCAACCCACCCTCTGCCTTCGCCCCCTTGTCTGTGCCACTCCCAGTTCCCAGTGCTCAGCACCCAGTGCCCAGCTCATGAACTATGGTTGAGTCCAGGATGCTGGATTGGGATGGCTTATGTTCAAATCACAGCTGTGTCACTGTGTGATCGTGGGAGAGTCACTCAGCCTCTCTAAGCATCAGTCGCCTCCTGAGTAAAATGGGAATAATATTAGGACCTGCCTCATATGGTTGTTCTGAGCATCAAGAAAAATAAAACCTAAAGCACTTAGCACCCCGAAGGCACATCTAAGCTCTCAGCAAACATCGCTAGAACCCCAATCCTGGGATGATGAATGACCCACTCTTCTCAGGGCCAGATGCCCTCCTTCAAATCACGTGCTGCTCCATCAAAATTGTGTCAGGAGAGCCCATTTCCTTTTCTTCATATGGGAAAATCAAGCTCACACTTCAAGGTTGAGTTCAAATGTCAGCTTGGCTAAAACTTCTTCTTGTAGCTCCCTAGTCCCACCCACTTTAAAGCTAGTTAATGACTCCTACCTAACCTAGCCACTGTCTACTGAAACTGCGTCGGTAGGTCCTGCTTTTTCACAAAAGGCAGTGGCATGCATAGTGCAGAACTAAGTATTATTCCTTTGCTCTGTACATGCCAGGTACCAAGCAGACACTCTATAAATGTTTATTGAATGAATAAAACCAAATGACATCTGCGTGTATGTCAGGATGTATGGAGCATATGGCTTTAAAGAAATATAATCCAGATTCCATCTTTTCCAGAAATTCTGGGTGTAAATGAATTTAACCAAATCAGATGTCATGGAACATGGGATGAAAAAAGAAACTGGAGGAGAAATCCGGCCTGCGCCATCTGTCCAGGAGGATGTGCTACCCATTTTGGAGGTCAGGGCCTAAAAGCCTGAACGGAAAAGTGAGACTCTCAAGCCACTGCCAGCTCCAAACACAAACTCTTGTATCAAGACATTTTGGTGGAAAGCAAATAAATGATGTCAACTTGCCAAATCAGGCAGTGAGCAGAGATGACAACTTATGCTACTCTTGAAAGAAAACCTTTGGAAGAGAATACTGTCGTTTCATTTTAGGTAGAAAGCAGTTACATCTCTGAAAATTGGGTGACAGCAAGACATTCAGGCACCTACCAAGAGTGGTTGGAGAGGGGGCGGTGGGGACAGGAGTGGGAAGGAAATCAATGAAGTGTCCCCTGCATGACAAGCACCTAGGTACCTGACATAAACTATAATACTCAAAGGGACCTCAGAAAAAAACATTATCATCCCTGAGTTGAGTTAAACTCTCCACTCTTTTAAAACTGTCCACGGTTCCCTAACATTCACAGAATGAAAATTCACATACTCTCAGACTCATTAATGTGACGTTCTTAGTAGGCTCAGCTCCCACTGTAGCTCGGCCTGCATCTCCCGACCGTCACGCACGACCGTGTCCCCGTCGTGCTGTGCGATTCCACGCCGCGGGTTCCCTGGCCCGTGTCCGTCCTGCGTCACTTTGCTTTCTTCTCCTTGAGAGGCAGTGCATCCTTCTTTGCCTCTTCCACTTTTCCTGCCTGTGCAGTCCCCCTTCACATGTAAGCAACCTCTCCCAAAGCCTGTCTCACTTTCCTTCTGACTAAAAGTCAGTATAACTGGCACCTCACCAATAGAACTGTTCCCCCTGAAGTCCCCAAGAGTTCTTCATGTCAAAACTAAGGCAAAAATTAATGGCTAATATTTACTGGACGCTTCCATACCGATCTGAATGCTATACCAGCACACAGACCGAGAGAGGAGGCTCAGGTAAAGGAAGCACCTGCCTCAGGCCACCTGGTGAGCAGCAGAGAGAACTGGAGCCACCACTCTCATCAGTGGGCTTTCTGAACCTGTCTCTCGAGCCTCAACAGCACTTCTCATGACGGACACTCCCTTTGCCTTCTACTCTCTTTTTTTTTAAATCCTCACCTGAGGATATTTCTTCCATTGCTTTTCAGAGAGAGTGGAAGGGGGAGAGAGAAAGACAGAGAGAGGCGTTGACGTGAGAGAGACACAGCGATTGGCGGCCTCCCACACGCGCCCTGCCCAGAGCCGAGGCCCGCGCCCTTGACTGGAATCCCACCCGACCCTTCAGTCTGCGGGCCGACGCTCCAACCACTGCGCGAACCGGCCAGGGCCGCCCTGTACTCTACTTCCAGACACTGTACCTTTTTTCCTGTTGCTGTTTTCCTGAGCTGTTCCCTTCCCTGTCAATGCTGAGTCTTCTACAGGCACTTGAACGGCTGATCTCCTCGAGAACCTTTCTTTGCCCGGCCTAGTCGCCCTCCAGGAGCCCTCGGCCTGGCCACAGCTCCCCCTCTACATGTTCACAATGCCCCGGCCTCTGTGTGCTGCCCAAGTCCCTCTCGTAACCTTTGGGCTTCCCAACATGTTCCTTACTGGGAACCTCCACCTGAATATCTTGCTTGATTAAACCGCATGTGTTTGAAAACCAAACTCACCTCTCCCGACCCCGGACCTGCTTCTCTCCAGATTCTCTTAGTTGATGACACTAAGAGAATCCATTTAATTTCCCAAGTTAGGAACTTAAGATCAACCCCTGACTTCTCCCTCCCTCCCTCTCGTCTCGCACCCAATTGATCAGTGCATCCTGTCCAAGTCTACCTCCTAACTCTCTTACACACCTGGTCTCTTCCATGTCCCACCTGCTCTCTGTGCTAAGCCATCATCACCTTTCTCTTTTTTTAAATCCTGCAGCTTTCAGTTTTGCGTTTTCCGATTTATTTTCCAGATAAGCAATAATCACACCACTCCTCTGCTTAAACCCTCAATAGCTTCCTATTTCCTTCAGGATAAAATTCCAAAACCTTAACATGGCTACCAAGGTAGGGAGCTCTATTTTCTGGCCTCTCCTACCCCTGCTTTAGGCCACCCCCCTCCTCTGCGTGCTCTTGTCACACATTAGATTTTTTTCAGTTTCTTGAACATGCTAACATGCTACATTTTCTCACAAGTGAGCATGTGAACACGACTTGTCTCTTCAGGAACACTCTTCCCTCCCCTGTGCCCATCTCTCTGCTCACCTTTCACGCCTCAGTTTAAATCTTCTGTGTGCTTTTCCGGATCCCTTAGATCAATGTCTCAGCTACTATCTCCCACGACACCCTGCATTTCCCTTTCCCAGGCCATTCCTTCTACTTGCGCCTAAGCACTTTATGTCTGCCTTCCTCCCCGTAGTGCACAGCATGACTGTCACTCTTAGTGCCAAGGGAAGTTCCGGGCATGTGGTAGATGCTCAGCAAAAGTGAACAGCCCAGCTCAAACCACCTACGTGAGGTCGTCCTGAATTCTCCAGGCTCCTCTCCATGCCTGCACAGCCCTTGGCTTGCATTCGGCCTTGGTTAGCACGGACTGTTCCAACTTCCTCTCTCCTCCAGAAGCCTATGTATGACCTTCTTGAGGGTAAAGGCTAGGCCTTCATTCTGCACGACTCACCTTCTGGCATAGCAACAATGTTGTCGATTGAATTAGAGAGGGAAGAGTATAAGCCAAAGCCTTATCCATTAAAAATCCTCAGACCTAAACGAGCCAGGGATGTGGAGAGAGGTCGAGTCCCCAAAAAACTCTAGGGATGAGTTACCCATTTCAGAAAGGAGACGGGGGCACCAACAAGCAGAAGGAACTGCGTGTTGGCGGTTACACGCTTTTATCTGTACATCTTTTAAAAATGGCCACACCATTGAAACAGTTAGAAATTAGGAACCATTCTCGACTTCTCCTTCTTCCTCACACCTGTCCTCTGTAGGCACCAGAGCGTCCTGACTGGCTGACGCTCCTTCTTTGCTCCCCTGTACCTCCTCTGTCTCGGGCCTTCACCTCTCACCTGCATACCTTCGCTGGCTCTCGAGTCTTCCTCCCCCTTATACACCATCCGCAATAATATCTGTTAGATATTATTATAGAACTTATATTTGACCATGGTACCTCTGCTTAAGCCTTCAGAGATTCCATTACCTACAGGATGAAATCTTTTCCCTATGGCATCCAAGGTACTCCATGGTGGTGCCTGAATTCACCTTTCTAGGCTCAACCCTGTCCCTTCCCTCCCTTGCCCCCCATATTTCAAAAACCCTGAACTCTCTTCCTCAATACATTCTTTCTTTCATGGTCTTTGCACATGCTTGGCCCTCTGCCTGGAACACTCCCCACCTCCGCAGTCGTGTCTTCTGCATACTTCTCGGTATCGGATCAAACATGTCGCTATGCTATACAGTGGATGAGTTAGTTGTTCCTACCAGGGGTCACAGATCTATTTGGATATCTGTGAAACTGTGTTTTCCTTTACTGAACCCAAAGAAGATAGGATAATGCCCTTCACTTCCCTGAGTCCCTGGCACCCATCATATACAAGGTGTTCAATAAATGTTGAGTCAATAAAGGAATGAAGTCTAGGTCTTTGTGAGTTAGGATGGTGGAACAGGCCTTCCTGCCTGTCTATGTTTTTGTTTCTTTCCTTAATTAGAAGGTTGTGCATTTAGCCTCTCTTTATGATGAGTTGTTCTTGTTAGAGAAGTTGTATCACACTGGCTTTCTGTTACCCACACACTGATGGGTTACCTACCCTGAATTTTGTTGCACACCTACAATATGTGTAAGAATTGCGAACGAAAGCAGTTTAGTGTGCTACAAACAAGATCTTAAGTACATTCAAGGGCAAATAAACAGATGGGGACTATACGCCTTTGGTTATCATCTATGTGACTGCTCTCATGTCATTCTGCTGATAACTAATGCAGTTCCCCTTCTCTGTTCAACTCCCTAAGTGCAAATAATTGAAGATTGTCAAAACATTTTAAATAGCTGTGACCTCTGTGGGCATAGTGAATGAGACAGTGCAGGAAAAGGGAGAAGCTCACTCCTGAGTGCCTTAAGAAATGACAAAATGAGTTTATATAAAGCTTGATAGGGAACAGGAAGGTTAAAAAGGACTGAGATAAGGAAAGGAAATGCTGACCCGAACAGACATCGGAAAATGCAGAGGGAGACGCAGGGACACAGATGCAGAATCATTTCTCCCAGGGATTTTCCTTTTTTAACCTCAATTTTCTCTAATAGCTCTTCTTTTTATATAAATTTTTTATTGTTGAGAGTATTGCAGATGTCCCCCTTTTTCCCCATTGCCCCCCTCCACCCGGTTCCTGCTTGCCCCTGTCCTTCACCACTCTATTGTCTGTGTCCATAGGCTCTGCATAGATGCATGTAAATTCTCTGGTTAATCTCTTCCCACCCTCCCTTTCCCCCTCCCGAGATTTGTCAGTCTGTTCCATTTTTTTTTTTTAAAGATAGGGCTACAAAAGTGAGAACTGAACTCATCATAATTCTGTAAGACAAGCATGGCTGATGAGAGGGGAAATAATTATTCACTCCACTGCAGTTGCTTTCATGGAAACTTCTTGATGAAAGCTGTGTCTTAAAATACTTGTTCAGTGATGAGGAGTTATTTCAAGATGTGAATCACGGAGGCGGTTGCAGTGGGGTTTGTATGTGGAGCACACCATGTCTTCAGGATGCTGAGTTAAGCCAAATGAGCAGCAGTGTGCTGACACTGTTTCCCCTGGCTTTTCGGGCCAGCTGGTTCCCAACCATACTCAGTGTTCCCAGAGGCATACTGAAAGCCATCACCAACTAGTGAGTCTATGAATACCACCCCAGCGAAAGGACAGGGCCAGCCCTTGAGCCCATCCTTTCCCCTTTGGTAAACCCTAGGCAGGGTCCTTCCCGGGCTCAGCCATTCCAGACACTTTTCAGTTCTCTCTCTCTTCACTGTAACTGGGGAAGGCCCCCAGTTGATCTTTAGGCCTCCATTCCTCTTTCTGTGCTCATGAAAACCAAAAGGTTTTGGAGTGCAAATATCTAGAGAGGAGAAATTAAATATCAGCTGCCCAATTCAGCTGTCCCTGTTCTTGTGCATCATTTAAGATTCAAGTCAAATGTCACCTCCTCTGATACCTCTGCAGTTCTCCCAAGCAGGACACTACTCCTGCACCCATAGGTGTCTGTACAAACCTCTGTCGTCAGATACTCTTATCATTACTGTGATAACCTGCTTGCATACCTCGGGTGCCTTTAAGGCAAGGATTGCATTGTAATCAGCCTCTTTCCTGAAGATTGGCACAGAGCTACTCAGTACGTTCAGTGAAATAATTGTATGAATGAATGCACTTCCAAATGAAGGACTGTGATAAGGAGATTCCGCAGGTTGACACCCATTTAGAGACAAGAGCCAAACATGCTGAGTGGCAAGACCTGCCAATGTGAAACTCTAATTTGGGCCGAGCTGCGGTGCAAGATGCCCGAGCCGCATAAACAAGCAAACTGGATGGCTGGGATTTGTTTCCAGTGACTAATCATTGACACACTTGCAGATGTTAAGACTCCCCTTTCCAAAGTCAAATGCCTTCACCGTCAGTGCCAGACATCTTTCCCTGATGCATTTAAAAGGGGCACTAGGGAGCTCTAGAAAACCTGGAGCTTGAAAAAAGCACTTTACATTTGTGATGATTTGGATTAAAATTTAATTGGGATTTGAGATGGATTGAGTGGGAGGCTGCTAAGGTCAGTCTTCAGCGCAAAGGGGAGCACATTTTCTGTTGTGTGAAGTCACTATTTGTTCACTCTAACCCTACACTCACTCCACATAGCCGCAGTCCTGTCTCATTTCCTATTTAGCACACGGGCTTTGGCTCTCCAAAGAGAGAAGGCCAATTGCATAGCCAATGTAGGTGGGAGACATTTACCCTGCTATCTCAAAGGCCTTTAAAGCCTTCTCTTTGACATTATGTAGGTATAGTCATGGGTGTACCACTATAAGTCAGGAATGTCAGCATAGCACATTGAGAGATACGAAAACATTTCATTGGAGGGGAGAAAGGAGGGAGGGAAGGAAGGCAGAATTCTGACACTATCTGAAGAGAAGGAGCCATTTTGAGAAACTATAGTTTAAAAAATAACTCAGCTTTTTGGGTCTTACAGCTAATACCTGTTAAATGGAGTCCAGAACACTGCCAGTCCCTTTGAATGGGCATCGGAAATTTCAGGGGAAGCCTTGTGACCTCACAAAAGTGACCTCATTATAGGGCTATTTTAAAACAGCTTGTTGGCTTGTGTACCTGCGGCTTTCTGGGAATGAGACATGGAGTGGTGGAAAGACAAACCATGGTTCTCCTCCGCTATAAACAGGAAACCAGTGCTACAACAGGACTTCACAAGCTGTACCTTACAAACCGCAGGAAACACCATGGGAGAACACAAGCTTAGTTTAAGGTGAAATGAAGTCCAGCCAGGAGCAAAATTCCTGATTCTCAATTAGGTTACAGATACCTAAAGTGGGCAGGGCCTGGGCGATAGTATAAAGGAAGCCACACACCCAATGCCTAAATGTTTACAAGTAATAAGTGAACAAACTGGTAAATAAAATGGGTGCTGTCCTACCATTTGACAAATCTACCCTCCCGGCGGCCAGGTTAGAGTTCCCAGACTCCTTGGCGTCCCATGAAAGCACATGGCAGTCTGGAAAAAGAGACAGCACTAGCAGCCCCTGCTCCCTCCGCCTGTGGTCTGTCCCCATTCCTGTTAGGCCCCAGGAGGGGGGCATATATAGGGACACCTCGGGAGCATGTCAAAGTTCTGCCTACACCCCTACACACAGCTGCTGCCTGGTCACTCTCAGGACTAGGGTGTCTGTCTTCAGGAGGCTGGGCATGGGGGGAACCCAGGAAGCAGTCTCCTAGTCATTTGGATCCCCAATACCCAGTGTGTGGGGTATGTGGTGGGGGGAGGCTCCACAGGCTCCCGGTAAGCATGTCTCCAAAGGGCATGGCCACAGGAAGATCAGAATGGAGCCCTCTAGTCTAGAGCAGGGCTGGGTACCGAAACTTCAAATCTAAGCTGAACAAACAGAACACAAATTCACAGATACAGAGAACAAACTGACGGTCACCAGGTGGGAGGGGGCTTGAGTGGGATGGGTGAAAAAGGGGAAGGGATTAAAATGTACAAATTGCCACTTATAAAAACAGTCATGAGGATGTGAAGTACAGCATAGGGAATATAGTCAATAATATTGCAATAAGTATGCATGGTGTCAGATGGCACTAGACTTACGGAGTGATCACTTTGTAAGTTATATACAAGGTGGGGCAAAAGTAGGTTTACAGCCGTGAGTATGCAAAACAGTTTATTCTTGTATTATCACTTATTAATTATTGCATTATTTTCCATATGAACAACTGTAAACCTACTTCTGCCTCACCCTGTAAATGTCTAATCGCTATGTTGGACCTCTGAAACTAATATAATATTGTATGTCAACTGCAATTTTAAAATAAGCAATAGAAAAGGTAGTGTCCCAGTCCTTCCATGTGCCCTCTACGCTAACTAGGGATTCAAGCCAACTACCACAGGCCTCTGCAGCAGCAGCAACTGCTCTGCCAGCCTCCACCCAGTCTGGAAGGGTCTCACTGCTGGGCACGGAGGGCAAAGGGAGAGATCCATGACCTGTTTTTAAAATTGTTTATTCTAAAAGTTTTCAAACATATACAAAGGTAAAGGGTATGGTATAACCCCTCCCCCTCCAACCCCACATTCACGACCCAGCTTCAATAATTATAAGGATTAATGTTTTCTCAAATTGTTCATCTATTCCTCAACTTTTTTCCCTGGAATATTTTAAAGCAAATCCCAGACATAGTAACATCTCACTCCAAAACACGAAGACTTCTTTTTTTCTCCTAGTGTGTTTTAAAACAGCCTAGACACCGGTATGCATGTCTGACTGATGACTGATGTTATCATATCTAACATTTATGATTCTTTAATATCACTGAATATCAAATCCACACTCATTTTCCCTGATTGTCTCAAAAATGTCTTTTTACTGTTAGTTTGTTTGAATCAGGATCCTGACCTTATTTTAGCAGGACGGAAAGCCCTTCTATGTGGTTTCAGACCAGAACCTCTCTCACACCTTATCCTAAAGCCCATCAGGCATCTCAGCTGAGTGGAGCCATGAGGTCAGAAATGATGAGACCTTCAACTTGAGATTCTGGCCTCTGAGAATGAGGTCTCGATGGGAACTGCAGGCAGCTGGGCCCCTGCTGCTTTTGAGTAGCTCTCTCTGCTGCCCAAGTCTGAGAGCCAGTGTCCAGAGCTTCCAAGTACCTACAGGATTTAGGTCACTGAGCAATGGCCAGCATGCAGAGAAAGGGAGCGCCTGCCCTCCCGGGTCCTGCCTCTACTTTTCAGGATTTGATCTTTCTAGTTAAAGGCCACAAGCAAGCTGCATGGGGCGCTACAAAGAGCTGACAGCAGGGACTGTGGGCCGATTTCTCTCTCTGCCCCTGTCTGACTGCTTGTCTTGAATGTACGTCTCTCACCATCAGCGTCTTCACGTCTGAACTGAGGGGGAGGGGCTCAGCAGCCCCTGCGCTTCTGCAGCTCCAGCAGTCTAGAAGTCCAAGCTCAAAAGCCACCAACACGCCTCGCTAGATGTCGGGAGTACACAGACACCTCTCCTTCTGGACCATAAACTCTCTATGGAGAGGGACTGTATCTTATTTTGGCACTACCAGATTCTAGTACATATTAGGCACTCAATCAATGTTACTGAATGAAGTACTTAATCCAACAACAAATTCTTGAGTATTCCCAATAAGCCAGACACAGTGCTAGGCCAACGTCCACAAAAACCTCCCCAGAGAGGCTTATGTTTAAATAGGAGGCTGCTCCATAGAGAATGCAAGTTCTCTAATTGTAACAGAAGTGATCATGGGTCTTAAATGGCATTGGACTGCTGGCCCCAATCTCTGTGTTTCCTGGCCCCCAAATTGAACCCCATCTGCTCCAACAGGAATACCAGAGAGAGCTGGCCTGTCAAAAAAGGAAGTGTGAAAGCTGCCTGTGCCCATTTACAAAGAGGAACATCTCCAAACCGTACCTGAGCCCTCTCAAGGGTCTGTGTTCCTGAAGGGAGGCCACAGGAGTGGCACAGACCGTGAAAGCTCCGTAAGCAGGCTCACACGTCCTGGCATCCCCCTGAAGACAGAGTCCAGGTCCAGCTAGGACAGCTGCATGGCTCCACTCCAATGTGGGCCAAAACTACAGGCTGGAAGAGGGTCCTTGTCACCTGGACCTCCTGTAGGTGAGGTGGTGTGAGCCCTCAGCATGGGAATGTGCCACTGGTTACTGTCCTGCCTGGCTGGGTGGGGACAGCAAAGGGACTGTTCAAAGTCCCTCTAGGTCCTTGGGTTGTGCAGACTTCTTCTATTCATAAAGCTGGCACTGGCAATGTTTTGAATGGAGTTACCCAGAATTAAGTTCCCCATGACCAAGTCCACATTTGAGACAATGGCCTTATGCTCTACACCTAAGAACCAAAATAAACACACTGCCTCAGGAGAGGACTTCCAAGACACATTCCAATAAAACAAGACCTAGATCCCTTTCAAATGTTAGCCAGCCTCTGTGGCTTTGAGTCAATAGCATCTCTGCCCTTTTTTCCTTGAGCCCATCTCAGAGGCTTCCCTCTGGCTGTCCACCACATGTATTGAGCGGATGGCTAACTGCTGGTGTTGGACAGCAGTCTCTGAAGGCCACTGAAGTGCAACTTCAGAACTGAAGAGATCTTTGGGATCTTCCAGTCTAGCCACTGACTAGTTTCACAGGCAACTTCCTTCCTCTGAGCTTCTGCAGCAGCCCTAAGGAAGGTGGGGATTCTCCACAGAAAGGGAAGGTGAGAAGATGAGCTGTCTTTGTGACCAGGATGGGTTTGCAGCTCCAGCTAATGAGAGCCAGCACTGGCTCATGCTGTGCTGTGATTTGGGGTCTTAAGGCTTCTGTGTGGCTCAGCACATGTGGTGGAATAAATAAAACAGATACCACACAGAGCACTTGAAGCCACATGTGTGCAGGCAGGAGTCTCCAGCAGGATGAAGCTTAAAACCAGATACACATGGCCCAGCAGGGAGGAGGGTTGCAAATTAAGGCTCAGAAGTTTTGAGGAAAAGCTGGACGGAAGAAAAAAACCAACAACTTGTTAACAATTAGAGGCCTAATTTTTTTTTTTTTTTTTTTTTTTTTAAGTAGGTCCTGGGACCAAGTCAACTAGAGGAAATATTTCACTGAAAAATCACTAGAACAGAACCACTGTGAGAATCCCTTCCACCAGAAAGCTCAAAGCAGCTGACAAATGTGAAATTACTTACAACTTCCCCACATGGGGGTCAGGGTAGACAGAATATTGTCTTCATTTTACAGAGCAGAGAGAAAATGGCACAGCACACTCTCTCTTACTCCATTCTAAAGGAATAACTGCACTAGTCAGAAATCCCTTAAGAAGTAGGTTTTTATTTTTTAAAGAGCTTGTTGACATACTGCCTGAAGAAGAGATGCTATGTATTCTAAAAGTGCCCATGCTTACATAAGTAAATGGGTACAGGAAGACTAAATTCATATTTGCTCATGTTTGCATAAATAAATGCTGGTAGGACACCCAAGAAACTAGTATGAGAGGTTTCCTGTGGCAGGGATGGGGTATGAGCATAGGTGCAGGAGCAAGACTTGTAGTAATGTATTACTTTTTCCATCACTGGGCTTTTTTTTTAAATGTGATTTTACTGATTTGAGAGAGAGAGGAAGGGAGAGGGAGAGACAGAAACATTGATGTAAGAGAGAAACATCAATCAGCTGCCTCCTGAATGCTCCCTATTGGGGATTGAGCCTGCAATCGAGCATGTGCCCTGACGGGGAATCGAACCTGTGACCTCTCGGTTCATGGGTTAACACTCAACCACTGAGCCACACTGGCCAGGCTCACTTTGCTTTCTGATTTATGAGAATGCTACCTATTAATAATAAAATTAAACGCAAATATAGTCTTTAAAAAGATAAAACAAGCAATGGACCCACAGTATTCCTTCTGCGTAGGCTACATTTTAGGGGAACAGAGTATAGTGCACTGCTTCTACCTTATCTAAACAGGAGACAGGAAGAGGGAGTCTGCAACCCCTCTTCAACCTAGAGAACAAATGGGAGTCCAGATGCTCGCAGGGCCCTTCTTCAGGTCACCCTGAAAGTCATGGGCAGCATTGGCACCAAATTCTTCAGGCCCTAGCCTGTTGGTCAGTTGATGTTGGGCCCTCTCAGAAATGGCGGATATCCTACACTCACATTTAGTGAGTGTGAGAGACTCAAGTTGTCGTGCTGGTTTGTTTCCTTTTTTATTGTGCTATGCTCCTGATAGCAACTAGAATGGTTTTATTAAAATACAAACTTGAGCATGCTGCTCGAAATCCCCCATGACTCCCAAGGACTCTTCCTCCAAGTGAAGCCCCAATCGCTCGGCATTTACGGTTCCTATGACGGCACTTGCTGACCTCTCCACTCACCTCCCACCTCTGACACCTCACATTCTCCAGTTTATGTCATTTCCTGCACCTGCCAGAGTTTTCACACCTCTGTGGCTGGGCTCGTGCTGCTGCGTCCACCTGGAAAGCCTTTCCCCTTTCCTCCGTCTAGCGAACTACTACTGATCTAAGAGGCAATGCTGCTGCCTCCACTAAGAAGCCACCTGCAGCTCAGGCCTGGCCCGGCCCCTCCATGGCGCACAGCCAGCCTGCTGTCTGCTCCACAGCACTGACTTCGTCTATTACAGTACTTCCCACGGCAGCTCGGCACTGCAAAGATCTGCTTCTGTGTCTGTTTCCCAGCAAACTGTGAACTCCCGCAAGGCGGGGTCCCTGCTTGTCCTCCTTTATGCCACAGTGGTGGACACAGAGCTTGCTGAGTGCTGAACAGAGGTGAGCAGCCAGCGACACTGGCACAAGGCACCTTCAGCATGCCTTCCTTCCCTCCATATGCTCCACACATAACTCATCTAATGCTCACCACTGACCCAAGTAGATACTAGTGTTATCACAATCTTACAATGAGGACACTGGGTCATCAGGACATAAACAACAAGGCTACTAAATGGCACAGCCAGATCTTGAACCCAGATAGTCTGTCTCCCCATTCCTAAGGCAAAGGTCCCCCAAGTTCCAATTTCTGAAATCCCAAGAACAGCCACCCCCTGGGGATAGGGCTGAGGAGGGCACCTCCACCATCAACACCAGTGTTCCAACTGCAGGAGCTCACAGTGGTCCAGGGCCTGCTGGGACAGAAGAGATCTGCTCTCCAGTTGCTTTTACACACTGACATTGCCTCATCCACAAGCACCAGAAGATCCACTCCGAGTTTCCCCTACCCACCCAGGGCCACCCTGCCTCCTTCCCATTACAAAGAAACGTGAAATTGTGGGGTTTCTTCATGATGATCTAGCTCCAAACACAATGGACATAGAAAGAGGAAAGATTTCCCACTAGCTCTCCCCGCCAGTGGTCAGGAGTTTCTGCCTGTGCTCTTCAGAATTCTTTCCTGGAACTGGGCTTGAATGACCCGCTTGGGCATGGAGGCCAGCGCTGGGCCCCTGCGCTGTTCACTGTGGCCACGCCTCCTCCAGGCTGAGGATGGGCCTGTCCACCACTGTGGCCAGGCAGGCCCAGGCAACTGACAGGGAGGAAGGTCTGAAAACCTGCGCAGAGCCGCCCTCGGGGAAGATTTGGACCTGATGAGTGAGACTGCTGATGAGCAATCAGAGTACACAGAGAAATCAGCACCCCAGGGTAACTGAGGGTGGGAATGAGCCTCCCAAGGGAGACTATGGTGGAAAGAGACTCAGGCTTAGAGACAAAGGCCTTAGGCCGAGGTCTGGCTCTCGTTCTGCAACTTAGAGACTCAGAATAAGTTATTTACTTGATTTGAGCAACATCTGCGAACGAGGTTAACAGCTTCCTCATGTGTTGTGGGGAACAAATGAAATATTATATACAAAAGGGCTTTGTAACCTAAATAATGGTTTCCAAGCCTGGTTAACTGTCAGAATCACCAAGATTTAAAACAAAAACACACACACCAAAAAAAAAAAAAAAAAAAGATTTCTGGATCCTTCTTAAAACTTCTGAATGTATATCTCCAGAGGAAGAGTCCAGGAATCTATATTCTCAAAAACTCCCTGGTACTTCGGAAGTACAACCGTAATTCTAAACCACTTTACAAATGCTGGCACTGCTATGAATCCATGAGAGAAATAACAGGCCTGAGTATTACACTTAAAGGTACCTCCAGAACTGCCTGACTTGCAAATGGAGGACTTCTCAGGGATGTGACTTCACAATGGATATCCACTGAGTTGGAGTTTGGCTACCCATGAACGCAGGGAGGCAGCTCTCCGAGGATATACAGACGGTTCCTTCTGCCTCTAGCATTCTCCAAGGGAAAGAACAGGCCCCAAATACACAGAGACAGAAGACATTTCCCTTCTCTTAGAACCTGGTAGAAGCGATAGGATCAGAAGCAGGGTGTTGCAAGTTAGAAATGGACTTCTGCAATAAAAGACAACCAAGTATTTGAGAAAGGAACCTGAGCTCCCGGAGGGCAGGGCAGAACCAGAGGGTGCTCTCAATACCGAGGGGAGGCCAATGCCGCAGTGGGAGTGACCCGGGTATGACTAGACCATTAACCAAGACACTTCCCTCGCTGGGCCTGGTTTCCATCTGTAAAATGTGGCTACAATTGTCTGCTACAGGAGGCTCACAAGCGTCCAATGAAACGACAGATCTGTGAAGGGCTGCAAAGCGGGAAGAGCCAGGCAAACACAAGGCAATGCTTTTACTCCTCCAAAGTTTTACGACTACTGCACTGTACCACGAATAAGGAGCTTTCTCCAAAGAATTCAAGTCTCTGAAACTGGTTCATTTGAAAACAAGTATCCTCTATGAACACTGTTGCTTGACTCCCCAAGGAATAGAAGGCTCACTGTCCTAAGAGACATCCCAAAAGGCCAGGGTGGCCTGTTTCTAACTGTCTCCGCTAAGAGACGGAAGTGCAGTAGGAGACCTGCTGGCGAGCGGCAAAGTCTAAGGTTATGTTAGGTGACTTGGAAAAGAAGAGTTAAAGTCTTCAGGGTAGAAAGGAAAAAGATCCTGGAAGGCAAAGTAACAAATGTAGCACCCACCTCCCACCCACACACCGCTGGAAATAACTTTAAATAATGCATCTGACAGTGTCTGCAGCACAGGCAGGCAGTCTGGGTTAAGGACTTTTAAAGGGATGGTGTCCCAACAGGACTCTTCCAGGGAAACTGTCTTAAGAGTCATTTAATCCTCACGCAAACTTGGAGAGAGGGCTGAAATCTTGGTGCGGTCAGTATCATTAGGTTGAAGATAAATTTATGGCAGAAAAGGAATTTATGGCAAAAAGGCCACGAGGTGAATTTACGGCAAAAAGGCCTTCCCAGCCACTGTGTTCCCACTCTCAGCCCCGATGTGCTGCGGGAGAGTCACCGACTCCAAGTGAACAGAACTGCATAGAGCTTGGCTGGTGATTCAGAATCTGTAGAAACTGAGCAAAAGTCATTTACTCTTTTAATAAGTATTAACTGAACATCTACCACATGCCAGGCACTGTTCTGGCCCTGGGGATACAGCAGTGAGCAAAACATACAAAAACCTTCACCCTCAACAGTTCATATCCTCGAGGAGAGAAATGACAATGAAAAAAAGCATACACTTTACAGTAAGTATTTTGGAAAAGCATAAAGCAAGGGAGGAAGGGAAGGGATCCCCCGACATCATACAAGGTGGTGAGATAAGACCTTAAATGAGTCAGGGAGGGAGCCGTGGGGACATCTACCTGAAGGGCACTCCTGGCACAGGTACCAGCACGTAGGAAAGGCCTGAGGCTGTGGCATGTTAGGTTTATTCAGTAACAGTAAGTAGATGGTGTGGCTTCAGCTGAATAAGCAAGGAGATGGGTGATAGGAGATAAGATTCAGAGAGGCAGCAAGGAAACACATTGGGTAGGGATCTGAAGGGTTTAGCTTTTACTTTGATGGGGAAAAAACATTGTGGCATCCTGTGCTAAGGAGCAGTAGAGTGATAGAATCTACCTTACAGTTTAAAAGTATCTCTGCTTATGCTGCTGAGGACAGGAAAGCAAAAGTGAAAACAGGGAGGCCAGTTGGAGGCAATTACAATAACACAGACGGACAAGAGTGATTTAGACGAGTGTGGGAGCTGCGAAGCTGGCAGATTTGCAGGCGGATTGAACATGAGAAAAAATGAGGCAGTGAGGGTGGCTAGAGGCGTTGGGCTTGAACCTCTCAGAATGGAGCTGCCACACCTGGAGGTGAGAAAACTCTGCAGGAGGAGCGATGACTGAGATGCTTCTTTGACACCCAGAGGTGATGCTGACTATGGAGTCTGGAATACAGGAGAGAAGACTGAGCCGGGTAAAATGCAGGGCGTCAGCATTTGGGCGATACGTGAAGCAGGAGTCAGGGGAGACGGTCACAGAAGTGAGTTCAGACAGTGACGTGAAGAGGCCTGGGTTTCAACCCCGAGCCCTCCTTCATCAGAGGCAAGGACACGAGGAACCCACATGAAGAGGCCTGCGTTTCAACCCCAAGCCCTCCTTCATCAGAGGCAAGGACACGAGGAACCCGCATGAAGAGGCCTGGGTTTCAACCCCGAGCCCGCCAGCATCAGAGGCGAGGACATGGGGAACCCGCATGAAGAGGCCTGGGTTTCAACCCCGAGCCCGCCAGCATCAGAGGCGAGGACACGGGGAACCCGCATGAAGAGGCCTGGGTTTCAACCCCGAGCCCGCCAGCATCAGAGGCGAGGACACGGGGAACCCGCATGAAGAGGCCTGGGTTTCAACCCCGAGCCCGCCAGCATCAGAGGCGAGGACACGGGGAACCCGCATGAAGAGGCCTGGGTTTCAACCCCGAGCCCGCCAGCATCAGAGGCGAGGACACGGGGAACCCGCGAAGGGGTCGGAGCAGACGCAGCCAGGGAGGCAGCAGGGCCCCGAGAGAAGAGCCTTTTGGCAGCCAGATCTCTTCGAGGGAGTGTCATGGGAGGAACGAAGGGTCACCTGCATCAAATGTCACCGAGGGACACAACTAGGATGAAGTGACCACGGGACGCTGTGACGCCAACACCGCTGCTGACCTCGGTGGGGCACCAGCCCGATGGAGTGAGTTCAGGAGAGGAGGGGACAGGAAGTGGAGCAGCAGTGCAGGTGTCCCGAGAGCTTCACCGGTGAGGGCCCGTCGCTGACGCTGCGGGTTTCGCGGGAAGAGAAGCAGCTGCAGTGCCCGCTCAGGCGGCCGAGCGGCTGCGAGGAATCCTCACCAGAGGCCCCTTGACTTGTACGATAAGATACATGCTTGGTTCCGACCTGCTAATGACACACGCACAGGCCTCTCACCCCCAGACTTGTTTTAAGGAGGAAGAGGAAGGCCTAGGAGAGAGAAGTGAAAGGAGGCGGCAGGAGAAAATGTAACATTTTCAAAGCTCACTTTAAGTTTCTGAAATGGGTTCTTTTTCATCCCCGACATCACTAGAAAGTAACTCCCAAATTCCAAAGTCTCCAGAAAGGTTCCCAGGTAAATTCAGGGCAGACGCAGAAGTTTGGACATTAGGGTGTATCTAAAACGACCCTGATCAGGAAATCGGAGCTCGGAGAAGGGTGCCGGCCTCCCGGCGCCCCAGGCGTCGCGTGATCTCGGGCAGCGAGCCCGAGTGTCGCACCGACACTTGTAAGAACCCCCAGCCCCTGGGTTGTAACGAGGCTTAAGATACTTATTCGGGTAAGATTCTAAGGACAGTGCTGGCACACGGCGAATGTGAAAAGGCATTATGCCAAATGCTTGATGTGCAGGTCACGCGGGGCTTGTGTCGTACTTGAGCAGCAAGGTGGGAAGGCAGAGCCGTCCTCTTCTGGTAAAAATCCCGACAGAACCTCATCCTGCGCGTGACAGACACACTCCATGAAAGAGCTTTTAATCTCGGCCCCTTACCCCTCTATTCGCTCTAATCAAAGACTTAGTCCGTACCATCACCATTAATATAAAAGTACTGTTGATGAGCGTGATGCTATTTGCTTTTTCTGCATCACACTTAATCCTTGCACAGGCCCACGGGGCAAATTAACGATCCCACCGACAGGTCAGGAAGCTGATGCTAAAAGGTCAAATAACTTGCCCAAGGTCCTGTGGCTGAAGGTGGCGGAGCTGCAATTCAACGGAAGGCCGTCAGACCACAGAGCCTGGCCCCTCCGCAGACGCTCAGCACTGCGCCAGGGGCTCTGTGCTATGTCTTAGGGACCTGGCCGAACCTGAGTCTACAGGGCTGGATTTTAGGTTGTTTGGAAAGAAGGAAAGCAGCGCTGGGGGAACTGTGTGTTAAACATGTGACTTGGCACTCACACATCTGTCTCGGAGGCGTTTAGAACTTAGGTGCGAAACGCACTTACAGCTGAATTCATTCTCACCAAGCGCTGCTCTGGTGTTCGTGGGGGCCGGGCCTGAGGGGTAGTAGGGGAAGGGAACAGGAAATCATTTGCTAGTGGTTGACCAGGCCAGGCCCTCTGTGACTTCTCAGTGACAGAACTACCACCAACAGTCACAGCAGGCCCTGGAGAATGAAAGCCTTGGGATCAGCCAGAGGCACCTGTGGTGACATTGTGGGGGCAGCTGTGGAAAATACACCATCTCCAAGGGGTCGTCTCTCCCTTTGCGAACAGAGTGGCGACTCTATAGCTACCGTGCTCCAGCCCCACCAAGGCCACTGGCCTGCACAGGTGCCTCTGCTGTTTGCAGGGTTTCCCCTGTTGATCTGTGGCCACAACCACGCCTGGTTCAGGTGGCGGAGGCCACAGGGTGCAGGCAGTGTGGCTGTGGGTGTGGGTGAGGACACCCTGATTCCCACCCCCGCTGGGCTTCTGCCAGGACACCTCACCCTGCTACAGCCACTTCAGGTTCTAATGTGGTTGCTGAGTGGGAGTACAGGGTAGGACCACTTCCCTGTGGGGGAGTGGGGACCTATCATTCTCATTGTCTCCAGTCCAGAGTGGAGCAGTTCCCAGTGCAGGTAACCGGCATCTGGAGGGTAGGCCTTAGAGGGGAGAGGAAGAGAGCATTTCCCTGTCTCTGGGCCTCCCTCTGCTATGCTGAGACTCCAGGGAGTCTGGCTCTATTTGAAGGTTATTTTGGGGCCTGGGGGGCAGGGGTCTCTGCCACATGGAGGCAGCCAGGCCAGGCAGAGAGGAAGACCTGAGGGACCCTCCTGAGATGAGGCTGGTCCTAGGAGTAGCCCTGATCCTGAAAGCGAGTCAACTTCTTACACTGTGGCCTCTGCTGGGCCAGGGCACATTTAGGCAGGAGTCTGCTGGGCAGGGGGGAAAGGAGAGACGGAGCTGTAACTGGCAGGACTCCTTCTGTGATCTACAAGTTGTGAGGTCAGAGCAGCCTTGCCCAAAGGCTTCTGCTGGGAGGAAAGGGAGGACTTTCCTTCTACCTGCCCTCTTGCAAACTGTCCTGGGGCTCCCCTCCTCACCTGGTGTGACAGCCACGGCTTTGAAAACTGGACTTGACTTCACAGTCAGGAGTTTTATCTAAGAGGGCAACGGTGCAGCTGTGCTACCTGCTGGGGTGGTAGGAGTCTATACCTACACCCCACGCCTCCTTAGAGAGCAGCCAGGACTGAAAGCTCTGAGCAAGGGTCCCAGACAGCTGGCCTCAGAGTATGAAAGGGACTCCAGACGTCCCACGGTCAGCATGTGGAGATCCCTGTGTTGCTGCTCGCGTCCCGAGAGTCCCCAGCTTGCTGCCACCACATGGAGGGGCAGTGAAACATAAGTAGCAATCTCACCCCGACGTCTCTCCATCACCCCCACTGCCTGCAAACCCAATACTCAGAGTGCTCGCTGGGTGGAAAGAGGGAACAGGAGTGTCTGAATCACCTCCATTTTTGGAGCATTTTCAAAACAGAGAAAGTGTAATTTTGACTAAAATTCAAGGACTTGAACTCCATGACTCTATTCTTTGAGGGAGGGGTGCTGTCTCTGTCACAGCCTGTCCGAGCCAGGGGCCCATGCTGGATCCTAAGGTCTCTCTTTCCTCACAGTCTGCAGGACCTGGCAATGCCCAGAAGATGCATGCTGTTCCAAGACTCAGCCATAAACTTGCTGGATTTTTTGGATTTTGTTTTTTTAATTATTACCAATTTGAGAGAGAGAAAACGGGTGTGTCTATGTGTGTGCTTTGAAGGGGTGGGGAACAGGAACAGATGGGAATGGGGGGCAGGGTACAGTAAGAGCAGGGTGAGAGTAGCAGTTACTCATGCACTTTCTGGTCAGTTTCTCCAGCAAGTTCCCCTGTGTCTCTTCTGGCGACATATGGGGAAAATGGCCCTAAAAGACTGGCTCGACATCAGTCACAGGGACCTTTTATTTTTTTTAAATATATCTTTATTGATTTCAGGGAGAAGAAAGGAGAGGGAGAGAGAGATAGAAACATCAATGATGAGAGAGTCATGATCGATTGCCTCCTGCACGCCCTCAACTGGGGATGGAGCCCACAACCCCAAGCATGTCCCTGACCGGGAACTGCACCTCGATCTCCTGGATCCTGGGTCAATGCTCAACCACTGAGCCACGCCCGGCTTGGCCTCAAGGACCTTTGATTCAGAAGCTTTCTGGCTGGTCTCTGCCAAAGCAACACAGCAGCACAGTTCCCCCTTCTCCCTCAGATCACCGGCCCAGGCTGCACCTCCCCACTGGCAGTGATGCCAAGTCCTTCCAGAGCAAGGACTCGCCCGCTGGACTGCCAGCCAGTAATAACAAATACTACTTCTTGAGTGTTACTTATGTACCAAGCACTGTGTGAGCCTTTGACACTTATCTCATTTACTCTTCAATGTTAACAACTTCGTGATGTAGCTACTATGCTGTGCCTACTTTACAGACAAGCAGAAGACAAGGTACATAATTTACACAGATTATGCAGATAGTAAGTGGGACCCGGGCTCAAATTCAGGTTTGCCTGACACCTCTGCTCAGAACCACCACTCCCTTGCCGCCTGTCACCAGCTGGACTTGTTTCCCTGTGAGCAGGGCCGGAAGGAGAAAGCACACTGTAGTGTCTGAACTTAATTCTCACCCCAATTAGCATTTCCAGTTTTACTGATGAGGAAACTGAGGGTCACAGAGTAATGTGTCCGAACTCATGTACCTGAGAAGCAGCAGGACTCGGAGCCAGGACTGGGTTCAACCCCATGCCTACTCCATCTATCATGCTGTCTGGGGACCAAATTCTGGAAGGGTCTGCCTCTCATCTGCTTCAGATTTTACCATAAAGGTAGAAAAGGAAGATTGGATGCTTTTTAAAAATGCTCCATAAATATGTTTAGCTGGGATTTTGAAAAATACTTGAACTTAAGGGCCATTGGGTAGCAATTTCAGGGAGGCAGATTTTTTAAGAACTTCCTAATATGTCCAAAGATCACATGGACTGCCATGTAAGGTAGAAAGGTTCCTGACAATGGAGGAGTTCAAGCAGTCTTGATGAACACTTTGTGGCTATCCAGGTGAGGGGTTTGTAGGGAACAACTCTTGTCTTGGCCATGCAGTATCTAAAATCCAGTAACCTAAAATCCTCTTCTGCTAAGTTTGCCAGTGGTTTCTGACATGGGGTATAAGCATCTAGTGGAAGGTGGGTGGATCAGATCTCCAGGCTGGCTGCGTATCTGGATCATGGTGCAGCTCAGTAGAAACACAGGTTCCAGGTCCCAGGTTCCCCAACACCTTCAGCACCAGAATCTTCAGAGCTACTCTTGAAATATCTGTGCTGAGCTTTCTAAACTACCCAGATGATTTTGACATGTAGCCACATTTAGGAATAAATCTCTACAATCCCCCCCAAAAATACTACTATTCTCTGAAAAACTCTTACCAAGAATTTGGGCATCTCTCAGAAAAATGCAAGATGTCGCTAGTTTATTTACATTTGCTAACATGCTTATCTCATTGGACAAGTAACATACACTCCCCAGAGGCCGAAGCTATGATATTTCTTCCATCTTCACAGGATATTCCTTTCTGAGGGCTTCTGCATCTGCAGATCTTTACCATAGTTGACATAACTTCACGCCTTCCTCAATGAAGGAGACCCATGTTTTTATGGGCATTCACCTGGTGCCACAACGTTGGCCAAGCACAAGACTTTCTACTGTCCAAACCCAGGCTTCCCTTCACCGCATGGTGCTGCTCCTACGATCTGCTGTGTCTCTTCTGTGTGCCCAAGGGAACCTCATCCCCATTCGGAGCCTCTGCTGCCCTGCCTGAAATGAGGACCACTAGTACCACAATGCCTCGTCTAGTCTCATGGCATAAGAAAAACAAAAGAAGCCAGAAGGTTGGCACATCACAATCTCCAAATTCTGATTACAAAGGCTCAGAAAGGAGTTGTTTCTGAGATGGAGATGAAGATCCACTCAACTGTATCACCACTGCTCATTCATCCTAGAGAAAAAAAAACATTTTTCCTGCAAACAACTGCTTTTAAGAAGCTGCACTCGAGGCCACAGGAGCTTTCTGTGTTTCAGAGGGTTTCTTTGTTTCATTTTGTTTTTTTAACACCATGGGTAGGAAGAGACTTCTGAAGCTCCCAGCACTCAAGTCTTCTAGTCAGGGCACTTTCTAGGGAAGGAGATTCCATAGCCTCCCCTGGTAGCCCTCCTGGTGCTCAATAAGGTTGGAGGGTGCAAAAGATTAGAGCCAACTGGACCCAGGCTGTGCAAAACCATCGCTCGGGGGCAGCATGGAAGAAGGCATAAGAGCCTCTGGGTCCATTTAGGCTCCTGAGAAAGTTCCTGTCATGAGACCCACCCTCCAGAAGCTCCCAAGCCCACCCTTGGGTGTATCCACCAAGGCAGCTCCTTAGGAAAGTTAACCGACCTCCCACCTCCTCACCCCAGAGCTTCATATCAGCCACTGCCCTCGAGAGGACCTTGAGAACAACTTGGCCATCTGGTTTCTGTTCAATTTGCATCTGTACAGAGCACATACATTTATCTTCCAGCGCCTTCAAAATGTACACAGCTGAATTCTACTGCTGACTTTGGCACTCACTCCTGGTATCTGAGAAGAACAGATTCAATTAAAAAGGAAGTAACAGATGCTGCAAATCACTCCCTCATTTTGAGAGAAGTATTTTTTTTTTCCCAATGGCCTGAATTACTTGATGATGAACAGCAATGCAGGAAAAGAAAGAAGGGAAAAAAAAGAAGCTGTCATAACAACTTCCAACTTGGCTCCCAGACCAGGGGAAGCTGTGGTCCTTCCTCCGGGTGGTCTTTATGCCAGGCACGTTCTTCTTTCTGGTACGGGTATTGTTGTGTGGAGAGCTTGGCTGGAGGTGGGGAATGGACAAAATCAACCCCGGAGTGCTTTTTAGCCTTGAGATCTTTGCTTTCCTTCCTATCCTGACAGTATCCTTGTGAAGGGTGTGTGCAGACATCAGGAGCAAGGTTACGACCCCATTTTCGAGGAAGAAGAAGGGAGGCCCAAGGAAAGCAGAGGATCTGCCCAAACTTAAACCCAGAAAATCAGTTCTGTCAGGAAACCTCAGTTCTTTTCCCATGTGCATCTGTGCCAAATACACAGAATGAGGCCAAGGCCAGGCTGACGTGCCCTGGAGCCCGCTCAGGAGACTCACAGGCACATGTATTCCTGGTGCGTGTCCTTGCAAGACACTTGAGAGTTACCAGTGTCTGGCCTTCCTTACCTACCACTCAGACCTGCTCGCTAGGTCCACATTCTGGCCCGAGTTTGGTTCTACCCTGCCTGCGTCCTGCGAGCCTGCCCAGCCCTCAGGGACAACCACCTTGTCACTGATGACTCTGGTGGGACACAGGCACTTACCTGGAGAGTGTGCAAGGAAAAAGGGAGGCAGGAGGTGGATTTCTGAGTGGGATTCAATTCTCTCTCCTTTTCCTTAAACACTAAAGCACCAAAAAGATTAAGAATTCCAGGTATTGCTCTAAGGATGAGGTCCCTCTCCCAAAAGAAATACCTACTTCAGAGATTTTGAGCCTGGAATTACAAGGCCAAGATCCTTTCTTGCCAGAGACTTAAAGAGGATGGATGGCAGATCCCTTTGGGGGAACTGGCTGAGGGGATCTTCCTGAGTGTACAGGCATAATGGCAGGAATGCTCGGACTTTTCTTTCCATGAATCATGCTTTCAAAAGACAGGGCTCCCACACTTCCTACCCCCACCATTTTACTGGTGAACTTATTTCCTAAAACGAAAGTCAAGATCAATGTTTCGTCTATGGCCTGTCAATAAAAGGCAGGATTTCAAAACTAAGATTGTTCCAGAAAACCCAAGATGTACACTTAGCTATTCCCCTGACCTCTCCTCCACCTCCACCCCACCCCATCACGTGGGCTTCCCCTCCCTGCGGAAGGAAAGCGCAAAAGCTCTAGGGAAGTGGTGGGCAGCATGGGCTCTGTTCCCACAGCCCGCCAAGTCTGTGGGTCAACCTTCTGGGTTAGCCTCCACCCCACATTCTGCGGCCACACCCTTATTTCCATCCTGACTGTGGCAGGGCCAGCCGCCATTTAACTGCAGCTCAGGCTCACGTGCTTCTGGAGGTGGCGGCCGGAGACACCACAACCAGCTGGATGAGGCTTTCACTTCTGGCTCCATGGCTTTGCAGATGAAAGATGTCGGGTATAAGGTCCCTACCCTCTTTTTGCAAAATGGGAGGAGACCGGATCAACCCAGCAGCGTGGTTGCGATGTAGAGTGAGATGATATATGCAGAAAACAGCAGCATGCCTGGCACACAGCAACGGCGGGCCCACCACCTCCCCAACCACCAGCACATCCACCCTCGCTCTTCCTCCTGCACATTCGAACTTCTGTTACCCTCCTCCTGTTGCGGTGACTCGGAAGGCCAGGCCGTATCATTTATTATCCATTATCTTAAGTCCATAACTAAGAATGTTCTTTCAATCCAAGGCAACTGAACGAATGAATGAATCACATACACAAAAAACAACTTAGAGCTCTACCTTCTGAGACCAGCACTCAGACCACCATCAAACTCAGGTTCTAGGACCTGTGCAGGCCTTTGAGAGATACAAGTGAGTGTTACTGTCTACTTGGCAATAAAATTTGTTGAAAGAATGTACAAATAAGTTACCAAAAATCAAACTAAAATAAAAATTTAAATGATTTAGTAAAATTTCCTGAAGACAAGGCATGCATCTCACATCTGATGGACCCCCTTCCACCCTCTCATCTCTAGGATGCTGACGGTGGGGAGGGCCTCTGAGATAATCACTGTCAATCCCTCTCCTGTACAGACAGGACACTGAGTCCCAAAGAGAAAGTAACTTGGGACAGAGTCAGAACCAGGGCCCAGGTTTCAGATTCCTGGTCCACTTTCTCTACTAGTGTTATTATGATGCCAGGAGGGGAGCTGGCCACAGAGGGGATCCATCACAGTATTCAGGAAGGCTTAGGATATAGGAGATCAGCTATTTCCTGCTGCTCATGGAGACCAAGGAGACAACAGGCTTTAACTGCAACCTGATGTAGGATACTTATTCATTCAACAAATAAATATATTTATCAGGCACTGTGCTTAGTAATGACAAAAAAAGATAAGCTGTCAGGGACCTCACAGCTTAGTGAGAAAGAAGTTCATTCAAATAACTATCTTTGATCGCGATAAGGGTTCTATGGACAAGGTGCAGGGGCAGCCCAGAGGAGGAAGAGACAAATCAACTCTCTTGCAAGGGGTTCTCCAGAAGGTTTCAGAGGAGGGATGAGGAGGGAGGGCCTCAGGCAGCAGAGGCACAGGCTAGGAAAAGGGGACAACTCCCCATCAGGGGCAGGAGGGGAGTACTGGAAAAATCTGCAGAATAGGGATGGAGAGTCTCCTCTTAGGATAGGAGCAGGAAAGCTTTATCTGCCTGGTGGCTTACAAGAATATGGGTAAATCAGTTGGTCCCAGATATGTGCATTTTATGGGCCAATGAACTTTGAAAACTGGGGCCAGTAGGACAGGAGTGGGTCACATGGAACTGTTCAGCTTTAATTTTCTCAAATAAGAATCTTCTTTTAAAAATTTTTTTTTTTATCCTCACGTGAGGATATGTTTTTGATTTGAGAGGGAGAACGGGAGAGAGAGAGAGAGAAAAACATTAGTCCGCCAGGCACACGTCCCCTCCGGGGATCAAACCCACAACCCTGCAACCCCTCGGTGTATGGACTACGCTCCAACCAACCGAGCTCAAGTGAGAATCTCAGTCTAAAATCCCCGCTACCAATGATCACCATTAGTTCACGGAAGTAAGGATGTTCCAATACCAAAAAAGCTGGAAGAGCACGATTTCAGAATAAGGGGCATTTCCTGAGGACGATCATCTGGAAACTTTCCACAGTAACCTTTTTACTTTACTCTTTTCACTTTGGACTAATGATAATGTTGAAAGAGTTTGGCACCATATCCTGATTGAAGAATACAGCCCATCAGCCTGCCAGATTTAGGTGGAGGCTAAACATTTTCCTTTACCTGAAATGGCACGATCTTCTGCTTGTTACACATAGGACAACATGCAGCTGAAATTCTCCCTCTTAAAGCCCAGTCCCTTTTCAGCATATGAACCAAACTGTAAGTTACTAGTTTTGTGTACATACAGGGTTGGGCAAAAGTAGGTTCATAGTTGTTTGTATGGTATAATACAATAATTAATAAATAATGATACAAAATAAACTGCTTTGTGTACTCACAGCTGAAACCTACTTTTGCCCTACCCTGTCTGTATAAGTGACTTCTTGGTACTCCTTCTAGTCATGGATTCTATAACCATCCATAAGCAGTTCTGAAAGGCTTCCACTCCTTTTTGGATTCCAACATCAGTAGAACAACAGGCCTTAAACTCATTATTCTGAAGGCTATCCCCAAACTAGCCACCCCCCGAACACACTCAGTTATGAGAATCAGTAATTCCCAAAGGGAATATGCATCCAGGGTACCAGAGTGAGTGTAAAATGTACACTCTCACTAAACAACACACATTGTCAGCAGCAAAGCCACTTCCTTCAAGCCTTTATGGGGAGGGGGCCTTTTCCACAGCCAGCCAGATGTATAAACAAAGCCTTTGGATTCTTTCGAGTGCTCAGATCATAGAGGCCACCGAAAGGTTATAGCTCAGGAGAGCCTTATCAAATCTGTTGTGTGTTTTTTTCCGACTTTGTTCGAGGGGACGGATGGATCCTTCCAAAGAAGCCGTACTTTCTAAAGTCCTAATCCCTGGATCTGAATCTGGGGGTGTTATTAAGAACCAGAGCTTTAGCAAATACGGAGGAACTATCTTTATCTTCTGTCTTCACGGTGAAAATTTTGACTCCTTAGGAATAGCCCTTAGAGCATCAAGTGGCCTGAAGTGCAGGCCCAGTCAGGTTAATGTGTGTACCAGTGCCCCAGTGCAACCTGTGGACACTGATGCCACACCTGGGACTTCAGTTAGTCACCTGCTTCCACCACAAAAGGAGAACACTGCCTCTGGGGACTGAGTTAGGCAGAGTAAGGGTATTAGAAGCGCTATGATAGAGTCAGGACGCAAGGACAGGAAGGTCGGAAAGGATCTGTTTGCAGTTGTTTTCTTTGTCCACTCACCTACTTGCAGGGCCTCCCTATGAGCTAACCACATGAGGTAGCTCAAGCTGGGAGCTGCCCCATTGGCTAGGCGACATTCAAGGTCAGTGGTGAAGAAGCTGTGGGCCACACCAGTGCCTTCAGGGTGGGAGCTCCTTGAGAAAGAGGCTTTCTTCATCAGGACTGGAGAGCAGGCCTTGCTCCTACGGTGTCTCTGAGAAAGTTCCGTGGCAGGTGAGGGAAGGAAGGTCACTGCCCTCAGGCAGGGGACGGTGGGCTCTGGGATTGTCAGTAACGGAGAAGACTGTCCATTGAGGCACATGCAACCTCAAAGCCACTCTCCTCTGGAACTGATAAGTTTGGCTGGAAGCTGGGAGGACAGCCTGTGTCCATAGGGGCAGTTTCTCTTCTGCGGGGCCAGGGGGTGGGATATGGCCAAACATCTCATTTTGGCCAGGTTAGCACCTGCTCCTCCCACTGTTGAAGTAACTAGATTTGGAGCTGAAACACAAGTCCTTCTTTCACCATACGTTCTTCTTCCAAGTGACTTTCTTCTAACCCCAAAATAAAGAACACATAAGGGAATTAACTGTTTCCACCCTCTGCCACCTCTAGAAGTGCAGTCCTTAAAGAAACCCTGGGATCGCCTTCTTCATTTAGAGAACAACAGGAAGAGCTGCTTCCAGGGGCATTAGTCCACACTCTGTGGGACAGTGGCCTCTCTAACACACTGGCAGCCTGGGACCAGGACCAGCCTCTCCTTACCTGCTGCTGCTGAAGCTTCTCAGGCCCCTGCACTCAGCACACCCCCCCGCCCCCCCCGGAAACTATTCTCACACCGCTGGCCTGCCTGACCTTTCGCAAGGCAATCTGCAACCAAGGTAAACAGCAGCAGGTGTTTTCAAAGCTGAAAACTATTAACTTCTTCCCATCACTGTCTCGGAAGAAGGCCCTGGGCAGTTGTGACTCAGATGCTCCGTATCGGGCTAAATTCGTACATGCAGCTGGCAGGCTTCAGGGTCCCCAAGCCAAGCACTGAGCCCATGTCAACCAGCTCTAGTTTCTCTGAGTTCACACACAGCCTGTGAAGCACTTGCTCTGGTTGGGAAGCTTTGCTTTTGTCTCTATGGGACCTGCAACGTCACAGGCTCCTTGACCAAGGCATGCTGACGCCCGAATTCAAGCAAGTCATTCTGGAAACGACTGGTGGCCTGTAAGGGGCAGTGGCCCCTAAGCCAAGAGATCCTCTTGTCCAGGAAAATCGGAGGAACAAGCACCTAAAACCAGCAGGGCACGTTCCACGGATGCCAGGTCCCAAGGGTGCACCTCGCAGGGGCCATGCCCTTGCTGCTCTCCCTTCCACCCTGAAAAAGGTGCTTTCCCATCCCCTTTAACCCAACACCGGGTCTCCAAGTCCCCTTTTTCTTAGGCCTGCTCAGTCATCTTCTATGTCCTGGGAAGAAGTAAACCTCACCTCACACAACCAGAGTCTCAGAAGCACAGCAGCACAAAGCTTTATATTTATGCCACGAGCCCTGGAGTCTCAGACAGCCCCACTTATTCTCAGTGTCTAACACTTCTATTCAGACATGATATAAACTTATTTTTGAAATCAATAAACTGCCGAAGTTTCAAAGCATAGTCTATGATTGTTAATCAGGCAGATTTCCCCGTATTTTCTTAGGATAAGCATTGTTTGACTGGAAAGTGTTTTGAAAAGTAAAAAGAAAAAGGAATTCCAGAGACGTATGGGGCATGTCTGCAACCAACTCATTCAAAAGCCAAGTACTAAGCACCTAGTGTGGGCCACGCTGGGGGGAAAGAGGGGAGAACCAGACACGGCACCCACCTCAGGGAGTGTGTGATGCATCTAATGAGCGAGTGAGTAAGTGAACAAAGGAATGACGTGCACATGCAAAATCAGGACTGGCAGTAAGTTTCAGAGCAATGTCTGCCCTCCATTTCAACGTGATTAATATAGTACAAAGAATAGTACAGGGAATCTGCATTTCCTCTGAGTAAAATCTGATGGTTCTTCTTGCTTAATGTTTTATCTGTCCCCAAAACCCCAAACACATTTTTGGTTCCTAGAATTTCTTGTAATGTGGGGTTCTCTGAAGTCTCCAATCTGAACTTCAATAATGAAAGCAAGGAGTCTTCATGCCTTGTGGAGATAGAGTCCTCTATTTTATTGTATGTGATGATGTTATCTGCCCTCCTTAAGTACTTTCAACAGATCTTTATTTTAGACTCTCTCCATGCTGATGTTACTAGTGTTTTGGATGAAGTTTCTTTGCACCCAACTATGCAGACATGGTTTCATTCTTAAAGAAAATGATTCCACTTTTGAGGAACTAGTGACACTTCTCCTCCTGGGGTATTTGCTGATTGTCTCTGCTGAGTGTACACTTTAGTACTTGTGAGCCCCACGTAGGACTGGGACAGAAGGAGCTCCTGCTCTCAGAGACTGCACTCCTCTGGGCATCCAGGTGAAAACATGGGAGACTTACATGGTGGCCTAAGGCCTCATAAGGGAGGCGGCCAACATATGCCCTGGAGTTCAGAGGAGGGAGATGCCTTGCTGTGGGCAAAAGTTGCTAGGACAAGTTTTGAGATGGAGGCAAAGACATTTCCAATGGAAAGTCAGAGGAAAGAACTGGTCTTATTCTCAGCTCTCTGTCCCTCCTACTCTGAACACTGGCAAGTGGGAGCTATGGGGGTGCATGCAGACGCAACCCCATGACACGGGTATACCTCTGTGCCTCCGGGGAGCTCAGGGCCCTGAGGTGAGTGTCAGAAGGAAGAACAAGCCCCTTGTGAAAAGCCCACAAATGTCGGAAACTGTGAGTATTGCCCAAAAAGCAGTTTGAAGAGGCTCCCACCCCATCAAGTGACCAGCAGAACTTGTCACTGTAGGTGCCTCTCTCTCATTAATAAAGTTTATTTTATTATTTCCATGCTATGTAGTTTCTCCCACTGCCTTTTAAACTGGAACATTTAACTTTCCGCGCTTGTGTTAATTACTCTGGGGACTTCGAGCCACAGACCTCCCCCGCAAAAAAATAATAACAGCAATTAGAACATTTCTTGCTGTCTTTTTGTTTCTTTGTAATCCAAAAATCAATCGGTAAAGTCCTCAGACCCTCCCAAGATACAACTAGACTTTCTAATGTCCTTGGACAAAGAAGCCAAGAAATCCAAAGCAGACGGAGCAGCCTCACAAGCATCAAGCCCGTCCTGGCCTGTGGGCCGAGCAGGGTTAGAGTGCTGGGAACTGGGAATTTTTAATGTAAATCATAAAATACTGCCCATGGCCCTGATGTTTTTTGGTGATGAAACAGGATGATTCTGGTTGAATGTGGAGCAGAGTATCTATTTCTGTAGCTCTAGGCGCATGCAAAGGCTAAGCCCTGCATCTCTCAGGGTTTGTCACCATCGCCTACCCAGATGCAGCTCTCCTCTCCCTGTCAGCATATGCTTCCCAGCCACACCCCTCACTGCTCACATCAAGATTAGAGGTAATGATCAGAAGTTATGTGAGCCAATAAGAAACACAGGAAATTTTTAATTGAAAAAATAGAATGAAAAAATTAAAAAGAAATGCTAAGCTTATCCACTAAACTATAAAGTTAACAAAAAATCCTAAACTTGGAGAATTATTTTAAAAAAGCACAGTACTCAGCATCTGCATAACTCTGGTCAGAGCCAGCACCAAAGACGGAGACAAACTCATGATATTAAACCATCCACCCAGCACTGGGGCCTTCGCATGTAGCCTAAAGCCTCGAGCAAGAAGACTGTGAGCCACGTCTGTGAAGGATGACTTCTGGGTCTCCCCCTAATTGCCGGGGACTGACTTCTCCCTCTCGCAAGGCAGAGCTGCTCCAAAGTGGATGAGGACCTCCCAGGCCACACCTACTGGGCCTCCACCAATGCCTACACCACACGCCTGTCCACCGAGTGATCCAGGCGAATAAAGCTCCTGACTGACTAATGAGCAGTTTCCACCACTGGCCTGTGGGTACCAATGTCAATTCCTTGATCGATTTTCCAAAATTAAGTAAAACCACTTATGTAGAAATTAATACATCACAAAACATTTAAATCTGTCACCGATGTGTTTCTCCCAGTAATTCTGGAAGGTAGATACTATGTCATACAGGATAGGAGAAGCAGAGATTGAAGGGATCACCAAGAACACACAGGAAGCTGCTGAGCTGGGATTCGAACCCAATCCTGTGCCCCCACATGCAGGCTCTCTCCATGTGTCCTCCAGCAGGAGCCACACTATCGCTCTAAGATGTGGAGGCAGGCGCTGCTACGTGTGACGTGCAGCAAAGTGGAAAGAGCGTGTGCCTGGACAGAAGGCTGGTTTCTGACCCTGGGTCTGCAACTTGCTAGCTGGAAACCTTGTGTCAATGGCCTTCCCACTCTGAACCTCTCTGTCTTCTCTGCAGGAGAAGTGTTGTTATGAGGGTTCAATAAAATAGCTTCTCTAGAGCAAATGCCTAAAAGACACTAGTTCCCTTCCATGGAGCCCCTCCGTCTCTTTTGGCCCTGCCCTGTGGGGGTCCAGAGACTCAGAACTAATAGTTTGCACACACTACACATTTGTACACACAACTGCAGGTTAAAATGAACATCAGTGGAGCACTGAAGGGAAAACATTTCCAAAGGGGTGGGGAGCGGAGGGTGTAAGGAGAGTGGAGGGCGGAGGTGTGTGGGAACGCGGGGGGTGGTGAGCCAGCTTTAGGTTTGGCCTTTGTAGCAGCATCAGAAGCCTCCACAGTGGCACCCAGGGCGCCTCTGGCCTGGGCGTACCTCGAAGCTGGTGCCCACCTAACACTCACCCTGGACTTTCACGGCGGGCGCTGTTTCCACGGTCCTGTGCCCCACCTTCTCTCTACAGTACTTTATGCTATCCTTACTTTTCTATAGTTGGAAGGTAGAGAGAATTGTACCAATCAAACGATCAAATAAGCTTCCTTGTGAATGACTTTTGTCAAAGCCTAGATGAGGGGCATGAAGGATTCTGGAAGGCAGAGAGCAATAGGAAGCAGAATTCAATTGCAACAAAATTTCTCATGACTACGGGGCACAGGTGAGGGGAGAGGGGTCACCCACAGTGCTGACAGATTCCATCTGATGGGAAAGAGGAGAATCTGGACCCTAGGAGCCGAGGCCTGCCAGGGCTGCTGGGAGGAAGAGGGATGTGCTGATGAGACCCAGCTCTGCTGCTGCTGAGGCCACAGCAGTCATTCCACCGCTCTGGTTCCCCATTCACAGGATGTGGGGGTGGACCGGCTGGCTTTGGAATTAGGCAAACCTAGGTTTAAATTCAGACTCCACCACTTATTTGCTCTGCAACCTTGGGCAAGTTTCTTTGTATGCCCAAGCTCCAGTGCAATTGTCTGTCATGTGGGGACAAGAAGACATGTCTCCAGGAGCCGGTGCAGGATTGCGGGAGGAGCTGTGTAAATATGTACCCTCTTGCATGTGACAGGTTCATGAAGCTCCCAGGATAGCAACTGCTTGCTCAATAAATACTAGTCTCCTTCCTTAAAACTCTCTCTAAATTGCTGTAAACTTTTGAATCTACGGTGTGATGCAATGAGCCGATCCCATATTATTGTACAGTCTATACTGCACCCCCTAAACTTCAGCTGCCAAGGCGCTGAAATGCTACATGCTGAAGCAGCAGATGGAGAATCCAACTTGGACAAAAAGAAACAAATGTGAGGCTGGATGGCGGAGGAAAAAACTAAAACTGGGGGGCGGGAGACCTGGGTTTGGTTTCTGGCATCCTCAGTCCCTAGCTGTAAAACACACGACTTCGGTCAAAACGTTTTTAGTATTTCTGGGCTTCAGTTTTCTCATCTGTAGCATGGGACTAGTCATACATGTAAAAGTGCAGTTGGAATGCGAGTGGTCGACTGCATGCTATAATTCCTGAAAACTGATTTGAAAAACTGTCCATTTGTTTGAGTTTGAAAATGCAGTTTAGGTGTTTTGTCCCTTACCAGTCAAACAAAACTTCACACTTCCCCAAACCCTCATCTCCAAACTCGGATGATATGTGTGGGGGTTGATGTAGTCCCAAAAGAGCTTGGCTGGCTTTTCTCTGCAATCAACAAATCCCCCCAGTGACCCACTGGAATCACCAACTACTGTCGTGATCTTTACTTGAAAAACAATATGATAAACCACCCTCTTATTTTAACAGCCAGCATAGGGCAGGGCAGAGGAACCCCCACCCACGCTTGTTCTGAACACACAGGAGTTGCAACTGATGTGAAAACAAGATAAGGAGAAGCGCCTGTCAGCAGCTCGGCCTCCCCGAGCCGGACGGCTTTGGGAGGACTCTGCGCAGAGGGGAAGCCAGAGCCCAGCAGTGGCCTGCAGCGCTGCTCCGATATGGCTGGGATGCTAGACACAGCCGCCCACACCTGCGACTGACTCGTGCTGGCCTTCAGCTGCCTTTCAAAATATATATTTAGTGACATAATGCCTGGTAGAAATCATCATTAAGATTAAAATTCTATCTGCTTAGAACTGAGACATTAAAAACTGGTCATCAGCTAGGTACCATATGCTCAACATGGCTGCTCAGTCTTCCCAGCAGCTCCGTGCTACAGGTAGCTCTGAACAATGCGCTGGAAAACTTCATTTTAAAGCCCCTTTGACACGGCCGGGATGCAGAACCCATGAACTGACGCGGGCCATCCTTTCCCGTCATTCCCGAGCATCACTGGCCTCTGGGAGAGAGGCACAGTGTAAGTGAGGGTGCAAACATGCCCACAGTGCTAAAAGGTTTGCAGTGTAGAAAATGTGATATGCATGAATGCTTACGAACAGTGAAAAAACTTTTTAAGGAGTAAGAAAAAAAGCACAACATCTCTGAGAGCTACTGAAATGGTGATGATGCCACAACATCCACATCCACCATCTCTGGTGGTCATCTCTCTGAGAACAGTAAGTGACCATTACAGGATCCAAGGAGCGGGTCCCAGGAAGGGTGCAAGTGTCATCACAACACAGGGTGGGGAGGACTCGTCATGTTTGCAGAGCACCCAGGTGTAAGCACCCTGGTGCCAGACTCCGATATGGGAGTTCCTGGACACCCACAGGCTCCTTCCAGGAATCGATGCGCCTGAGTGAGGATCCGGGGAGACAGAACAGAGAGACAAATGCAAGTGTTGGGTTTCAAAGCAGATCAGCTGGAATGGCATGTCCCAGGAGACTCGCAGGCTAAGTGCCAAGCTCGACGCTAGGCGCTGGGACCTCAAAACCAGTACAACGCAGCAATTTTGGCACCCAAGGCACCTCTAGTCAAACACATCTCTCAGCGGCTCATCCTCACTTCCCCCCTCCTTTCTCCCTCTCTCCCTCCCCCCTCCCTCCTTTCTCCCTCCCTCCCCCTCCCTCCCTCCCTCCTTTCTCCCTCCCTCCCCCTCCCTCCCTCCCTCCTTTCTCCCTCTCTCCCTCCCTCCTTTCTCCCTCTCTCCCTCCCTCCCCCTCCTCCCCCCCTTTCTCCCTCTCTCCTTCCTTTCCTTCCCCCCTTCCTTCATTCCGGATTCCAACAGCTTCACAGTGGCAATGACTGCGCTTCCTGAGCTCCAGCAGCTTCCTTTATCAACTCCTCAGTTTTGCTATATCTGTATCTGTACTCTACTGTATTTAAGTATTTTTCTTTAAAATAACTCATTTACTTGAACTCAAAGAGATTTTAAACAAAATTTTATATGACTTCTATAAATGAAATACTAGTATCATTTGCCATGAACAGAAAATATCCAATAATTTAAAAAAAAAAAGATAGGAAACAAAACAATCTTACTTAATTCTAGTTATACACTCTTGCCCACCACAGTTCTGAGACGAAGGCCTTAGCTCTCTGTTAAAAAGACAGATTAGCAAGTGTTTGAGAGGGAGTGAACATCCCTCCATGAGCTGAGCTGAGATCCCTTGGAATCAGAATGGAAAAATATATAGTTGTTCACCATGTGAGTCTCTGTTTTCTTAATGTTGTGTCTGCATCGCACGCCAATCAGTCCCCAGGGCCCACGGACACTGGCCGCGGCTGCGCCGGGGGCCTCAGGGCTGGGCCTGGGGTACCAGCAGGGCCGCTGAGGGTGCCCCGCACACCCGGGAGTGAGCGCAGGCGCGTGTACCTCGGCCTCGCCGCCTCTCCCCGGGCCTTCCTTACTCCGGCCCTGCTTACAGGCTCCTTTTGCCTCCCGTGACCCCTGCCCACTCATAAACCTCCCTGCCTTTTCCATTCTGTACACTTGATGGAATGTTTTCCCTTCTCCCCTCACTTTCCTCCAACTGGTTAACTCGCAAATCTGCAAGTCTTGGGTTGTGCCGCCCTCCCTCCACTGTTTTCTTCAGCCCTCCTGGCTGAGAAGGGCAATCGCTGTCAGTAGTCCAGCCTGCGAGGACCTGATCCCAGTTTCACGTGATGCCACTAGTTTGCTCGTCCGCCTCTCCCCACCAGTCTCTAAACTCCTTGCAGGAGGAAATGCGTCTTCTCCCTCGGGCCATTTCCCCATATGCTGTGAGCAGGCTCTGCCTCCCCCTCCCTGTCTTGTGCCGACGCCTCTGCCTGGGATGCCTTCGACAATCTGCAAACTCCCCTCCCTGTTTCTCCTCTGAGAAGGCTTTCAGTGCCCATCTCTCAAGCCAACTGTTGCCACAACACCCTTTATATCACTTTAACTGTGGGGTGTACCCCATGTCAGTGCCAGTCTGCTTTGTGCCGCCAGGATTCCACACACTATGAGCTTCTCATTCTCATGTTCCCAAGGTCTGGAGAATGCCTGCCACATAGTCAGTACTCACTAGATATTTTCTGAAGGAAGAAATGACTGCCTGGTAGGAAAACATTTTTCTACTGACCTCTTTCCTCTTATCAATTCTAAAAGTACCTGAAGTCAATATCAATAAAAGCATAAAAACATTAAACTGACTGCTGACATCGAAAGAGTTCTTACTATCTGCCAGGTGCTTTATAAGCATTCACTCATTTAATTACCCCCCACACTTGTGAGGCAAGGACTTCTCTTGACACCAATTTGCAGGTGAGGAAATCTGGGCTTAGGAAGATTAAGTCACTTACTAAGGTTACGTAAATGGCGGAGCCACGAAATGCACCCAGGCCTGAAAAACACCCATGTTCTTGGCTGCCACCCTGGCCCAGTCTGTGACCTTATTCCGTCCAACCTCCCACCCTCCTTCATGACCACAAGCCCGATCGTGGCAGACAGACCAGGGCCTGCTGTGGTAGCCTGGACTGTGCCCTTGGAAGCATGAGAAGCCACCAGGCTGGCCCGCCCAACACACAAGGCCCGGCCACAGAACGGCCACCAGGGCCTCTAGCTGGATCCGTGGGACTCGACAAAATCACCAGACCCACAGTTACCCAGCATAAGGCAAATCAAGGCAGCCTTTCTCATTTGTACAGTAGCCCACAACTTGACATTTTACCATTTTCCTGCAAGTGGTAGGTGGCTCTCATAGTAACAGATGAACTAGTGTCTTCGAAAGTTCAATAAAAACGCTTTCTCAATAAAGATTTTAAAGTTTAAGCTGACAGAGGAGCGAGGTGGGAGTGCAGGAGCAGCCCAGAGGAAGAGTCTCAGCAGATTTGATAACGACCCTCTGCGCAGGAGAAGGGGCCTCGGTGGCTCTTCGCACTCCCTGTCCGGTGTTGAAAGCGGCTGCGCTGCCAAAGGCCAGTTTCCCCTGCTTTGCACCCAAGGAAGTGAGAGAAATGCCACTGGCTGCAGAAGTTTCTGTGCAGAAAACAGTGAATGGCCTACAGAAACCAGCTTCAAGTATTTGTATGAAATTCAGGAGAGAAAAGAACTCCGAGTCGCCTGATGAAAGCTCTCCCTGTTCTCCATGGCACTGACAGAGTTCCCTGCAGAGAAGGTCCGCGTGAGCGAGGGCAGGACAAGGGCCCGCGGTTTTGTTTGTCCAGGGATGACCCTCTCAGGAAAGAGGCCGACATATCTGCACAACTTAACCGAGACCTCTAATCCTAGGCTCCTTTTCATTTGCTGGAAATAACCACGGTCCAGGCAGAAAAATACTGGGGGCGGACCCAGGAGACCCGGGGTTTGGTTCTGGCTTTGCCACTTACTTGTTTTATGGCCTTGAACAAATCATTTCAGCACTCCGGGCTTCAGCCTTTCGCAGGCCGAATTATCACTGACTGATACTAGGGAGCGCGTTGCACAGAACAAGATGACAGGTCGGAACCACTCTCGGGGCGTCACACTCTAAAGCGGGTCCTTTTCCAGGAGCCGCAGTGGTCGCCTGAGCTAGCACACCCGCCTCAGCCACCATTCCTTACGGCAGCAGTAAGGCAACAAGGATGCGCCTGGGAGAGGATGACGTCGCCTGGCTCTCAGTGGCTCTTCTGGGCATGTCCTTAACCTTCAGCAGCCGCTGGGCCACATGGTATATTGGTGGGTACAGAGCCAGGTTCTGGGGGTGGTGCTCAGGACAGCAGCAGTCTGACGACCACGCCCCACCCGAGGCTGCCGTACATGACAAGCCCGCACCGAGGCCGAGCTGGTATCCCCATGGCCCCTGTTTCACCTGGTCTTTCCACCACCCTTCACATAGGCTGACAAACCACACAGTTCTCCCTATGTCTCTTGGGGACATAGTCTACTTCTTGGCACTTAAGAAAGTAATCGGACATACAGTAAGGTACCAGCAGCCACTGTTTATTAAGAGCTAACTGTGTGCAAGGCGCTGTGCTAAGAACTTTATATGTCTTCTTCTCCGGACCCAAGACAGTGCTTTGAAATGGGTGTTGTTACCTTCATTTTATCAAAGATAAAAATAAAGCTTTTGTGTGTGTGTGTGTGCATTATATTTTTCTTTCTTATTTTTTTAAACTGAATTTATTGTGCTTTTAATCTCAGTCTGGTATTCAGAACACAGAAATTTATCTGTAATGTTCATCACAACAAACTGACCCAGATTTCCAGAAATAGGAAATTGATTATATGGTATATTCATCTAGTGGCATATTAGAAATGCATGAGAAATTGTGTTGAAAAATTAATGACGTAGAAAAACGTGCACAACAAGTTACTAATAACCCAGCTCTGTTTAATTTCTACATAATTATATATAATATATAGGGTATTTGCTTCCTCTTCCTGTATTTTTTCTATATTTTCCTAAATTAACACAATAAGCATATATTGTTTTTTTTAATTGTAAGGCTATTTCAAGGCTCATTGGAAATAACCAAGAGCCTATCCCCATTCCTTTTGGTGTCTGGATCCTGCCCAGTCAGAGCCAGAGGTCCCCTCACTGCCCCCCTCTTGCTGAGGCATGCAGCATACGAGTGAGGAATTGAGGGGAATTTTAAGGCAGATAACAGCTCTCTATCTAAGGCTACATCTCCTGCCACGCCAGGCAGAGAACCCAAAACACACCATCTAGTAAAACAAAATGAAATCTTGATCCCGTTTACTGAGTCACCCTGGGAAAATTCTTAACTTTCTCATCGTAAAATGAGTTTAAAGGGGCTATTGAAAGAAAGAAAGGTAGCAGGTAAAATACACGGCACAGTAGGGGACATGCAGTTTATGCTTCAGATCCTCCTCCAAGTCACCCCGCCAACATCCTTTCCCCAACACAACACACCTGTTCTCCATCATCAGGTTCTAAACTCTCCCCTCGCAGGAGAGGAGCCACCGCCGCAGCCCCCGCCCCCGCATCTGAAACCCCACGTTGTGAGGCAGCATTTCAAATGGACGGTTTGAATCCAAGTGCCCAGCCACGTAATCGGTCATTATTGCCAGATGAGATTCAGGCAAGATCCCAAACAGGTGGCAAATTGCCACCTACGTACACCCAAAGCTGCCCCAACCTCCTCTTATTTATTAGACACCCCCCTAAAGGATCCAAGGTGATGGCGACAAAAACATCTACCATCTGTGTGGCTTCGGATAAACTTGCAACGTTTCATATTTATTGTACCTCACCTCACTGGAGGCACAGAAAAATAGGAAACACTTTCGTTTTACTTAGGAAAAAACAGGGCTCAATCAGAGAGATGGCTGATTTGTCAGAGATCAGTTGGCACATGAGAGGAGACATGGGGGAAAAGGGGGTTCAGGGAAAGGAGTCAGTGCCTGGACCGGCTGTTCCAGGAAAGCACCGATGTAGCAGTGCAGTCTCCTCACCCTCCCCTCTGCTCTCTTCTCTACTCACATGCCCCAGGGCCTTTCTTCCATGGCCAAGAGCCTTACCCCGCACAGATCCAGCACCCAAATATTTTTTATACTTGGCTTATGGTGTCCCAGCACCATCCCAACCTTTCTTATAAGTCCGCCGATGCACAGCGCACGGCACCCCGGGGTTCCACTCGGGGAAATGCTGCTGCCAGCTCGGAGCCTGGAGGTCCAGCCGCCTGGCTCCCTGTGCACTGAGTGCCGGGCCTGTGCTTCCACACGAGGTCACGTGTCACTGGTTTTCTTACACACTCTTCCTCCACGGACAGCTGTCTCTGACATGACGCAAGTTGGCCTGATGGAGGAAAAGTCTGCTCCTCCTGGTTCCACATGGGCACGTCTGGCAGACTTGACTTTCTGCTGGACACGAAAGCAGCCTCAAATCCTGTGCCTCCTAAAGAACCCCAAACCACTACGGCTAAGTAGGGCCAGCTTCCCACAGGGCTGGGTGGCCAGGGATGAGCCTGCTCCCTGTTGGTCTTTATTTTTCAAGAGCAGAGAAAGGAGATGGGCCTGGCGGTCGCACAGACTGTTGTACCCGAGAGAACAGTGGCTTCGGTGCGGGCAGGCCCAGTTCCAGTGCCGCTTCACTCCCTGGCTGCGTGACCTCGTGCAACTCACTCAGCCTCTCAGGGCTTCGGTTTCCTCACCCATGAGCAGTGGTAACAGCACCTGTTCTGCCACCACTTTAACAGGCTCCTGTGAAGATCACTAAGACAAGAAAGCAGAAATGCCTTGTAAACTGTAATGTGCCACAGCAATGAGAGGAGCTGTTGAGGGAAGGGGTCTGCTTTTAACTTCACATTTTAACAAGTCCACTTCTGTGTATAAACTGAAGCACTAACATGAAGAAACATTCAGAGGGAGACACAGCCCAGGTAAGAAGAGTAGGGTTAGCAGATAGATGCATTAATTAATTCTATACTCTTCGGCCAGCTCTTCCGGACAGCGGGTGCGGGTGAAGGGCGGCCCAGTCCCTGCCGTCAGGAAGCGCACTCCAGGAGGAGCGCAGGCCGGGAGCGGGCAAGCAAACACCAGGGCGGGGTCTTCTCACTGCGGACACAGGCTGGCTTTCGCCTTCCACTTTCCTGTTGTGAGGCTGCAGGAATGTTGGCTGCAAACTCGGTGTTAATCCAAGGACTAGACCTAGGACTGGTGAAGAAAGAAATTACCTTCCTTCTTTCTGTGCTGACAGCACTCTTGTAAACGTGGCGAATGTTCCTAAAGCCCGCCCACTTTCTTAAGTGTGGCGCACGTCAGGCCAGCAAATTACAGCAGTACAAGGGCAAGGACCCTCCGCATGTGCAGGGCCAACGGCGTTGTGACAGGAAGCAGAGTGCAGTGGTAGGAGAGACTAAGCCGATTTTCCCCAAAAGGGCTAAAGCTACAAAGATCGTGCTGAGGCCTGAAGGCGCTGAACCCAACTGCAGGGGATTGAGAGGTGCCGGCGATTGAGAGGTGCAGGCGATTGAGAGGTGCCGGCGATTGAGAGGTGCCGGCGATTGAGAGGTGCCGGCGATTGAGAGATGCAGGCGTTTTGAACTGGGAGGAGATAGAAAGAGAAAGGGCCAAGCCATCCAGTTCTAAGCTTCATATTTTGTTTTATTATGTGACAATAAAATCCCGAGGATAAAAACAAGAAGTTAGCCTCCCCCTGCCAGGACAGGATACACGGTCTGAGATCTGGAGCAGGAGAAGACGATTGGTTCTCTGTACTTCTGGCACAGTGACAACATGATGAGATGCTGATGAGCCAGGGAAGTTAAGGAACGGGAGACCTGGACAAAGGACTTTCCAGCTACATGAGGGTTGGACCTCAGCTTGGAATCCACGTTGACAATCTTAAAAAACAAATACAAGTTTGCCTCACTCTGAGTTCCTCTCTATTTTTCCAATTCCAGGAAACGGAATCAAATACTGCAGTTCTAAAATTGCTCATACCTTATCCTTCAAAATACATCACCTCCTCCGGGAAGCCTCAGATTACCCAGTGAGATTAAAACCCTCTTTCCTGCAGCTTCAGCATCTGTAACTCCACACAGTGCTTTCACAATGTACATCATTCCTGTTTTACTAGTTTATCCCTCACAGAGGACAAGCATGCGCAGGCCAGGACTCTGTTTTTTTGTCTTTGAATCCCCAACACCTAGTATCATGGTGGACACATAATAGGTACTCAATAAACACTTATTCATAAAATCACTTCTCATTGGTCAGTCTTGTATCTATAACCAATTTAATAGATGGCTGACCATGAACACAGACTCTACGACACACTTTGCAAGTTGGTTTACCAACGCAAGAGCCCCATCTTACCTTACTCTTCAGTGATTTTCTCATTTCTTTTATAAGGACTAATGCTGTGGCTGGTGTCTTACCAAGAGTTTCTGGTCAGGTAAGGTTTTGATCGAAGTGAAATCTACATTACAAATCAATAGTTTCCTCTTGCTGTAACTATCAGTTTATACGAACTGCCAGAAAGATGTTCCATACTGCCCTGGACTGCCATCAGCATGACCCAGACCTGGGAAACTACAGACATACGACCTAGTTCCTGGTTCCACTAACAAAGAAATTACAAATTAAAAATAAGAGAAGGGAGGGGAAGGAGGGTAGCCATGTTCCCGAGCACCTCCCCAGCCTGCGATTTCAGAGTGGAGTACTGAGTTTAGCTAACCCAGAGCCTACATTTTAAATCTCATCATCATCTGAGTCCAAAGACAAAGCACAGAGGAACACAAGGCAAAAGCTCCACTTCCTCTGTGAGCAACTGCTTGTTCGGCTAAAGAGTCGGGTTGGGATAAAGGAAAAGGCCACAGATGGGGGTGGGTATTGTTGAGAAAAGAGAATTTACTGATGGAGTTTTAAAAATCTACAATGTCCTGGATTTTGCTATAAGACTCTCTTAGGCCTGCTCAGTTTTGGGTGAGAAAACAAGTGGAACACGTGCTTCATTCTATTATGCTTCTAAATGAAGGGTGGGGAACATACCACCCAGGAAATCATTTGGTCTGGCCCTGCCAAGGCAATCGCAGGCAGGACTAGAAATTCAATAAATCTAGGAGCTTTTTCATAGCTAATTTTTAAGTTGATAATTTTGTATGGCCCACGAATTATACATATCCAAATGGCCCTTGGCAGAAAAAAGGATCCCCACCCCTGCTTTAAATAAAGATTATAATGAACAACTCACTAATAACTATTAATGAGAAAGGTTTAAATAAAAGGACACGGGTATATATGAATTTCCAGCCAAACTTCATTTTTTATGGAGTAGCACCTAATCTTTTATTTTGCTAAATAAAAAAAGAGCTGTGCCATCTTATTTCAGGTGTTGAAAAGCCCTGGGTCTTGCTCTGGATAATACATTTTCCCAGGACAGTCTGCTTACAGCACTTTGACAAGAAGCCCTTACTAACCATTTGTAACTTATCAAAAGGAAAAGGTTATTTGCCTTGTAAGCAGTCCTTATTCTGCTGCAGTCGTGGGAAAAAGGTAGCACTGTAGGTCCTCTTTTAAACCCAAATCCCTTACACGTGGAACAGGGACAAGCGTCCTTAGAAGTAAGCACCTCTGTAAGTTGCTGTATTACTTTGAGAAACGTGTTTTCCCACTCTGGGCCTTCTTTTCCTCAGCGGACAGATAAGGGCTGGTTCAGATGTCATTCCCAGCTCATCTGATTTTCACAATAAGGCATAAAGGTCAGGAGGTATTATTTGAAAGTTGAAGGTCAAAATCCTAAAGGTCAGAGGTCAGCAAATTACAGCCCACAGCCACATCCGCCTGAGGCTTCCTTTTGTGCAACCTGAGCTAAAAACGGTTTTCACATTTTTAAATGGTTGGAAAAAATCAAAATAGTATTTTGTGACAGGTGAAAATTACATGAAATTCACATCTCAGTGTCCAAAAATAAACTTTTATTGGCACACAGCCACTTCATTTGTTTGTATATTATCTGCCTGCTTTTGCACCTCAACATGAAGTTGAGTAGTTGCCACAGAGACGATGAGGCCCTCAAAAACTAAAACATTTACTCTCTGGTCTTCACAAAGTTTGCTGACCTATACTATAGCTGTGTATGTCTACAACTTAAATGCACATACTGATCACCCAGGGATTTTACTAGAATGTAGACTCTAACTTAGTAGGCTGGGGTGGAGGAGCTGGGAGTCTGCATTTCTAACAAGCTCCTGGGTGGTGCCAAAGCTGCTTGTCTGGGGACCACACCTGAGAGGCAAGGCCAGGCACCAGCTGACACATCTGGGGATGCCGTAAACATGCTCAACACCCTCCAGCGCCTGTCCAGAGCCTTCAGGCTTTTTAGTATGATGTGATTCTTGCTAGTCTCTCCAGCTGCACTGCCCACCATGCACACCCAGAAACATATCCCACATGCACACAAGTGCCCTTCCACTCCCAGATGAACCGGGTTTTCTCATTCATGTGCCTCTGACCACACTGACCTCTTTGCCTAGAACATCCCCTCCTCACCATACCCCTCCACCATCCTCAACATGTGCAACGGTCCAACTTCTGTCCTTCCTGCCCCAGTGCACATGGCACCCCCTCTGAAAGGAGCCTTCCTAGACTCTCTGAGGCTGGGCTAAGTGGCCCCTTAGTAAGGACCCTTAGTACCTCTTGCCCCTCTTCAGAGCCCAAACCCCATGGCCTATGACACTGACGTCCTTAAAGCAGAGGTCGTCTTGTTCATTCCTACGTGCCTGCTAACCAAGCACAGCTCCCTGGGCACGGCAGGGTAGAACGCATGTTATTTGTAATGGGGCAAATGAGTTGCCCAGGATCACCCAGCAAATCAAGTGTGAAGCTGGGACTGAAGCCCACACCTTCTGAATACTGTGTGACTCTCCTTTCCCTACGCCATGCTCAGAAATGATGCTCTGTGCCAACTGGTGAAGGAATCGGTTCTCTGGCATTTTAGGCAGAGGGACACTCAGGCTGAGCTCTGAACGGGTCGGAGTGTTTGGGAGCAGCAGTCCCTCCCCCTGGCTGGCCACAGCATGGAGTACAGAGAGTTTCTGAGCCCAGGAGGCAGCCCTGAAAACACATCTTTTGGCCTCAGTGCAGCAGATCCTGGCAGCAGTGAGTCAGTCATTCTGGGACTGACCGCGTGAGAAGTGTTGATAAGTGGTTAGCGAGAAAGCCTGGGAAAGAGATACCGCCTTTACCACATTCTCTCCCTGAGGCTGCAGACGTTTCCCTTCTCATTTCTTGTGGCTTCTATTTTCTTATCGGTTACCTGGACCAGAGGAACGTGGATCAGCCATAGAGACAGAGGCAGAGGGTAGCACCGCAGAAAGAAGGGCAGCGAGCATGGTCCCCTGTCAGCCCAGCTAGCTGAAAGGGACAGGGCAGGAGGCAGTGGGTGAGTGGAAGGGGATGTGTACAGGGAGCCACAGCCTGCCCTGAAACATGCCCCCACCTGCTCAGTATGGCCTCTTCCCCACCCCTCCTCCATCTGGCCTATCATTAAATTCACAGAGGTATTCTCTCCAGAAGGTCACTGATGGTTGCTGTGGACTGAGCTGAATTGTGTCTCCCCAAAATTCATATATTGGAGTCCTAACTACCAAAGTGATGACATTTGGAGATGGAGCCTTTGGGAGGTAATTAGGGTTCAATAAGGTCATGAGCATGGCACATATCTGATAGTATTAGTCTCCTTGTAAGAAGAAAAACCAGAGAACTCGCTTTCTCTTTCTCCACAAACACCCACCCAGGAAGGGCCATGTGAAGACACAGTGAGAAGGCACCTGTAAGCCAGGAAGAGGGCCCTCACCAGAACCCTAACCCTGCAGACCTTGATCCTTTCTCCAGAACTGTTGTATAAGTCCCCGGGGTGTGGCAATTTGTTACGACAGCCTGAGCTGCCTTCTTTCACAGGTAAGTGGAGCAATTTCAGTTTCTTCTAAGGAAATTTATTAAGCTCATGAAGGCAGGAACAAGTCTACCTTTGCTTGACACTGTCCCCCTAGCATCTAGCACAAGGCATAGTAATAATAAATGTTAGTAAAGAAAGGAAAGAATGAAGTGAGTGCTTGCTACGTACTAGGCACCACACAAAGTGCTAGGGAAATAGAAAAGAGTAAGTCACTTTCACTACAAGAAGACTGCTGTAAACTGATAATGAAAAATACGGGATGGGGTTCAGCCAATGTATGTGGGCAGTGTGCACACACACACAATGTACAATGACCTGCCTTGCTTTTCCCATTGTCTCAGGATTGATAAAGCGGAATTAACACACAGGAAGTTCACAAAAAATGTAAGTGCGCACACACAATGAAATGTGAACAGTGAGCAAACACACACAATGAACACGGGCAATGCGCACACACACTGAACGTGGGCAGTGCGCACACACACACAATGAACGTGGGCAATGCGCGCACACACTGAACGTGGGCAGTGCGCACACACACACAATGAACGTGGGCAATGAGCGCACACACTGAACGTGGGCAGTGCGCGCACACACACAATGAACCTGGGCAATGCGCGCACACACTGAACGTGGGCAGTGCGCGTGCACACACACACAATGTATGCGGGCACTGCACACACAACGAACTCCAGCAGTGTGCACACACACATATCCTGCCTTGAGATGGGAGTGGAGAAAGGTGGGTGGAGGAGTGAGAAACAGGTAATACACTCTGAGAAACTTTCTCGAAGGAGAGTGTATTTGAAGAGGTCGTATGCTATTTCACCTAAGAGAACAGCGCACCCAGGAAAAGACAGTTGGTGATTTGCTGCCTGATAAACACACTTGAGCAAGACCCAGAGGTGTTGAAAATGTAGGAACTTGAGTGGTTGTAAATAGCTGAATGCCACAGAGGACATAGGGCAGGAGGAGAAGGCAGGGAAGAAGGGCTAGAAAGAGAAAGACTGTAATTATCGCCTGAAGACAGATACCTGGGACCACGCAGCAGGGAGCAAAGGGAAAGGAGCAGAAGACATTTCCATAGCAGGGGAACGTAGGACTGTAGGGATATTGAAACTTAAGTGGAATCTTCGAAGGCCTGTACGGTGAGGCAGAAAGGCAAAGGCTCTAAAAGCTGGATGAATTCACCGATGTTGGTAGTCTCAAGTTGGATAAATCCTTTAATTGACCTTCCTTGCTTTTCCCATTGTCTCAGGATTAATAAAGCGGGAATTAACACACAGTAAATTCACAACAAATGTAACGTCTCACTAGGTGTCTATTTAATTAGTTCCAAAAACCTGCATCCCCAAAATGGTCCTTTGAAAACTTGGAGGAAACACAGCTCCCCCTCCAGCAGACTGTGAACACTAAGAAGAGCTCCTGGTGGCTGACTGGGCTCAAATTAAAAAAATAAAATAAAAACAGCCTAGCAGTCATTTCTGCACAGAGGCCTCTCACACAAACTACACTTTCTGGAGAAGCTGCTCTGAACTGCCTGCCTGCACCATGTTTCTGCCGTCTAAGCAGCCCTTATAAAGAAGTTTCCGGAATCATATTTCAAGTATTAGGACTGAGGCTTTCCATCCAATTGGAGCTGCACAGCTCTGACCAACCAGAGCAGCTCTATTCTGACCAATCAGGACAATGCCTTTGGACCAATCAAACTGTGAGGGTCTGGAGCCCTTATTTGCATGAAGACAGACAAATGAGGGACCTGGAGCGGGACTTTTGTCCATGTAAGCCATCTCTCCTCCAGCTCAGGAGAAGATTGTGTCTGCCTGGCTGAGCTAAAACACCAGGTCTCGCAAGAACAGCGTGGAGCGGAGCAGAGCAGAGCAGAGCTCTCTAGCCAGAGAGAGGCTGGGCCCCAGGGCTACCTGGCCCCGGGGCTGCCTCACAGCTGTGCTGTTTTCCCTGCTGTATCACAACGGATAGCTGTTTGGCACTGAATAAAGTTTCCTTCTTCACCACACCCCAAACTGGGGATTCCTGTTGGAGCTGATTGGCATGGACAGACATAGGTTCACAAGGCCTACCTTCTTGTATGGCGATTATCCCTATCTACCCGAGTCCAATCTCAGGGATTCACAGAAGCCAGGAATGCATCCTTTTTGTCTCTCAGGCCCATGGGTCAGCACAGTGTTTGGCTCAGCAGAGAGCTAAACTGCACAGATGGGCAAAGTGGATGTAAACTGTCTCAGCCAAAGTCACAGAACAGATGGGCAGTAGGGCTTATTCTAGAACTTTGACTTCACAGTCCATCGATTTCTGAGCCACACAGCCTCAGACCAAACAAAGACTCTGACCTCATCCAGTACGTACGCATTCCTCCCCACCAAATGGGAACTGCCACCCAGCAATGAGCACCCGTGTCCTGCCTCTCTCAGAAACGGCATCCTCGCTTTCGCCTGGAGAAGCAGACACAACACTTGAAATAACTCTTAAAACACTTTCCTACAATGTGGTCTATAAACACAGGAAGCACCAGCTGGCTGGGTTGCCAGTAACGTTTATTTGCCAGTCAGGGTGCTAAGCTGTGTGCGTAAGTTCAAAGCTGTGATCCACGCATGAAAATAAACCAGTAAAGCAGAAACTGAGGCAGCAACCTGACTACCAATCTCATGAAAAGGCCTCTGGGGTCAGAAAAACTAGGGTTAGAAACCTCACTCTGCCACTTACTTACGATGCATGTTAAGTAAGTCTCTATTTCCTCATTTTTAAATGGGCCTGTTAATGCTAACTGCATAGGTTTTCAGGGAAGAGTAAGTTACAGTGTTTGTAAGATATCATTGTAATTTAACCTGGTTATGAATAACAGGAGAGGAGCAAGGGAAGGCCAGATAGTATAGACAGGCACTTGCACAGCTTTGCCAGGAAGCTGCAGTGTAACGCTCCCCAGGTCTGTCCCCCACAGATCCCAGGGGAAGGGCCTGGACAGGGGAAGAACAGAGGCATTCCCAGTAAAGTCTGGGTGAAATGGGAAAATACTTGCCTGTCAGTCACACCTGGGAACAGTATCATTGGCCAGAGTAGGTGTGGCCACTACAAGCATGGGAAGATTTAAGATATTTAATCTCCTAAACAAAGGAGTTCACTCTCCTTTCTCATGGGACTCTTGTTGCGTGGGTGTGTTCTCACCCTCTCACATTTGCCCACATGGCCCACAGCCATGAGGACCCCACACAATGGACTGATGGACTGCAAGTAGCCTGATGCTACACTGGACCCACCTCCAACATGGAACGGAAACTCTGGAGCTGGCTTTGCTTCTAGCTCTACTGAATCCCCAGCTGCACCTCTTCCAGAACTAGATTAAGGAAAATGGGACTTTGCAAGCCCAAGGATGTAATTCCACACAAATAAAAATCACTCATCCTCCCGTGTGGTCTCTGATAATCCTTTTCCTCGAGATATTGTAAGGATCCAACCCCCAGCATCCAGTGGGGAAAAGGATACCTCACTGTCACCAATAACATAAGGTGCTGAGGCTGGTGACTGGCACATAAAAGATTATTAAGATGGTATTTTCCATCATCATGCTCCTTGGTGTTTATACAAACGAGATGAAAACTTATGTCCCCACAAAAACCTGCACAGAGATGTTCATAGCATATATATTTTTTAAGTGACAAAACCTGGAAGCAACCAAGATGTCCTTTACTAGGTAAATGAACAAATAAACTGTGATAATAAACTATGAAGCCAAGACATGGAGGCATCTTGAATGCATATTACTAAGTGAAAGAAGCCAATCTGAAAAGACTACATGCTGTATGACTCCAAGTACATGACATTCTGCAAAAGGCAAGTCTGTGGCGCCAGTAGAAAAGATCAATGGTTGCCAGGAGTGTGGGGGAGGGAGGGGAGACTAGCGGAGCACAGAGGACTTTTAGTGTAGTGAAAATGCTCTGTATGATACTATAATAATGGATACATGTCATTATACGTTTGTCCAAAACCATAAGTGTACAACTCAAGAGTGAATCCTAAGGCAAACTGCAGACTGTGGAGACAATGATGTGTCGGCACAGGCTCATGGCCTCAGGCGACGCCCCGCTCTGGGCAGGGCGCTGGTGTGGGCGGCTGCGAGGCGCGGGTAGGGGCAAGCGGGAATCTCTGCACCTTCTCCTCATTGTTGCTATGAAACTAAAACTGATCAAAAGATAATAAAGTCTTTTAAAAATGGTATTTACCTTCAGTATCTTTGAGGACCTAATATGAATTCACTTGGCAATAGCCAGGTCTTTGGAGGAACTTAGGGACCCTAAGGAGACGTTCACTCACTCCTGTGTGAGTCCACAGCAACTTACGCCTCTGCTTCTGGGCACCTAGCAGAGTGCAATACGCTTATGTGATCGCTTCTTTGGCTCCCCTATTAGACGTGAGGGCTAAGGAGACAGACGCCATTCTTTATCCACTTGTGTTACCTTCGATCCTGACAGGGTACAGACCCAATAAATCTGTGTTGGGGCAGAAAAAGCCCTATCAGCAGGGAATTAGTGGGAGGGGTAGGAGTAGCACCCGGGACCCTTGGCAGACAGCTCTACAGCAACACTCCAGTATTTTGGCAGGACTCCGGCAGTAAGCGGAGAAAAGCTGAAAAACATGATGGCACTTCCTCCTTCACCATGATCTTCTTCCGTTTCTTTTAAAGAAGAAAAACTCCCTCTCTGTAAAAGAACAATTCCAGAGCAAAGGGGACAAACAAGGAACTAGACCTGGGCTCTTGAGCAAAAAGTGCTGCAATACACAGACTCCTCCTCAGAAATTACAGCAACAACAGAAAGAACATCAGCCCTTCCGGAAACTTCTATTTTACGAATTAAAGGCTGACCTAGGGCTAGTCCTCTTACTGCTGAAAACTTCAGCATCCTAAGTATATTATAAACTTAGCGCCATCGTCATTCCTTCTCCTTAGCTAACCAGCTCCCGTCCTTCCTCTCGGGGTGGCTGTGACACTGCTGGCCATCTCCTTCACCGCAGCTGGCTCTGTGCTGCTTCTCCAGCTGCCACCCAATCCTCTGGCCCAGCGTTGTCCCCACTCACAACCACCTGTCCGGACCCAACCGGTGGCTAGTAAGATTAGCGAGTGCTTGCCCAGAAAGGGAATGCTCAAGGTCCAACCCTCTGAGGCCGGCACTCACTCCCGCAGTTCAACTCTGCACAGCCCATCAACTCGGGTGTGTGAATAACCTATCCTTAACCAACCCTGGTGGTGTCACCCCAAAAGACGATGCCTGGGAATCAGATGTTCAGAGAATCCCAGGGACTTGGCACCAAGACACTGTGAAGACAGCAGGTGTGGAGGGAGGGGCACACACCTGGTGGGATCACTCCAGCAGCCTCCCTAAGTCTTGGCCATTCAGTACCTCCAGGAGTCCACGGGTCTCTCTGTGGTCTCTATCTGCATGCTCATGGTTCTGGGGCCGTTTAGTTGTACTCTTTAGTAGCTTTGTGTTCATTTCCCTTCTGTAAGCTTCAATTTTTAAAAAACTTTTAAATGGGGAAGACTGTCTGTTTTACTGTGAGAGCTGTGAAAGAATCATGTGTGTGAAAACACCTGCCAGATGCTTACCTATAAAGGACATCTCCGGACGGACACCTCAGCCTTTCTGGCAGACCTCAGATGACATTCGATCATAACCAAAGGCAGAAAACACAACCTCGGGGGGCACAGCACACCATAGCTGGGACACTGATTTCTAAAAGTTTTCCCTGGTAAACCAAACTCTGCGACCCAGCAATTAGAGGCACTGACTGAAGTCCACAAAACAAGTGTCCTCTTTTCACACGACAGCCCTCCAGTTACTACGGGAGAGACACCTTCCCTCCCGTCCTATCTTCCACATGATAGTGAAGTTATCAGCTTGAGTCTGTCTTTCCCAAGAGCTTGGTTGCTTCCTGTGGTCAGAAACTAGGTCTCACTAATATTTGTCCGTCCAGCACTTAGCACAAATCCCTAGTGCCTGCCACAAAGTCACTGCTCAGTGAAATGTGGTTGGATTAATAGGATCTTCTTTCTGTCCTGCCTGGGCTGCTTCCTTACCCCTTAAAGTCCTCTTCAGGCTAAACATATTTAGCCTCACATACCTGTTCACCAGGTCAACTCAGGAAAGCAGTAGCTAGTTCTGCAGAATGCACAAAATGGAAAGGAGACATTTTTTTAAAAATTCAAACGAGATTTCGCCTCTTATCTTCCACACCTTTCACAGCCAGCTGCCTAGCAAACAGTGACCTTCTATGTTTACTCAAGTCGTTCCATCTGAAAGCCTTCACCAGCCATGCGCCAACAGGCCCTCTTGCTGAATGAAGTCCAGCCACTCTTCCTGGGCTGGCCCACCTCCCCATCCCGCTGGCCTGCAGGGCTCGCAGCCACAAGCCATAAAAACACAACCACACTTATCACCTCCCTGCCAACTCTTGACCGATGAAGTGACGCCTAGAGATCTGTGGGGCCTGAGGAACTGGGCAGCAAAGGGGCGTGGCTGCCCTCTTAGTCTATAGTTATTCATTCACTGGAAGAGCTTCAGATGTTCTCAATCATGACACAGTTACTGTGGGTCTCAGTGAGGTCTGAGATCCCCATGAGGCTCGTCTTCCTCAATCAGTTGATTTTCAAGACCCACCTACAAACAAACTCCCACAGGGCCCCTTGGCATCATCACCGCACAGCGGACACGTCAGGGGTCCTCCTTGAGAAGGAGAGCAGTCTGGGTGCTTGTGAGGCCAGGCAGGAAGGCAGGAGTGATGTCATTAGGATTCTGCGCTGAGGAATAGAGGCACCCCACGTTTCTAACCAGCTCCTCATCTCTTTGCCTCACCCCAGAATGCATATCCAGTCAACTGAACGCTATTTAAATTATCCCTAAGCCCCAGGACTTAAAGAGGTTGGGGCAAGAACTTAGAAACACAAGCTCACCAAAGATTTAGAATGACTTATTAACGCGTGTCCAGAGCGCACTGTGCACTACACAAAGCTGGTGGTCTTAATCACCATATCCACCACTTAGGCACTGAAGAGTTGATCTCTGCGTTAACTATTTTATGTGTATTACCTCATTTAATCATGATAACCATCCCTTGAGGCAGTATCATTCCCCTCATTTAACAGATGAGAAACTGAATCTCAAAGGAGTTTAGTAACTTGCCCAAAGCAGAACAGGAATATGAATGTACATCACTTTGACCACAAAATCTAGTACCAGGCGCACCACTAGGCACCTGTCCAAGGAGGACCTCGTGGAGGCCACAGTAATGGGAGCCACTTCCCGTTCCTACTGTGGAGGCTCAATCTGCAGCAGCCACTTGGTGTTCTACTAACCCGAGTACAATCCTGGGCCTGTCTTCTCATAGTGTGGAGCCGAACCAAGATGGGTAGCTCGCATGTGTGGATGCGCGGCGTGTACACAGACGCGCATGTGCTTTTAGAAAGGGTGATTATCACTGTCACTCCAGACCACATCAAACAGCAACTAACACTGCAGTTAGTTGAGGCCCAGTAACAGACCAAACCGAAGGACAGTGAGGCTGCCCTCCTGAGCCCGGTTCTGTGTGATCTAGGGACATCACATCATTTCTGTGGACCTCAAGTTTCTTTCCTTCTGCCATTCACCAAACTTTACTACGCAACAGCTACACAGCTGGTTAAGGACAAGGATTCCAGAGTCAGCCTGGCGGGTTCTACACTTACTGGTTACATGATCTTGAGCAACTTTAAAACCTCTGCACCTCATATCTGCCCATGTTACATTTGATAAGGGGTTAACATCCAAAATATATAAAGAGCTCATACAACTTTACACTAAAAAAGCAACCCAACTAAAAAATGAGCAGAGGACCTGAATAGACATTTCTCCAAAGAGGGCATACAGATGCCAACAGGCATATGAAAAGATGCTCAACATCACTGATCATCAGAGAGATGCAAATAAAACCACAATGAGATTTCACCTCACGCCTGTCACAATGGCTCCATCAATAAGTCCACAAACAACAAGTGCTGGTGAGGATGTGGGAAAAAGGGAGCCCTCGTGCACTGCTGGTGGGATGTAAATTAGTACAGCCACTGTGGAAAACAGTATGGAGTTACCTAAAAAAAATTAAAAACAGAACTACTATATGACTTAGCAATCCCACTTTTGTGTAGTTATCCGAAGAAATCCAAAACACTAATTTAAAAAGACATACAAATCCCTATATTCATTACAGCCTTATATACAATAGCCAAGATATGAAAACAACTTTAAGTGTCCATCAACAGATGAATGGATAAGAAGATGTGATACATATCTACAATGGACTATTACTCAGCCATAAAAAAGAACAAAATCTTACCATTTGTGACAACATGGACAGACCTAGAGGGTATTATGCTCAGTGAAATAAGTAATAGAGAAAAAGACAAGTGCCATATGATTTCAATTATATGTGGTATCCAAAAAACAGAAAAAAATGAACAAACAAAACAAAAACTAACTCATACATACAGAGAACAAAACGCCAGATGAGAGGGGGTTGAGCAGCTGGGTGAGAAAGGTGAAGGGATTGAGAAGTACAAACTGGCAGTTACCAAATAGTCACGGGGATGTAAGTACAGCACAGGGAACATAGTAATATTCTAATAACTGTATACAGTGTTAGGTGGGTACTAAATTTATCAGGGGACCACCTAGTAAGTTATATAAATGTCTAACTACTGTGCTGTACAATGGAAACTAATAAACTACTGAATATCAACTGTGACTAAAATTTTTTTTAAATCTCTGTGCCTCAGTTTTCTCATCTGTAAAATGGGGGTAATGAAAGTTCCTATCATAAAGTTGTTATGGGGAATGTACAAAATAATGCACATGTTAAGTATCTAAAATATTTCCTGGCACACAGTAAGCACTCAATAAAGGTTAGTATGAATATTTGGTGTTTGGTTGGGAATGATGAGGGTGATAAGTTAGCAACAGGAAATGCAATGAGGAGCACCGAGAAACCTCCATCCTGTGAGAAACACCATGAACTAACAGAAATGCAGAGCGAGTGCTTACATACACCCCAACCCCTTGTTTTCATAAAAATCACTTGCTGTTCTGTGGTAGACAAAATAATGGTTCCCCAAAGATGCCCACGTCCTAATCCCAGAGCTTATGAATATGTCCCTTACAGAGCAAAAGAGGCTTTGCAGATGCAATTAAGCTAAGACCCTTGAGCTGGAGAGATGCAATCATAAAGGTTATTACAAGGGAACGGATGAGGCAGGGGAGTCGGAGACAGAGAGGAAGGGCATTCGATGACAGAAGTGGAAGTCTAAGTGATGCATTTTGAAGGTAGAAGTTGCCACTCGTCGAGATATGTGGGTGGACAGACTCTAGAAGCTGGAAAAGGAAGCAGATTCTCACCTACAGCCTCCAGAACGATTACAGCCCCAGTGACATCTGGATTTTGCCCATTTTGGACTTCTGATCTCCAAACCGTGAGAATAAATTGGGTTGCTGTAAGCCCCTGAATCTGTCACAACAGCAAGGAAACTGCTACACATGCCTTTGGCCACATGTTCTGTGTTTCACAAAACCTCTGGTTTTCAAAAAGCCACTTGCTAGCTCACTATGACTTACGTCCCTACTTTCCAAAAGAGGTGAAATAAAAATTTAAGCTTCCAGAAGCAGGTGTTCACTTTGCTGGAACTGGCCCGTAAGTGGCTCTTCCTCATGGTCCTCACAGGGACGGAATTCTCTGCAACAATGGGGCTCGCTCCACACAGCACAAAACCCAAGTGTCACAGACTTTCTGGAAGAGCCTCAAAGCACCATGACCCAACCGTTGATAACAAACACCAGTCTCACTCTACGTGGGCATGACTTTCTGTGGTTATTATTACTTTTATATACACTGCCTCATTTTGATTCACTCAACCTATAGAAATAACTTGCTCAAAACCACGTTCTCAGAAAGTGACAGGTCCAGAATTTGAACCCAGTCCTTTGTCTCTAAAACCAATTTTCTTTTCCCCATAGCAGAATGTGACTTTTGTTATCTTCCTGGGTGGGTGACTGGGACAACTATGGACCCTCTCCAACACCCACGCTACCACTGGTGCGAGACTTCACCCACCCAGCTCACCTTCCTTCTCAGAGGTAACCACTCCACTGGCCTGTTAGCCTCACCTTCTGTCGGCTGAGACGTGAGTAAATGGCAGGCGAAAGGAGGGGAGCAAAAGGGAAAGAAAAGACAAAGTATATGAAAGGGCTGACCTGCCAATAGAGCAGTCCATTTCTCCAGAAAACAGAGCCAAAACCGTGTTTGAAATCTATTTCTTGGAGGCAGAGCCTGGGCTCAGGGAGGTAGCCTGACATAGAAAAGAAATTGAGGGCAGGGCTGGGGGTCAGGAAGCCTAAGCTCTGCTTCTGTCAAAGCCTAGCAGTTGGTCTTGAAAAGGTGACTTCATCTGCTCGCCTCACTTTACTTGTAGGTAAAAGGAGGGAGTTGGACTGATAAGTTCTCCCAGCGATTCCAGCTGTACATTTCTGAGAATCCACATCTGTAGGGTTTTCCCGGTAGGAACACTCTGTTTCAACAGGTACAGTTCAGTTATCCTAAACCTAGGGCAGAAATCTTCTGAATTTCTCACGCTGAAGCGAAACCTATCTTCCATCATACATGACTCTCAGGTCAGGAGCAAGTGACTATTATGCAATTTCCTGTTAGAAACAGTCTAGGAAATGAATAATTAACACTCCTTGAGCACCTAAGTTTAAAACTGTATATTCTGCGTTGACATTTTCAGCGTCTACCAACTCTTAGAAATTCTATTCCCAGAACCATACAACCTACCATGTAAAGTACAACTTCCCTTTCTTTCGGTGAATGTATTTCCCCCAACCTTGATCCAGGGGACCCCAGTTCAGGTCTTTTCTTTAGTTACTCCACCTTCCTTCCCCTATCATTTCCTTCCACAGCCCCCAATACACCCATCATCAGTTCTTATTTCACACTTTCCCACTCATCTCCAGGTTGAAGGTGAGTGTGGACAGACCAACGTGAGCAGAACAATGTGCTGTAACTTAGAAAGCTGGAGAAAACCTTCCCTCAGGGCCCCAGAAGTTGCTCCAGCTGACTACCAGCTCCCTCATGAATCTCGATGTCTTAGAGCAGAGCAGAGACCCTCAGTTTCCTTGATGAGGTATTTCTGATGGTGAGGTGGTGGCGGCAGGGACTTACTGGAGACAAGACATTATGGAAAATGAGTGTAGTGCATGGCAGGCTGAGATCTCAGCAGCCTGTGACCAAAAAGAGGAGGAACTGAGGTTCTCAGAGCTTTATCCACAGCACTGAATGCACCGACTGGCATGCAGGCAGGAGCAGGAAGGATCTACTGAATATCATATGGAATGGTCACTTCAGCAACGACAATCGTGTGACTCACTATGGTTTCCAGTGAGGGCGGTAAGGTGGGGCTTGGTACTGAAGTACAAATGGGGGGCGATTAAAATCTGTAAGTGGAATTTAGCAGTGGAGGAATTCTAAAGGGCAGGTGAGGCTCACATCAGAGATTCCAAATAATCTGTCTACTCCCAGTCAGGGCGCAGTCGGCAGCCTGGGTTTCTGCGCGCAGGCCCCAGCTTCCTGCAGACAGCTGTTGAAGAGCTGAGCAGGCCCCGGGGCCTGGCTCCCAGGGGTCCGCAGGAGCTGGAGAGGGTTACCGGAAACCCCGACAGGCTTCCGAATCGTTTTCCTCTGGGAACATTTCACTCACAACCAATGATTTTACTCACTTTGGAAATGCAAAGGAAAAGCAACTCTTTGTTGACTTGCATCTTTTCATGAAGTTCTCTTCTGCCCTGTCGTCTCCCAGGACGTCTCTCGTCTCGCCCTTTCCTGCCTCTCCGACGGTGCTTCTTAGCCTCCTTCACCTGTCCTCTAGCCCAGACTGTCCCTCAGACTCTGCCTCTGGAGGTTGGCTTCGCTCTTCTCTTTACACTCTGCCTAGCTCATCACACCTATCCCCATGCCTTCTACTACCATCAATTCCCGAGGCTGCATTTCTAGCCCTAACTTCTCTGAGCTCCAGATCCCCATTTCCAATTGTATCTTAACATGTTTACAGAACCTAAAACATGTCTCAGGCCAAACTTGTCCCCTCGTCCTCAAAATCTAAATCTTCCCCTAAAAATACCCTATTTCCTGTGTGTTCTAGCTTGGTGAATATTGTCTCTGCCTTTCCAGTGTCACAAGCTGTCAATCTTAAACTACCTTTTGTTTCTCACTCTCTGCACACAACAGATTATAAATCAGGTTAATTCGAATTCAAAAACGTCTCCAGGACCTGGCTCTTGTCCTCTTACCCCAAGCCCTATCAATCTGCCACCCGGGCTACTGCAACCACCTTCCCCGCTTCCATGCGAGTCCCCGTCTGCTGCTCTGTGTTTCACACTGACCGTGCTCTACGGCGTCACTCCACACGCCTAGGCCCAATCTTTCCCTGCTCTCCTCCCTCGCCACTCCTCTTGTCGCCTGCCCCCCAGTCCTCAGCTCCCTGTGCACCTCCGCTGGATTTCAAGCTGTCCTCTGACTGGGATGCCTGCCCCCAGGCCTAGAAAATCTTTTCATTGCTTAAGGTCTTTCTTAACTGTCACCTTCTCTGCTTTCCTCCACCTTATCAAGTTGCACTAATCATTTTCTCCTGTGGTCCCTACAGAGCTTTCTCCGAACCTCTACTCCGGCACTAACCGGTTGTGTGGCGCCGCGTCTGCGGTTTATGATTTGCGCTCATGGGGAAGGCTGAGCTCCTGTTCAAGGACAGTCTTCACATCCCGACAAGCTCCTGGTGCATCCAGGCACTGAGTGGGTGTCCCAGGGCACAATGAATAAAACGTCAAAGCTAAACTGAGGCCCAACTATGGGCCAGGTGGGTGTGTGTGCGTGTGTGAGAGAGAGAGAGACAGAGAGCCACAACTTCTCTTCTTTCTAAACCAGAAGGTAACCTAGTGCCTAAGGTGTCCTTTAGCTGGGGTGCTGGGGCTGTGGCGAGATCGAAGGCGGGAGGCCGGTGAGGAGGCTCATTCAAGAAACCCAGGTTGAAATTAAAATCTGCCTGGATCTTACCCTCATGGTATAATGTTAAGTCATCTGACCTGTCTCCCGATCTTCCCGAACTCCCCCCACTGCTCTCGCCTCACTCGCCTCAGGTCTCTGTCTGGCCATAGTACCTTCTCACTGTTACTGCATCTATCTTCTGCACCACATTTACCACATTTTATCATAATTCTCTATCTTCAACACTATTTGCCAGTTCCCTGAGGGCAGATATTGTACCTAATTATCCCTTCACCCCCAACTGCTGTTACAGGTTATAAGAGTTGCCTATAAACACGTCTTGAGGTGCCTTCGCATTAAAAAAGGCATTGCCCAGGGAACTGGCCATGGAGATGAGACAGATACAACGTTTTGTTTTGTTTTTTTCTTCTGTTCTTTAAAGATTTCAACTGTCAAGATAAGAGGCTCCGAAGAGAAAAGATCACTGTGCCTAAAGACCCTGGACAAAGAACTCTGTCGCTGTGGGCAACACGGGGTGACCGACCACCCTGCTTGCCTCACAGGGAGAAGCTTCCTGAGGCCTCAGGGCGGGGGGCAGGTGGAGCAAGAAGTGAGACGGCAGGTGCCCAGGTTCGGATCCCCAGCGACCCTTGTCCCTCCTTGTGCTTGAACAGCCTGTGCGCAGCAGCAGCCACAGGACGCGGGCTCTTGCCTCCTCCTACGCGCTGTCTCCCAGGGTCAGAGAACAAGCACTCAGTGAGCGCATGCTCGCGGAAAGTGTCTGAATGGGGCGCAGACTACTCGGAAGCAGGGCTCTAAAGAATGCTGCTGCACCTGACTTATGGAGAAGGCTTATCCCACAAAACCTGAAAAGAATCCGGAGACATTTGGCTGCCTCTGGCCACCTGTGCTGTGGGCTCCTCCTCGGCTGTCTCCGGACCCCTGGGAGGAGCACGTGGTGTTTCTTCAGCTTCCCACTGCGGGTGGCGACAGCCCTGGTCCCGGTGGAGTTCACTGCCATGTTGCCCTATGTACAAGAATGTTTATGTTCCCAATGGGACAGAGGGACACAAGGGGAATTGTCACACAAACAGCTGGTGGCCTCCTGAAGAGAAGATGTCCCTTTAATTACAAAGGGGCCATGAGCAACGTGTCTCCCCCAGAGGCTGGACTCAAGGCGCTAACCTCCTCGCTCATGTAACCAGCACGTTAGTCATACTTTTCAGGAAAGAACATTATGTACCAATCTGAAAATTATACTAATGCACACTAGTGAAACAACTCCCCACTGTCATAACTGCCTATTATCTTTCTTTCCATTTATTTACTCTAGAATATCAACAGTCCCGAAGAGTTTTCTTTAAAGGGAGAAGAGAATTTGACAATAAACCTTTAGGGAAAACAAAACCAAATAAAAATACAGAAAAGCTAAACACTCTGAAACAGAAAAGCATACATGAAGAAGTGAAAATACCTGCCCCAAAACACTTACCTATGTCACCCCAAGTCACCAGAACTGCAAGGGGCCTGAGAGGTGGTTGTTGACTTTAACCCCTTTTACAGCTGGGAACACTGAGGCCAGGGAAAAAAAAGTATGTGAGTCCAAACAGCTAAGAGCAGAGTGAGAGCACAGAGCCAGGTGGGGAACTGAGTTTGCTTTCACTGTGTGTCACCCCTGAGCTGCCGTTAGCAGTGGCAGCCAGCTAGGGAGAGTGGCTGATTCAGAGTGACAGATTGTGAAACCTGACATGCATCTTCTCCCAGGAACCGCACAGAATTTAGTAGGATGCTGTGTATACACTGTGATGAAAAGAGCGCTACATACCAAACTCAGCAGGCTCGGGAGGCCTACACGGGGCCTTATAAACCCAGAGACCTAAGGTAACCACATAGAACAGTCTGAAGTTAAACCTTTCTAACTAAAAGCAGTTCATGGCGGGTAGTCATGTCCTAGGCCGGTATATTTCCCTAACAAAGGTCAGCCTTCACCCTAACTGGGCTTGTCAGTCTTTTTGCATCTATGATAAGGTACCTCACCACATGCCTTTGGAATATCAAGGTAATTTCCTTCTTTCTGACACCTCAAAGCACAAACACCACCAGAGCAGAGACCCCAAATCCCCTCATTGTTACTATTATCATGTTAATTGTTAACGCTCCGGATACCCACCTATGTAAAAGAAGTATGTGTATATTCCTCTTACTTTTTATCCAATTCCAGAGATTCCCCCACTTTGCTTTCAGTCTCTCACCAATGAATTTTATGTAACCCCGTGTCTCCCCCTTTGATTCTGATGCATAAAACAAGTGGTAAAACTGCCCTTTTTCCATAGCATTTTCTCAATCCGTTGAGATTTTGCTTCCCAGAAATTGTCGTAGGTTTGACTCAAATAAACTCATAAAAATTCTTAGCTTTGGATGTTTCTTATGTTGAGAACACTAAGAGCTCAGACAATTTCTGATGTTCACCTGAGGCACTTCACCACAGGCCTCATCCTTATAAACAGTAGGTGGCAAAAAGCAAGAGGGTAAAGTCACCAGGAAAAAGGAAACGGTAGCAAGACGGACCGACAAGAAAGGAATCAGCCATCACATGCCCTGAGCCCGACAGATGGTCCAGAGGGCTCAGGCTGCTGCGATGTCTATCCATCTGTGAGCACAGGTAGCTAGGTATTAACGAGGGCAGGGAGCAAGGCAATCGGGCATTATTAAGCAGAATCGGCCAGGGAGCATAAGCCCGCTTTGCCAGGAAGTTGGAGCATTCACAGGCACACCAGGGGATCGCAGCATTTCCCTGCCAAGGGAATGACTGTCCCTCCCTCCCCCATGCTGGGAGAAAGGACCAGTTCTCCAGCCTCCCCACAGACATGCATAGTAGGAACCAGGATGGAGAACACAGGGGGTGGTGCCTTGCCTGGAAAAAGGATCCATTGGATAACAGACTCTGAACTCTGGAAGAGCTCAGAAATGGACTGGTTAGGGGAGGAGCCAGAGCCAGCCCAGGAAAGATGGGGAAGTTGGTTAGTTTGAAAAGAGCCTAGTCCTTCCCAAGCCCAAGACAAGATACCCAGCCTAACAAAGCATCAACCTCTCTCTCCCCCTCTCTGTAACAAGTGCTGGCCCCTTTTGCTCCAGCGTCTTCTCTCCACAGCAGCCACATGGGTTTAGCAGCCACGAGGCCAGCAGCCATGCAGACTACAAGCGTGGGCCTGGGCACAGCCAGCCAGAGCACAGCCAGGAACAGAGTAAGCTGGACAGAGGGTGACAAAGACTGGACTGGACTGAACCAATGGCACAGAACATTTGGACCTTGGCCTTTGTACTAGGCTTGATGAAGACAAGGTTGGACTTTTTCCACGGTGGGACACAGAGATGGGTTTTCTGGAATGCTTCGTTTGCCCCCGTGAAAGGACACTGTTTCCACTGGCAACACATCGCTCTTCTGGGGAAGAGAAAACCCAGAGATTCTCCCATAAGCTTCCAGGTAACACCCAGGGACCCCCTGGGGAAATCCTCCAATGAAGAAGACAAGGGCTTTCAGTGCCGATGGGGACCACAGGCATCTCATCCCCCAAGCAGCAACTCTGTCCTGCCGGAGCTGTACCCACCCCAGTGCAGAGGAGCCATTCTGAGTGCATTTTTAAATTATTTTCCTCTCCAGGGCTGAAGTCTAATCCCATCTGAGACTAGTCAGAAGACAACCATATGGCACTCCTTCAAATCCCCAACCCAAGCTATTCATTCCAGGCAGCAGCTTGGACAGCACTGCCCTGCTCTGGGTCTGCTTCCACAGGCCTGGCAACCCTGGGGCTTCTACAGAGAGGCTCAGGAGAACAGACGGAAGTGCTGAGGGAACTAGGGGACGCACCACTCGGCTCTCCCCCGCACTCACTACTTTCTGCGCACAGTCCAGTGAGTGGAGGGGAGCTGTAACAGTGCAGGGTGATCCAGGCGGCAAAGGGAGCCATGCAGAATAAAACCACCATCGGAGCAGCAGTAACACCTACTCTTCACTGGGCTCACCAAATGCCAGGCACTCTCCAAATGTTTGCACGGAACAGCACCGTTAGGCCTCACAACACTTGTCAGGTACTGTTCCCACCAACACTTTATTGACAGGGAAACTGGGCCTTAGTGGATTCAGCAACTCGCCCAAGGTCACCCAGCTGGTAAAGGGCAGGACTGGGCTTTGAACCCAGGCTGTGTGAACAGCCACCCCAAGTTTAGACTTCCAGGTATCAGGCAGATAATGACAGGGTCTCTTCAGTTATGGTTGCCAAGAAGAGGGGCACCCCCCCACACACACACCAGATGCCTACTGGGGCAGGGTGGAGCTGGCAGTCCTGCCACTCTGCCACTGGCAGGAGCAGGGCTGGTGGGAGACACAGGATTCTCTAGTTTTGTTGTCTCTCTGAAAAGCAAAACATTTAGCTCTGAGAATTATTGTCCTCTCAGTGAAAAGCAGCTAGAGTTTGAGACAGCTGAGGGCAGGGTGGTGACAAAAACCAGAGGACAGAGTCATAAGGCAGGAAGCTCTTTACTCTCTGTGACACTTAATCTTTTGAAACTCAGTTTTCTCATGAAATTATCATGTCTGACTTGATAGTGATTATGTACATAAATCTGCTTTGTAATCTCTAAGTGGCCTAAAAATCTAAGGTATCGTTAGAATGTAACAGGGAATTGTCATAGGAACTGTGTACAATGGTTATAATTATGTTACTAGCCCATTAAACTACATCAAGGTCTACACAGGAAACAAACTACTGATGCACACACCATCACCGCCGAGTCTCAAAAATATTAAAAAGAAGCCAGGCAGGCACAGGAGTTTGCACTGTGAGTCCCTTTCCTGTATGCCTAGAAAACACCAACTTATCAGTAGTGACAAAAAGTGGATCGCCATTGCCCAGGGTGGGGTGGAGAAGACACTGACTGTAAGGGGCACAGGCCAACTTTCAGAGATGATGAACATGCGCTGTGTCTTGTGGTGCTGATTCCCCGTGTTTTCATGTGTCAACACCGATCACCCTCTAAACAGGTTAATTTACTGTACGTAAATTAGACCTTGATGAAGTTAAAAAAGGACACACACCAAGGTATTTCCTTTTGAACCGAGACCCCTCTGTAGCCTGGAAAGCTCACCAGACTTACAGTTATAGCCCAAGGCTGCAAGGAGACATGTCTGAGCTTCTCGGGTCCTCAAGTCTCAACTTTAAAAATGTGGCTTTGATCCTGTGCTTTACCTCACAGAACTGCTGTGTGGATCAAGAGGGATATTTAGTGCATGTGAGAGCAATGTTTCAGCTGTAAAATAACACACAAATGAAAGGGAGTGCTACGTGGGCAGATGGTCGTGTTGGGTGGATTACACATCCTTGCCCTACCCACAGATAAGACCCTGTCGCTCCTGCGGCCATGGTTTGTCTTCTCTTTCTGCCCAGCACCCCTGGGAAAGCAGCTGTAGCCCCCGCTCAGGATCAACCACAATTCAGAAATGCTGAGTCGACCAAGTACTTTCAGGGAATCCAACCAATGTCAATTACCAGGTAAGCGGGAGATGACCAAAGAAACTGGGTATTTTAGTTCACAGGCTTTCCAAGTTGCCTCTCAATTCCTTGCGTAGCCAACTTTGAGCTCCTTTTTTCTTTGGGCACTGAGGGGTAGCAAATGAAGGTTCCTGTCCAGAGCAAAGGCGCTTCTTCCAGCTCTTTCCTTGTGCCATGGCCTTTCCTTCACTAGGCATTGTTCAAACAGCCTCAGCAGGAAAAAGGCCAAGCTACAGCCATGTGAGTCCCTGCCGAGGACCTCAGCACCATCTCACGTCCTTCACCTTCTGCCAATCCTGCATAATACCATACTCACATCTACCCTGTGTCCAGATTATACTCTCAACACCAGGTTCTTTCCTGCCCTGATACCATTTTGTCTTCACAAAGCCTTGTGAATTACACAAAATGGGCACTGCCATACATGGAAGCTGGTCAGGATATTGATACAAAGGCGTTAAGCAGAAGACTTACAAGCTTCAACTAGTCAGTCAGAAGCTGAACTAGAACTCCATCTGACCCCTATCACAATGTCCTTTTGCTAGATTATATCTCTCAATCATTAGGAAATGTTCCAAAGCCACTGGCTACAGATAAAAGTACCAGCCACAGACAGCCTCACACAAACCCCAAGCAAAACTTGTATCAGCCCGGACTTCTCAAATCCACTGTTCAGTGACTGGCCCCCACAGTTGGCCTCAAGCTACAGAAGAGATAAGAGAGGAGCACCTCACACACACACCCCCCAACTGCAGAGGCCACCAGGGGACGGCATAGAACAGGTGGGGTTATACAAAGCAACACCCCTCTCCAGAGCTCCTGTCCCGCCTTCTCCTGGGCCCTGCTCCCTCTTCCTCCGGCCTTTGCAGGGCACACACACTCTTCCTTTTCCTCCCACCAACCTCACTCCAGTCTTGGCAAAGCTGGGCCTTTATTTTTTGAACTTTTGGAACACAGCAGAACTATTGGGCATAGAAAAAAACGAAAGAAAGAAAAAGAAAGGGATAGGCTGTCTTGGCCCCTTGAAGTTTTCTTCCTGAGGCCTCCTGACACCTCCTTACCTTCTGCTTGCTTACACATTCACAGATACACACCATAAAGGCCAGCCCTCCGCCATCCCGCAGGCTCCTCCACAGCCCTGTCTCAGCTGGGCTAAACGTCATAAGGTGGGATGGAAAAAATCAGCACTGCTACAAGGGAGAAATGAGCTAGAGAGCACACCCTGAGGCCACCCTGCTTGCTCAGCACTCTCCCTGTAGCTCTATCAAGTACTTAAGAAGCATGTGCAGACTAATCCTGCCCCCTCAGAGGGAGGGGGTGGTGCCCCAAGGGATAAAGTGACATCCAAACCAGGCACTTGCACAAGCTGGAAAGGGACTTGGGCCTTTCTGGCCTCTGAGTTCTCTGACTGCCACCCAGGCCCAGTGGAAGATCCCCTTGCTGCTGCACAACACTAGACCCAGTTGGACCTGGGGGGACCCAGAACTGTGGGTGCTGCTTCCACTGTTCTCTCTGCCACAGGCCATGCCCCAGAAGTAGGCGTCATCCCTTCTTCCTGTCACAGCCAAGGCATCCTCACCCCAGGAGACCATCCCTGCTCTTTCCTGCTTTCACTGTCACCATGCTCCTTCCCCCAGGCTTAAGACCTAAAACTGAGGCTTCTCAGAAGCTAAGCCTGACACCTTTGCTCTCTTCTCAACTCTCCAAAATAAAGTTAAAAGCCTGCTCTCTGAGATCTCAGATGGCCCCAGGGACTGGTCCCTCTTCTTAGTGACCTGAGTTGCTATTAAGGGGAAGGCTGACCATATCGGCCTTTCTAGGTTGAGGTAGGGAGTGGATTAGGTCAGATGATTGCCGAGGGCTCAGCCCACTGGGAGGCAGAGAATCTGAAAGAGGCAGGACACTCCCTCACCTTTTCAGGAAAGAGAGGCAGTGCCAGTAGCAATAACAGTAGCTGTGACAGGCTGAATAATGTCTCCTCAAAAGATGGTCCCTGGAACCTGTGAACATTAACTTATGGGGGGAAAAAGTAGCTGGCAGATGTGATTAAGTGAAGGATCCTGAGATGGGAAGATTACCCTGACTTATCCAGGAAGGTCCTAAATACATTCACAAGTGTCTTTATAGGAGAGAGACAGAGGGAGATTTGACAGACGGAAGAGAGGTTGATGTGACCGTGAGGCAGAGATCGGCGTGATGCAGCCACGGGCCAAAGAATGCCTGCAGCCACCAGGAGCTGGAAGAGGCAAGGCATGGATTCTCCCTGAGAACCTCTGGAGGGGACACAGCCCTGCTGTCACCTTCATTTCAGCCCAGGGACACTGACTTAGGGCTTCTGGTTTTCAGAATTATAGACTACATTTCTCTTGTTTTAAGCCACCCAGTGTGTGGTGACTTGTTACAGCAGCCACAGAAACAAATACGGCAGCTAACATGTAACGACTGCCCACTCTGTAGCAGGCACTGCACTAAGTGTTTACCCACATTAACTCACGACGTCCAGGCCCTGGACGTGAGGCTATGCCGAGCAGGTGCGCTGCCTGGGTTTCAATCTCAAACTCACTGCTCAGTGTGGTGACGCTGTACACTTCATGTAACCTCTCTAAACCTGTCTCCCAATTCATAAAGAGGGCATACAGTTACCTTTCTCATTGGATGGCTAGGACAACAAAGTGAGTAACAGGTAAAGTGCTTAGAACTGGACACAGAAAGTACTCAGTGAGTGCTAACTACGATGAGATCGCAGGGGTGAACCAGCCAAAACCAGACCACTGCCCTAATGTCAAGATGTGGGTCCATCCTCCTCCACCCAGTGCAGTAAAAACTCATCCCTTTAAAGCCAGTTTGAATAGCAAACATGACGGTCTGAGTAGTTAAGTATTTCTTCCCTTAATTAAACTGAGATCCTAACACTGGCCTCATTTCTTAAAGGGAAAAGGCCTCAGGCTGTGCTCATTCTGCAGCATCGCCCAGCACGTCCCATTCTTCAGGACAGCTGTGCACACTCATCACCCATAAGAAGGGCCTCACCTGCAGCATCCACACCTGCACGCCCCAGCAGAGCCCACCACATCTTCTCCCTGCCACTCTGGCATCAGGAACTGGAGCCCCAGTGCTTGGAAACCAGTGGCAGACAGAACTGTCAGTCTATTTCATGGCCTTCCAAGCAGGCTGGGTGGGACGAAGTATGAGGGGTCAGTTTCGATTTAGAGGTTACAACCAGGTTAGTAGAGAATAAACAAGGCTTGCCCAGAGGCCGGGAGAAGGAAACCTGAAAAAGGGGGTGAGGGGCACCTTTCATTAACTTTGCCTTTCCTAATAAAGTTTGCCCAGCTCCCCCTTCAGGTGATGAAATTCAAAGAAGCATCGCCACAGGCTCCCAGGCGGTGTGTTCCCACCTAAACAATCTGCAGGCAGCCAAAGGAGGAGGGCCCGCCAGCCGCGGTGCTTCCTCGCGGCGGGTTCCAGCCCCGCCCTCTCGGATGCCCGGCTTCAGGGCCCCCGCCGCCTCCAGCTGGCGACCAGGCCTCCGCGCAGCGGGCAGCAGGGGCGCCACCTGCGCGGTCTCGGCCCGGGCCCGCCGCACCCCCAGGGGAAGAGGGATGGGGGAGGGCGGCGCCCCTTCCTCACTCTCAGGCGCCCAGTTTCTGCGCTGCCGTCACCGCGGACGAGAACCGAGAGCCCGGGGCTCCTGGAGAAGCTGCTTCTCCTCGCTCCTGCCCCCCATCCCGGAGCACGCAGCACCCACGCTCCCGCTCCTCCTGCTCCGGAGGGGCCTGGACCAGAGCCGCCCGGAGCTGGCAGCCGCTGCCGCGGGAGAGCCGGCCCCGTCCGCCGTCCCTCCCCGTTCCCAGCCACTCCGAGGATCGCCAGCCGGCCTAGCGCTCGGGGTGCAGGGGGTGCCCGAATCCTCCGCGGGGCCCCGCCTCCTCGGGGGCTTGGGGCTGGGGACCTCCGGGAGCGCGCCAGGCACCGGCTCGGCCCCGCCGGCGGAGCCCGTTCGCTGGGCGAGTGCCCGGGCCTCAAACCCGGCGCCCTCGCTCTTAGGCAGGCCTCTCCTTAGGCAGCCCAGCGAGTCCCCTGCTCGGCCACCCCCCGCCCGGCGAGTCCCCTGCTCGGCCACCCCCCGCCCGGCGAGTCCCCTGCTCGGCCAGCCCCCCGCCCGGCGAGTCCCCTGCTCGGCCACCCCCCGCCCGGCGAGTCCCCTGCTCGGCCAGCCCCCCGCCCGGCGAGTCCCCTGCTCGGCCAGCCCCCCGCCCGGCGAGTCCCCTGCTCGGCCACCCCCAACCCGGCGAGTTCCCTGCTCGGCCAGCCCCCCGCCCGGCGAGTCCCCTGCTCGGCCAGCCCCCCGCCCGGCGAGTCCCCTGCTCGGCCAGTCCCCAGCCCAGCGACTCCCCTGCCCCGCGCTCCGCGCGTCGTCTTCCCTGCGCCCCCCGGAGAAGAGGAGCGCGGGCTCCTGCGCCCACCCCGCCCGCAGCAGGAGGCGGGCGGCAGGGGCGGGAGGCGAGCCGGGGCGAAGCCGAGGGCCGGCCGCGGGGGGCGGGGGTCCGCGCGGGCTGCGAGCGCCGCCACTTACGCTCGGGCTCGGGGGAAGCCCATGGACAGGAGCACGTCCAGCGCGGAGCCGTGCTTGACGGTGCCGGGGCGCTGCTGGCGGCTCCTCCGCGGGGCGACTCTGCTGTACAGCTCCTCTCGCGCGGCCATGCCGAGGGGCTGCGCGGCCGCACCGAGCCGGGCTCAGCGGCCAGGCATCGCCGGGGACGGCGCCCGAGCCGGCTCGTCCCGGAGCAGGGGGGACCTGGCGGGGGGAGGGCCGGGCGCCCGGGGCCCAGGGCCCGCGGGAGGCGGCGGCGGCGCTCGGAGCTCCGCGGGCGGCGGGACTCTGACGCTTCCTGGAGAGGCCGCCGCGGCCAGAACTGCGCGGCGCGGCTGGGGCCGGGCGCCGTGCGCTCGCGGGCCTCCGGTGCCACAGCGCGGCGCGCGGCTCGGCCCTCCGCCCCTTCCCTCCGCGCCCCGCGTCCGGGAATTCGCAGTGAGTAATTTTTGAATGGATCAAAAAGGAACCGGAGCCCGCGGCGGCCCCGCCCCGCCCGGGCCGGCCCCGCCCCTCTCTTAAAGCGGCCGCGCGGGCGAGGTCCCGGGGGCGCGCGCGGGCTGCGGCGTCCCTGGCTTCCAGGCGGGGGCCCGACCCCAGACGCTGCTTTGCGGCGGCGGATGCGGGAGTCGCTCGCGGCGCCCCCGCCATCCCCGTGGTTTGCAGTAGGGCCGACTGGGCCTCAAGCCACCGGATCAACTCAGTACGAGTTAGTGGAAGTTGAGCGCCCTGACGGAGGACGCCGATGAACCAGAAGCCAAGCCAGACGCCCAGATGAAAGGTTCTGCTTCCGAAAGACCCAGCACACCCGGGAATTGTTCCAGCCACGGAAGGCCAATTCCACCGGCCCGACCGGGGGCCGCGCGGAAAACCAGCACGCTCCCCAGCACCGAGAGTGACGTCAGGGCCGAGGGGGCCTGGGCGCTCAGCCCGGCGGGGAGGGGCGGCGGAAGGGGGAAGGGGGAGGGGAAGATGGGGGGCGGGGGAGACGGGGGAGGGGAAGATGGGAGGAGGAGATGGGGAGGAAGGGGGCGGGGAGATACTGGGAGCCGCTTTCCGACTGTAAGGGGCGTTCCCTTGGAGCGGCTTTCGCGCCTCTGTAAGGAGCAAGCGCCCGCCGGTACGAGGGCGCAGAGGGACTGGACCGTCACTGGTCACAGAGGGATAACTGAACTGCCTCGTCGCTTGGCCAGAACTGCTCCCACCGCCAGTACGTGGGTTTCCCACCCGCGCCCGCACCAGAGCCGGGCTCGGAGCTGTTAAGGCTCTTCCATTTGGAGATAAACTTACTGTCCTCAGCCAGGGACAAGGGGCCCACCTGGTGCAATGGAAAAGGCGCAGAGTCAGCCTTAGCTGCTCCCTTTTTCAGGTAATTTATTGGACTGCTGGATGTGTCAACCATTGTGCTAAACATAATAAATGAATTAACTCATTGAATTTTTACAAGGTCCCTATGAAGCACCTATGGTTATTATCTTAATTTTACAGATGAGAAAATGCAGCTCAGGGACGGAGGAAGACCATAGAGCACGTAGGTGCGTGGCCACAGCTTTTATCCACTGTGGCTCTCTGGACAAGTTGCTTCTGCCTTCTGCAGCCCCATGTCCTTGCATGTATGCATCATGGCACCTTATATGCACTGGGCTCTCCAGAACTGCCAGCTCCTTTCCCTTTATGGAGTGGGGAAGGGGTGGCGACCAGCACTGGAGAGCAGCTTTTTGATGTTGCTTTATAAGGCATCTAAAAGTTTTACCAGGGGAAATGACACAGTTTAATTCTCTTAGCCCAGAACTGGTTTTCTGAGGAATACCCAGTGGTGTTTGAAAGTGGGGAGATAAGGACTCCTGGGGCTGAAGCAACAGTGCACGGAGGGAAAGTTCATACTTCCTGGGTGGGAGCTTCTGCCAGAGCAGAGGAAGCGTGCTGGGGCCTTGCAGAGTGTTTTTCCAGGGCATGGAGCAAAGAGGCAGAGGCGGCTGGGAGAACAATACCTAATAGACATCTTCCTTGGGAATGTATTCAGTAGTGGATGCTGGACCTTACCCAAGATTCTGAACTTCTTCCAAATGCCTGGGCTTAGAGTCAAAATCTGGAGCCTAGTCAAGAGCTACTAATGCCTGTGGAAGCTCTTTGTAAACCATAGCACTACACAAATAATAACTCAAATGTATTGAGAACTTACTATATGCTGGTGGTGTTCCTAGGCTCTTATACATACAACTCATTTACTCTCTCAACAAGGCAATAAAGTAGATGCTACCATCATAACTAGCTAGCTAATAAAAATAATAGGAAATGGGAGGCTGGACATTTTAAGTATTGTCATCCGGGCAGCTTCACACTCCCCAGGGAACTACCTGTCCCTTCCCTGCGGATCACTGGGGGAAGGGGTCCAACAAAGGAGACTTGGGCGCATGTGCAGTAAAGTCGGGCTGATGTAGGAAAGGTGCTTGCCTGTCAGTCTAGCCTGGGGAACAAAGATAACGGGCTAGAGGGGGTGGAGCCACTGCAAGCTTGGAAAATCCTGAAGGATTCATTGGTTAAGCTCCTAGTTAAAATCCTCAAAGAATTCTCACTCCTTGTTCCTCTTTGCATCGTTCCAGCTTCCTTGCTCTCGCCTGCTCTGTGACCCTCTCTAGCCTGCCATGTGGCCCAGAAGCAGCAGGTTCCATGGCCATGCGGACCCGACACGCAATGGACAGCAGCTGGGAACACAAGCTAAGCTAGCCAGATGCTGGACTGGACTGTGCTTCAACGCGGAATGGAAACTCTGAGCAGTGGCTTTAATCCTAGCTCGCTGAAGACAAAATGGGACTTTTTTTCATGGCGGGATGGAGGGAAATGGGGACCTTGGAGGGGAACTCCCTTAATGTCACATCACCAATAAAGCTTTCCATGATACCTCATCCTCCTGTGGGGGCCTCAGAAAATTCTTGTTCCCATGGCACCCCAAAAGCTCCACTTCCGCCTGCAACAGGTGGGGACATAGAGGCCACCCTACCATAACATAGGTACAACCATATTTTCACTGGCCACTTTACAAATAATATTGAAGCAGACAGAGATCAACTCTCTTGTCCAATATCATATGGCTAGTAAGTGGTAGAACCAGGATTTGAACTCTTAAAATTTGTCCAGACAACCATTTACCACCATTGTTATGATGATGAAGAAATACCAACCATTAAAATAACGTGGTCACCTTCTGACTCCTTTTATGCTAACTTGCACAAAATTGCTGGATCTGTTTCTCCAGAAAACTGTCTGTGTGTGGGTGGAAGGAACTTTCCTCTACCCTCAAGTTGCTTTCAGCTGGTCAATCAAGTAGACATGAGACCGATTAGCATGACAAAATAACCAAAGTTAGTCCATATGTGTGCTTGGGAACCCTGAATCCATGAGAGAGTGAGAGATCCCCCCCACAAGAGAGGTTCAAAGTCAGGAAGGGAGCATGGGTATCTAGGACATTCTGAGCTAGGAATGAGGTAAGCTGCCCTGGGAGCTTCGAAGGGTCATTGCAAAGAGCAGTAATTAGAAGTGTGGCCTTCCCAATAGGTAGTCCGATACTTATGGGCAAGGCTCCTTATTCAGATTCATCAAGGTGGCTGAGGTGGGGAAGTTTTCTCTTGAGCCTTCACTAGAGCAACGGTTGCCTTTAGCTTAAAACAACCTGCGTACCATAGAGGCACATCTTGGGGGGACTCTTTCTGAACCCCTATAGCTTTCTTCTTTCCTCTAGGCAAACAGTGAGAGGAAATGATGGATATAAAAATAGTTTTAGGTAGCCTGGAGAAAGCACTATGGAAAACCAGACACCTTGATGGAGACTATTCTGTTTGAGGCACTTTTGTAGACGTCACATGGGGCTTCCTGATCCTTCAGCTCTGCGCCAGAGCACTCGAGACTATTGCCATTTGATTTGCAAGGGGTAGGGGGCTGACAAGGTGCACTGTGTTTTCATTGTATTTACCATTAGAAGCTAGGGAAAGCTTTATGAATGTCCATGCTGTGATTTTCCAAAGAGAAGAGAGATGACTTTGCATCTGACAGCAATGGGAGGGTGAGTCAGGAGCGCTCCGCACAGGGAGGAGCCGACAAGTAGCTTGAAGCTGCTTCCTAGAGAAGGCGAGTTGTCCTGCAGCCCCGACTGATGGTTAGGTCAGAAGGCACCCTGGGCCACAGACCTCTGTTCGCTCCTGCGAGCACTGTTTTACACCCCTCCCCCCCCCACACACACACACTGGCCCCAGCCGCCTTCTTGTTGGGTTAGCCCTTCTGAAATGGGCTCAGGGATGCCCAACGTGGGCCCAGTTAGCTGCGCTCACTATCTCACCTGTCTTTCCCTTCTCCTCCGCCCTTGAGAAAAATCCAAGTGACTGCATCAGGAACAGGCTGTGACGTCTACAGGATGCCCCCAGTCCTCAGGGTTGGGGTGGTGCTTTGGCAAAAGACAGCAGCTTTTGAACCACTGGGGATGACTTTGGCCCCTGGACTCCCCAGGGACCCCTCCTAGCCAGAAGATTTGAACCCCTGTGGTAAGGAAAGAAAGGAAATAGCATGAGAGGGCTCCAGAACTGGGAATCCGGGCGGCTAGGTGTTGACTGTGACTTTACTGTGTTCTCGGCCCCTCCCTGGGTCTCAGCTTCCTCACCTGCCAAATGAGGGGTTGGCTTAGGCTGCGACTTCCTAAGAGTTTGCCAAGGGACTTTCGGGGACTCCTGATGGCCAGGGGTTGGGGCTGCTCACCTGGCGCTCAGGGGCGGAGCGGGGTGTTTCCCTCTTTTCAGAGCAGGTGCACTTCATCAGCCTCAGCACGGTTTTCTGTGGGAAATGGTTTAGACTTCAGAGGATCAAAAAGCATTTTAAGAAACACTGTACTAGGTGGTGTTCAATGCCGTTTAGTTCTGAGAGACCATGACTGAATAAAAAGGAGCATGAAGAATGGAGTAGGGTTGGCGAGGGGAAAGAGGCTGCTGGGAAGCGAAGGACAGATGAGGGGTGGGCTGGGGAAAGAGAAAGGTCCTCCACACCGGTGCTGTTCCCGGCATTAGAAGAAAGTATAATCATGGGACTCAGAGTGCAACAATGGCCGTCCTATTACAGTGTATTGATCAAATCAATATGCTGTACGCTGTCAATCAGACCTAGATTAAATTAAAATTGAGAACTAGTCATGTCACTCCTACCCTGCCCCTGAGGCACAATGACAACAGATCTAAGGGCCTGAAGATTGGTGACTGCTTTCAGTCTGAGGTTTGTCCCTAGGACCAGCACAGGAGCGGGCACCCAGGAAGAGAGCGGCATTGATGGGCCCTTGAGTCTGTGAAGTCGCGTCACACAGTAGGAAAAGCTGCGGCTAAAACAAACTTGGGAGCATCACTCCAGACCAATAAACAGCTCATATTTTTCATACACATTGAAAAATTAAGCTCTCTCCCAATTGCAAAAGCAAGAGAGAGGTGGAGGGGGGGGTCCATTTTTATTTTATTTTTTGCCCATCTCTGCACAAAAATCCCTGTGTCTGTTCTGGGATCCTCTGCGGAGACACTTCACTGCCTGTGCTCCCCCCTGTGAAGGCCTCACTGCCCCGGGTCTGTGTCCTGGACTTGCCACATAACAATAGAAGTCTTGTGAAATAACAGCACAAGCTAAAAAAAAGGTCCTTTCCTCTTTCACACAACTTCCTTTTTCATACAAAAGGAAATATATGGGCAGCAGAAGGGGAAATTTTATTTCTAAGAAATAGAATTGAATTAAGTAGGTATAAAAACCTAGATACGAAGAAAACACACAAAAGAAGTTGATTTCAAAGAGGAGCCCCTGCCATGGCAGAGGGGACATCAGGCCTCCCGGGGGAGCAGGGGCACAGGGAGTGCAGAGCCGGGGAACCTGTGCTGCGTGCCCATCCCCATGGCTGCCATCCGCGTGCCCGCATCTCCCCGGGCTGTGCTACAGGACACCAGGTTAGATTCAACGGAAACTTGCTTCCTTGCTAATATTTTAAAAGTATAGATCAGAGAATGAATTCTCTTAGAACCATTATACTTTCTGTGCTGTGTTGCTTTATGTCTCAGTCTTAATGGGACACTCAGGGAATGCAATATTTTCATTGTAACTCTGCCGAAATCTTTATCTAGAGGCCTATTGCCATTTTTGTCTTTTATAAAATTTCTGTCACCAACAAAGGCAGAATTATATATTTTTTCTTCCAGATTGAGTTGGTGTAATGATTCTTGGTTATCAAAACACATATAGCTTTGGGACTTTAAAATGGTAAATATTCATGATGTGTGGAAAAGCATGGTACAGAACTATACAAACTTATTACATAAAAATGGATGCTTAGTTGTGTAGGGACACACGGGACCTAGAAGGACGTGTCAGATTGTGAACTGCTTATGTTTATGGATGGCTTTGTGTTTTTGGTTCCCATTATGCATATGTTAACTTTTTAAAAAACAAAAGTTATTTCAAACACCTGAAAAAAAATTAAGAGTGGTCTTGTAGGCGGTGGGAACAGCACCGGGTGTTAGACTGGTGGGGTCGCACTGGACCTGGCTTCAGCAACCTCGGTACTTGAACTCTGGTTAGGAAAGAATTCAGAGCCAACACCCAAACTGTAAGAGAACATTTATTTGGTAAATCAAAGAGACAGAAGAAATAATTCATAGAAAAAAATGGGCTCTTGGTGCTTGGGCATGAGGAAGCTAATGGTATAACTCACCCGGGGGAAGAGAAAGGCACTCTTATGCTCCTAGGAGGAAAGTGCTCTGGGTCTGAGATTTTAGGGGCAGTCCCAGGGAAGACCTCAATAAAATAGTTAGCAGTTTCTGAGGGGTAACCTTTCAGGTTCTAGGTCTCCACTGATTGATTGGTCAGCGCCAAAGTGGGGGGTCATTATCCAATGCAGCTGGTCCTGAGGTCAGCTGTGGCTGGTTTTGTTGCTTTTCTGGGCCTGGAGCTGAAATACAACTGAGGCCGAGATGTTATCTGTAGGAAGGAAAGGTCAGGGGGTACAAAACACATGACCGGAGATTTGCTAGGGAAGGAAAGGCCTCTGTGGGGCAAGGTCCCACCCTACAATTGTCCTTTGCTAGGCACCCAGGGTTTTCTGCCCTGGTGACCTTCTGTACCTGGCCCATTGTCCTTGCTCTGCTCATGTCTATCTAACTGCCTACCACATTCTCAGCAGTTTCAAGATATAATTTTTGAGTATTTCTTTTTTTTAAATGTAAAGGTTTACTTTCAAATTCTAGAAAATGCATTTCAATGAATCTTTGTGGAACTGTGTACATTGATGTTAGATATATTTTTCCAAATCATGCATGATATATAATGTAAACACAAATAACATAACCTCTATGAAGAGGGGAATTTTGTTATGACAAGACACAGGTAGACCACCAATCTGGCCAGAGATATGCTTCCATCTACATTCTGGAAATGACAATATTAAAAGTGCCTGTCGCTGCCTCGCGGGTCAGTTGCCTGCCATGCTCTCTACCCGAACCGCCCTCCAGAGTGCTCAGCTGCGCTCTGCGGCGAGTCCTATTCTAGCTAAATGGCTAAAGTTGTAGGTTTGGGAAAGTGAGCAAAATAATTTACCTCAGTTCCTCATCTTTAAAACGGAAACAATACTTAACTCATAGGGTTTTGCGCTAATTAAGAGAATCACGAGTATGAAAGCACCACTTGAGTGCACGTGCACTAGGCTTGCTGAGGGCTCAGTGTAACGGACTTTTCCCTGAGCGCTACTCATCTTCCTGGTCTCGTGACAGTCGTTCAGCAGTTTCTTTGTTTAGTTAGACCTTGGACAGCAGATTAGATTAATTATAATTCATGCTTCATATGTGATTCAATTTTAGCCATTTAGCTAGCATTTAACCAACTTGTTTTCAATAATACAATTAGCGCACACAAATACTTTACCTAAAACAAAAGTTGGGACATGGCAATAACTATATCTTACCAGATGACAGCTCCCCCGACCAACAAGCCCAACCCTGCCTTCCCATACCCCAGGTATCTTCATCCTGTATCTGATGTTCATTACTCCTGTTCTCCTTTCCATATAATTTTATTGCATTTATAAGTAGTCCTAATGAGTATACTTTAATTTTTAAAATATGTTTTTAGTATCATAAAAGAGTATAATGCTGTTTGCCATCTTTGGGGATTTATCACTTTTGCTCAGTGGTCAATGGCTAACGTATAGACTGTTGAATACTGGGTAACTCATTGGTCTCACTGCTCTATAATAGTCCACTCTCCTGTTAATTCATGTTTGAATCAGGTCTAAGTTTTTGCTTTTATCATTCTACTGATATGAACATTCTTCTTAAAATCCTCACCTGAGGACATGCTTATTGATTTTAGAGAGAGGGGATGGAGGGAGAGAGGGTGGGAGAGAGAGGGAGAGGAACGTAGATGTGAGAGAGAACATCAGTTGGTTGCCTTCTGTACGTGCCTTGACCACAACCAGGGATCAACTCCCGAAACCTAGGTATGTGCCCTGACTGGGAATCAAACCCACCACCTTTTAGTGCACAGGATGATACTCCAACCAGCTGAGCCACACCAGGAAGGGGCAGGAAATAAATTGTACTTTCCAGATCTTTTGGAAGAGGCCACTCTCCTCAATTTATACTGTTCCCTCTGCCTGGATCTCTTCCTTCTGCCTGGATCTCTTCCTTCTTACCTCCTCTAAGGGGCCTTGCCGGACCTCACCGGCCTTCCTGGCCCATATTGCATGGGTTAAATCTATAACTGCCTGTCGCCTGTGCTCCCTCAGCACTAAGCCTGGTGGGAGGCATTTCATGACTTAATGTTAACCTCCAGAGGAGAATGTGAGCACCACAGGCTCCATGTGCCTTACCAACCGCTGTCCCCCAGTAGGTGCTTAATAAACGGCCCTTGAACTGATGTGAATTGCACTGAAGCTGAGGTGAGCCGCCCTGATAGCACATACGCACTTGCATTTCCTCACTTCCCTGGTTTTGAAACCGAGGCTAAGAGACTCTCCACCCCAGTAGCTGAGCTGGCTCAGAGCCCTCCCTCAGCTTCCTCGGTGAGGACACAGGCTTCATCTTCAGTCCGTGTCTCTGGTGCATAAAGTGCAGTGGTTTGGGAGACACGTGCCCTACGTGACAAGTAACTGTCCTCTCAGGTCCCAACTTTTATGTTAGCTGTTGTCCTCCCACCAGGCTAATTAAGGTGCTTCTGGGCCCGAGTGTACAGTGTGAGCATGGACAGTGCCCACAGGCCCTGCTCAGTCTCCCGGCAGCCTGTTCTCCGCGCATTAGCTAGAGCTCCTGCAGAGGAAGCAGACAGCAGAAGTGCAAGTCCACGCAGCCCCTGGTCAGAGGCTTCACCCAAGAACCGGGGACTGAGACTGTCCGTGAGCTCAATTACCTGTGCCCCGCCACCCGCCCAAATGTTCTATTTAGTGATAGTGTTTACATAGTGCTTTACAGCTTTCAGGCCGTTTCAGGCTAATACCTTGGGTACTTACTATCCCGCTAAGGAAACAAGCAATGTGAAGTTACAGTCACTGCATTTTTCTCAGGGACAGCCCCCCCAAAGACTGAGGCGCAGAAACAGCATGTGACATACCGCTGATAACACAGTAATGCAGGAGAGTGAATCAGTGCCTAAACCCAGGCTTTAAACATTGAAATTAAAGTTGTTCTGGTAATATTTCTCTCTCTTTCTTGGGCTGGGTCCCAAAATGCTTTATGGTTTGTGTGAACCCTGAGGGGGGAAAAAAAAGACACCTACTAAAAAGGGTTCCTGGTGGCTAACTGGGCTCAAGTTTTTAAAAAGAGCCTAGCAGCCACTTCTGCACAGGGCCTCCCGCGCAAACTGCGCCTCCCGGAGGTCCCAGCGCCGCCGGGCCCCGCACCTCTGCTCTCTCAGCCCCCGTGGGTGCGGGGTTTCCGCCGCGGGCCAGCCCTTATAAGGGGTCCGGGGATCCTGTTTCAACCAATAAGACCGAGGCTTCCCTCAGTCAATCAAAGCTGTGCAGCTCCAGCCAATCAGAGTGGTTCTATTCTGACCAATCAGAACAGTGCTTTCTGGACCAGTCAAACTGTAAGGGTTTGGAGTCCTCATTTGCATGAGGATGGGCCAATCAGGGGCCGGGGCTGGGGACTCCTGTCCATATAAGCAGCTCCCCGCGTCAGAAGGCCGAGCTTGTCCTTCGCATTGAAGGCTGGCGGGGGGCCCAGCAGAGCTGTCCAGCTGGAGAGTGTTGGCCGCAGGGCTGCCTCACGGCCCTGCTGTTCTCACAGCTCTGCTGTATCACAATTGAGCTGTTTGCACAGAATAGTTTCCTCCTTCACTGCACCCCAAATTGGGGATTCCTGTTGGTGTTGAAACGGCACCAACTACCGGTTGACACTTGGTACTTTGTTGAGGTAGGGCAGATTCATTACTGCAGTATAGACAGATGATTTGAGTAAGCCAAGGGAAGGCTGCGCTCACCCCTCAGCCTCTGAAAGGCACCCAAAGGGGAGATTCTTCCAGAAGGAGGTATAGCAGCCCTCTGGAGTCGTGCTGTGTCGCTGGTCACCCTCATAATGTCTCCGTAACCCCTGCCTGGAGAGCAGAGGCTTAGAAATGCATTGACTTAAAATTGCATTTTAGAATTACAGTTGAGAGCATACCTAGCACATAGGTTTTCATTTCTAATTACTATTTTATCCTAAACCGATCAGGGCTCTGTGAGGAATGCAGATCTCAGGAAAGAGGCAGGGACAGCACAAGTATGACCTGGAGCATCTTGTGCCACACAGTAGGGAATTGCCACAAGATTACTGGACTCTGGAAGGATGCAGGAGCGAGCCGGAAGGAGCTCCCACAGCCAAATCCAGTTTGAACATATCCCTCTCCCCTCACGGGTTGCTAATGACAGAGGGAAAACCTGCCATCACAGTGCAGAGAGCGGATGGTCACCACCTTAGCCCAGAACCTTGTCACTGCCAATTGTGGGTGGGCTTAGGTACTTGCGATTCCTGAGATGAGATGCAGTGGAAGGTACACGTTACAGCCTAGGTGGTGCTCTTGCCAGAAGTGTCACCTTAGTCTAACCCTGAGGAAATTGTCCTTCATCCAGAATGCGAGACATTCTGCAGAAAAAGTAGCTTAGGCTTGTTAAATAAAGGACCCAGGGCCATGAACATCAGAATGAGACACTGGACTGTTCATAATGCATAGTAGACCTGGGTCAGATCCTGGACTTAAAAAAAAAAAAAAAAAGCCACTATAAAGGACATTTTGGGGGCAACTTGGGAAATTTGACTATGAACTTGTGGGGAAGGGGAAAATTCCCTTTTCTCTCCTCTGGTTCTTTTGGCTGGCCAAATCAAATTAACAAGAGACCAATTGACAAGAGAAAATCAAGTTTAATTTTGTGCTTGTGGAAACCCAACATACAGGAGAGAATCAGAGGCACAACATATATGAGATGTTCAGAGACAGCAAGGGAGAACAGATACATCGACATTCTGAGCTAGAGATGAGGTAATGCACCGTGGGGCTCCAGAAGGCACTTCAGGGAGAGCACATGTTCAGTACTTAGGAGTTTGCCCTGCCATGTAGCTAGGTCACAAAGGGTCATCTTGGATAATCTCTTATTATGAGCAAGGCTCATAATTTAAATTCCTCTAGATGATTAAAGAGGGGAGGCTGAGAGAAGTTTGCCTTTAACTCAGAATAACATCCACATACTACTGAGGCACATCTTGGAGTGGCTCATTCTGAACCCCAACAGACTCAATGTATTAATGTTGATTTTCTTGCATGTAATAATGGTGTTGTAATTATGCAGAATGTTCTTATCCTTAAGATGCAAACTTAAAACCTTAATTCTGAAATGTCCTGATATGGGAAACTTTCTTTTGGATGCTTTAGTTAAAGGACAGTATGCATGCACACGGAGAGAGGGGAGTAAGGTGGGTGTGAAAAGAACTTGGTTGGTGAATGTAGGTGAAGAGATGTGGGTATTTGTTGTATTAGTCCCTCAACTTCCCTGTGGATTTGAAAATATTCAAATTAAAACAATAAGAAATTGTACTTCAGCCTTTCAAATTACAAAAGACATTAGGTTTCTCTCAGTAGTAGTGATCCATTTGCATGAAATATGGCCCTAGAGCAGAGCCAGCTCTGCTAGCGATGGAATTGGAGATGCGGGTCTTTATTCTTATGGAAAGTCCCTGGCCTGGCCAGCAAAGCCCCAGGGCCCCAGAGTCATTCTGGCTGCTTAGAGTCTTGATCATGGACTCTTTTTTTTTTTTTAAATATGTTTTTGTTGATTTTTTTTAGAGAGGGGAAGGGAGAGGGAAAGAGAGAGAGAAACATTGATGTGAGAGAGAAACATCTATGGGCTGCTTCAGGCGGGATTGAACCCACAACCTAGGCATGTGGCCAGACTGGGTGTCGAGCTGGCAGCCTTTTGATACACAGATGATGCTCAACCAACTGAGCCACACTGGCCAGGGCTGAGCTCTTCCTCTTTTACACCACCGCACAGACTTCTTTCTCACAGATCCACAGATTAGCCAGTAATCACTAGTTATGCGTATCAACGTGGTTGACCTTTGAAATCTAATAACGTGCTTCTTTAGGATGCTCACAAAGCAAGTTTCCCTGTAAATAATGGCTCTTGAGACCATCTCCAGGGAAGTGGTACTCCCTGAAATAGGGTTGCCTCACCCCCCCTTTGGCCTTGTCACACACCACCCTACTCTCCCATTGAAGCTAGTGTTTTTAAGCCTTTCTCTAAAAGAATGCCCTAGATATTTGTAATTCTATTTCTGGTCTCCTTTGTCTTCACAAATGTCACTGTCCCTTACTTTCTATAACTACTATGCATTGTCCCTCAGAGCCAATACCCTTCCCATTCAGAAAGTAGCTACTGGCAAGGTTGCCAACAGGTGCTTCTCTGAGCATATCTGGAAAAAGTTCTGGGGAGCTGAGCGGTACCTGATCTGAGAGCCGTAACGGGGTGCTAGAGTTGTGGCTTGCTGCTTATCTCTTGGTTATTTTGAACACAATAACTCATTCACTTGTTCAGGATGAGTAACAATCCATGATGAATGAATAAAAAATTGATTTCATTTCCTGTGGATGTATTCTACACGGGTCTGACTGGTAGAGAGGAGCATTCCAAAAATGTTTTGAGCCAGTGCAGCACAGTTAGCAGAGTGGGTAGCTTCCCCAGATACACTGCTATACGGGGGCAGCATTCATTAGATGTTTGCATTCCACTATGCTTACTTGCAATATCAATCTTGTTTTTTATTTTATAATCACATCTCACATTTAAACTAGTAAATCATTAAGAACAAGGGATAGTGGAAGGAGACTAACATTTACTATCACCAATTGCATACCAGGTAGTTTACATGAATTGTTTCATTTAATCCTTGTAATATATCCATAAAGTTCTTTTCTTCATTTAATAGATGAGAAAAGCAGGACTCAGAGAGTTAAGAGACTCCAAACGCACTGTTAGAAGTAATAGAAGCTAAAATCCATGCTTTGTCTACTATCTCCAGTAATTTATAGTCACCGTTTATATTTTCAGGTCTTGGTGATAGCCAGCAGGCTTTAAATTGTTAATTTCCTTTCACCCCCAAATATACATTTGGGCCATCTCCCCTCCATGACCAGTCAGTGTAAGCTCTGAGTGAAATGATCTTCAGTAAAATCTGTAGAGAAGAGTAAGTACATGCATTTTCAAGCCAGGTATCAATGAGCCTGAAAAATAAACATACCCGAATCATTCCATTATTATACGCATCAATTATACCATTGCTTTCAGTATTTCTCAGTCCTCCGGAAGTTGGCAGATACGGGATTCACCAACTTTCTTAAGAGACCTTGTAAAAGTTAAACATTAATTCTGAAAACAAAAATAGCAACAATGACAAATACCCTTATCCAGAAGAAAAATTATATTGCACTTTCAGGAGACATCAGCACATAATTAAAAATGTAAGCCTTGTAGTCAAATATCTGAACTCTTCTATTTAGAGTAACTGCCAGTGCTGTTTAAACTTGGGAAGCAAGCTAAACCCTACACCCTGCAGTTGTCTCACGGGTAAACAGAGTTAAAGGTGGCATCAAGATCCATACTAAAGGATGGAAGTCAACTTCAGACAGAGCCTAGCACACAGAATAGCTTACAGAATTAAAAATGCAACAAATAAGATGATGTCGAACAGCGGTACTGACAAATGAGGGGAAGGAAATAGAGCAAGTGCACGGGAAAGACGGCGAAGGCGAAGGCGGCCGTCAAGGGTGAGCAAGGCCGCGTGAGGAGCGCCTGGAAGCCCGGACCTGAGTGCGGCACAGAGGCGGACACGCCGGAGGGAGGGGCAGTGGCCAGGGCCTCAGACGGAAGGTCCGAGCTCCGGTCCCACTCTGCCGTTTCGGACCTGGTCCACTGTAGGCAAGCCTGGGTCTCACATTCCTGATCTACAGAAAGGAAAAATAGAAATATACTTAAAGGGATGTGAGGATTAAAATAAGGAAGCATATAAATGTGCACTGCAGACTGCAAACTCCAAACATTATTATGTTCATCGGTTCATTCCGTCCTTCTTCCATTCCCTTGTCTTCTCATTCACTCTGCAGGGTTGATGGAGTCCGAAGAACTGGAACGGGATTGGCACTGGGTAGCTTTTGTCTCTGTGGGTCGGGGCAGTCACTCCTCTAGTTGTCTCACAGTAGGACGGGGAAGCATCGTGACCATTCGACAGATGAAGAAATTGGGACTCACCTTCAATGACATGCCTGAAATGACAATACTCACATTTGAGGAACTGCCCGTCTCCACTGCCTGGTGAGATCCCCTTGAGGGCTAGGATGTCATTAATAAGGACTTGGATGGACTGTGGACGTTCATTTAGGGATCTTTCATCTTCTCAGCCTCTACTCATTCCTAAAGTCCCTACAAACTCCCTAGGGGAGCTACTAGAAATGAAGACAAGATGGACCCAGCCAGGGGGGTCTCCTCCCCGAGAAACACAGTGAGAAACCGGCCTTGCTGGGTCCCAGCAGCAGGTGTAAGGCCACCTACAAGCAAAGTAACTGTATTTTCTGAACCCAACATCAGCTCACATGACCTGACAATAGGACACAATATTTAGAGTCAGACCGTTCCTAACAGCATAGGGTTGGCATATGGTGTCCGTAGAAAGGAACCGCCCTCTACAGTGGGCTTGGGTCTGGCTGACTTGCTGACTACCAGTAATACTGGGGTTAGAATGGGAGGGAGAACAGGAAAAGGGAAACAAAACAAGCGCAGGTAACAGCAGCGGTCAGACCCATCCACCTCCAAATTCTTGAATTTTCCTGCTTTTATTCATTAAAACCCGGAGAGGATGGCTCTTTGTGAACTCCTAAACTCTCTGGGATAACAGCCTCAAAGTGAGAGTGGTTTTGCCAAAATTATCTGTAAGAAATTAAATTACGTAAATTTCTTGAAATGCCTGGCAACTTCAACTCTCCTGGGCCCGTAGCGAGGACAGACTCCAGCTCCAGAAGTCCCTCCCTGTTGGTCTGAAGGGGTGTGAGAGCCTTACCGGGTCCGAAGGCCGGCGTGGAGGAGGGGTTTGGGAAATACCAGGTGAGATAGGAGAAAAGACATGAGGGAGAGACAGAGGATCGGCCCCTTTGACCGCCTCCTTTTGTCGCGGTTTTAGCACTTTAGGTCTGGGCAGAACGTGAAGTGGGAAGTGTTTTGTGGTCGTAAGAACTGCAGCTGGTGGGCAAGGGGGTGGAATGACAGGTGCTCTGGAAGAGATAGCAGAGGCCAGGAGGGGGGGGAGAGCCGAGCGGGTGGTGGGATAAATAAGTATTTTCCTCTCCATCAGGCCCACTTACTCGCCTCCCCATGTGCAAGTCAGGAGTTTGGGTCATGCTTAAGTTCTGCTGTCCTGCTACAGTCGCTGAGCTTAGTCGCTGGTTTGGGTTCTGTTTGGTTTAACATTCGCTTTGGGTTCTGTTGCTCTCACTGTCACGTCGGGCGAGCCCCTTAACCAGGGGCTTCAGATCCTTCACCTGTAAAAGGGAGATCGTTCTACTTAGAGCACACACTTAGTGAAAATAAGTGAAATGCCTTGTAAACTGAAACACACATGTAAGTTACCCTTGGCGTTTTCTAGAGATGACTGGAAGGCGGGGTGGCGGGAGAGGGCTGCAGAAGGGCAGCGTCCTGCTGTAATATGCCCAGCAGGTCCTCATCACCCCACCCCGCGGCTCACCTGCGTTTTCTAGTCCCTCCCCCCTTTATGGACACTGGGTCCTCCACAAAGGTGTCCACCACTGCCAGCCAACTTGTAGTGCCAGTCATGCCTCCCCCGTCCCTGGAAGCCCTGGTCTCCCACCCTCTCCTCACCTGACTGCAGAGCACTGGGGGAAGGGGCAGTGTCCATCCTTGGTCAGTTCTTCAAGCGAGGTAAGGGGAGGGAGAGGAGGGTAGGAGGGAGGGACAAAAGAAGGAGGGCTGCTCTTCCAATTTTTTTTTTGAAGGATTGATTTCAAACTTTTATTGATTTTTTTAGAGAGAGAGGAAGGGAGAGAGAGAAACATTGATGTGTTCTTGAAGGCAGACAGGTAAACATTAGTCAGTTGCCTCCCACAGGCACCCTGATGGGGATTGAACCTGCACCCTGGGGACAGTGTTCAACCCAGTGAGCCACACTGGCCAGGGCTAAGTTTTTCAAATCCTCATTCGAGGATATATTTAAATTTGTTTTGTTTTGTTTTGTTTTTAGAGAGAGAGGAAGGGAGAGAGAGAAAAACATCAATTAGTTGCCTCCCATATGTGCCCCACCTGGGGATTGAACCCTCAACCTGGGTATGTGACCTGACCAGGAATCAAACCTGCAACCTTTGGGGCACAGGTTGATGCCCCAACCAACTGAGCCACTCAGGCAGGGCAGGGCAGGTCTTCTTTTTACTTATCCTGGCTGAGCCTCTGGTCGGCTCCCCCTAATATCTTTCCTCAGCATAGTCTGTGATCATGAATTGCCCCAGGGCTTCTAGTCCTTCATTTTCTTTAATATCTCTCCTCTCCTCTCAGTTGCACTTGAGCTATGCAAATAGCGAGAAGAAGTAAGAAACAACGACAACTTCGTGAGCATCTGCAACCACATTGTAGTTCACAGTTGCTCCATGTCTGTGCACCAGTGAGACCTCGGAAATGCCCTGCCATTATCCCATTTTACAAGTGGGATACTGATTTCAGTGATGGGAACCGATGGGTCCATGATCACACACCTTGATTTAATCCGAGTGACTTAAGGTCATGCAATCACTACCACCTCTTTCACTGCTGTCATCATCCGGAACACACATGAGTGAAACAACATCCCTGCCTTCAAGATTTGTGCTGTGTTCTTGAAGGCAGGCGGGTAAACGGGCAGTTACAGGGCAGAGGGATCACTGCTGTTACTGTGAAATTCTGGCTTTTATGGGAACTCATAGGAAGGACACCTGGGCCAGGTTTAAGAGATCAGGGAAGACTCCCAAAAGGAGTAATATCTAAGCTAAACACTAGATAATGATAATACTCAGGAGGATTAGGAGAGAGAGTAGTCAAGCAAACAGAATGGTGCGTGTCAATGCCGGAGGCAAACGAGGACAGTAAAGTTCAGAAAACAAACAGAGAAAGGGCGTCTGTGGGTCAGTGAGACATGAAGCCAGAGGCAGACGGGGACCAGATCCTGCTAAGGCCTTCTAAGCTTTGCCAAGGGTTTTAGACTGTGTCCCCAAGGCCATGGGAAACCAGGGAAGCGTTTGAAGCTTCCACTGAGATGAACAAGGAATTGGGGGGGTGGTCCTGCTAGCATTTTGCACAATTGATAAACGTTTTTTGAAAGGAACCACACAAAACTCTATGTCAAGCCTGGTAGGGGGTATGCAGAAAGAACAGCCCTAAGAATCTTCCCCCTAAGAATCTCAGTCTGGAAGGGTCAGATTAAAAAAACACCACAAAACCAGGGGGAATATTAAAATTGTGATAATAGAGGTATAATCAAATGTTAACTGAATTCAGAAAGTAACTTAATTTAGTTGGGGCTTTATTTAGATCTCATGGGGATCTCCATGTGCTGAAGACTAGGAGGAATGCCAGTCAGAAGTGATGGGAGTGCAGAGGGCCTAGGCGGACGGGTGGTCAGGAGTCTGAGGAAAAAGCAGAAGAACTGGGAACGGCCCTCAGCCTCCTGTCTTACAGGGTGGGGAGAATACAGTGGAGGTAAGCCTGGCAGGCTGGAGCGAGAGCATACCAAGGGCCCCGGATGCCAGGCCAAGGATTTTGAATTGAACTCAGCCAGTAATGGGGAGCACTAATGGCTTTTGGTTTTGTTTTGTTTTAAATAATATTCAATCTATTTAAGGGATCAAACTTTTTTTTTTTTTTACTATGTCCACATAAAAACCTGTTCAAGCATTGTAAAGTCTATGTTATTCCTAAATAGTTTAGCATACCTTTCTAAAAATAAGTTCAGTTTCTTAAAGCAACTATATCACACTTAGGAAAATGTAATAGTAATATCTTAGTATCATCTAATATTCTCATTCCCCCAACCATCTCCCTGGTGTGTCTTTACAGTTGGTTTGTTTAATTAGGATTCAAAAAAGGTTCACATGTTGCATTTATTTGCTCTATATCCTTACTTAGTCTCAAATCTTCAACAGTTCCTTCCCCACCATTTCCCCCCATACCACTGACTAGTTGAAAAGATGGGTCAGGTACACTGCAGAAGGTCCTACATTCTGGATTTCCCTGTTGGCTTTCTCATGGTCTATCCCTCTTATTTCCTATAAACTGGAAGTTAGATCTAAGGGCTTGATTCTATTTGGGTTCATACTTTTGGGGAAGAATACTTGATCATAAGGCAATGCGTTCATGGTGCGTGACATTGGAGGCACCATGTGAGACACACATTGATGAGTGGGTTCAGGTGGTGACAACTTCATCCCTGCCTGTAAAGATATGCTTCCCCACATATGATCAGCAAATATCTTGTGGGTTAATACAAAGGGTTATCAACTATCAAACAAGGTGCCTCTGCTGCCACTGACTACCACTTGATGTAACGTCTCATGTGGAATATCATTCCTTTTTTTAAAAAAATTTATCTTTATTGTTGAAAGTATTACAGTGTCCCATTTTTCCCCCTATTGACCCACTCCACCTCACTCCCACCCCCTCCCCAAGACTTCACCCCATTTTTGTCTGTGTCCATGGATTATGCATATATGCATATAACTTCTTTAGTTAATCTCTTCCCACCCCCCACCCCCCTTCCGTCTTCCCCCGAGATAGGACAGTCTGTTGCATGCTTCAGTGTCTCTGGGTCTATTTTGTTTGTCAGATTCTTTTGTTCATTAGCTTCTTCTTAAAGAAGACCCTTCAGTATTTTATGTAGTACTGGTCTGGTGGTGATAAACTCCTTTAGCTTTTCCTTATCTGGGAAGCTGTTTATCTGGCCTTCAGTTCTAAATGACAGCTTTGCTGGGTAGAGTCATCTTGGTTGTATGTTCCTACTTTTCATCACTTTGAATATTTCTTACCACTCCCTCCTGGCCTGCAAAGTTTCTGTTGAGAAATCAGCTGACAGTCGTATGGGTGCTCCCTTGTAGGTAACTAACTGCTCTTCTCTTGCCACCTATAAGATTCTCTCATTGTATTTAACCTTTGGCATTTTAATTATGATGTGACTTGCTGTGGGCTTCTTTGGGTTCCTCTTGTTTGGGACTCTCTGTGCTTCCTGGACTTGTAAGTCTATTTCTTTCCCCAGGTAGGGGAAGTTTTCTATCATTAATTTTTCAAATAGGCTTTCAATTTCTTGCTCTTTTTTTCTCCTTCTGACACCCCTATAATGCAAATGTTGGGCTTGTTGGGCTGCTTGAAGTTGTTCCAGAGACTCCTTACGCTGTCTTCATATTTCTCGATTCTTTTTTTCTTGTTGCTCTTCTGGTTGAGTGGTTTTTGTTTCCTCATATTCCAAGTTGCTAATTTGATTCTCAGCATCCTCTATTCTACTGTTGATTCCCTGTAAATTATTCTTCATTTCAGTTCGTGTAGCCTTCACTTCTGATTGGTACTTTATTATGCCATTGATGATCTCACTAGTTTCCTTAATAGTCTTATCAAGATCCTTATAACCATTGTTTTGACTCTGTATCTAGTAGCTTGCTTGTCTCTATTTCATTCAAAACCTTTTCTGGAGATTTCTTCTGTTCTTTCATTTGTGACATATTTCTTTGCCTCCACATTTTGGCTGCTTCATGGCATTTGTTTCTATGTATTAGGTAGAGCTGCTATGTCTCTGGGAATGAGTAGAGTGGCTTTGTGTAGTAGATGTCATGTAGGGTCCAGTGGCTCAGTTTCCCCAGTCACCTGAGCTGGGCCTCGTAGGTGCTCCTCTGTGTGGCCTATGTGCAGCATCCTGAAGTAGTTGAGCCTAGGTTGCTTTTGGCATCACTGGGAGGAATTGACCCCCAGTCCAATTGGCTGTGAAGACTAGCTGAAAATACAGATGAAGAGCTGCTATGCTGGAGACATCCCTATGGGGCAGGATTTATTTCAGTGGAGCTCTGGTTTTCACTGAATCTGCCCCTTGAGTGTGTCATCCCTGGATGCGGTAGGGTTGTAATCCAGCATGGTTGAAGCTGATCACCAGGTGCACTGTCTCTGGGGCCTCCCAGGAGGTGCAAAGTCAGCCTCTGCCAGTGCCTTGCCCAGGGCCACCCAGCATGAGCTATACAGCAAACTGTAAATGGCTGCTACTTGTGCCAGGCATGGAGGTGTCCAGGAGAGGCCAAGCTATGAACCAATGCAGGCTGCTGCTAGTGGCAGACCTGGGGCCACTTATAGAGAGGTATGGGGCATGCTGAAGCCAGTTGCTGCTTGTTTGGGAGACTCTACGAAAGCCCTTATCATGAAGCTAGAGAGGCCACTTGCATAGAAAAGTCACTGGAAATGCTTGGATGAGCTTGCAATTAGGGAGTGGCAGGGTCTCTGGGAATCACCAGCACGAGGCAAAAGGTGTGAGTCAGGTTGGTGGAGATTCAGAGAAGGCGCCTGCTTTGGGCTCTGTTGGGGGAGGGCTTGTCAAAGGAGCAATGGCCTCTACCAGCTCTTCTGTCTGGGAGAAAGCTGCCCCTCAGCACTCTCCCTGATTCCAGGCAACTTAGTTCCTCCCTGAATGTCCCTGGTTCCTTTAAGGCTGCTGCCCATTGCTGGCGCTCAGAGGGAGTGAGTCTGAGTAAGTCCATTTACCAACCCTTTAAGAGGAGCTGCCTGTTACTCTCAGCCTCCATGTCCCTCAGCCATAATCCCTGCTGGTTTTCACAGCCCCAAGTTGTGGGGACTTCTCTTCCTGGCTTGGAACCCTGGGCTGGGGGACCTGATGTGGGGCTGGGACCCCCTTGCTCCTCCAGGAAACCTCCACCACTGAGATAGCTCTCCAGCTTTTAACCTGGGGCACCGAGTGTGGGATCCCAGCCATGTCTCCTTGAGTCATCCCAGATTCAGCTCTGCATCTCTGCTTCTCCTACAAGTCGCGATGCTTCTTCAGTTCCCTAGTTGTAGGACTTCTGTTCAGCTAGATTTCAGGAAGTTCTGAATGATGGTTGTCCTGTATTTTAGTTGTAATTTTGAAGTGGTTATGGGAGGTGGTAGGTAATGCGGTTATGTACACCACCATCTTGTTTCTCCTCAAACTTTTTTAAAATTCCCCATCTGAGGATATGTTCATTGACTTTAGAGAAAGAGGAAAGGAGAGAGAGAGAGAGAGGAACATTGATGTGAGAGAGAAACATTGATTGATTGGCTGCCTTCTGTACATGCTCTGACCACACCCTGTTGGAGGGTTGAACCCAAAACTTAGGTATGTGTCCTGACTAGGAATCAAACCTGCAACCTTTTGCTGTACAGGGCAATGCTCCAACCAACTGAACCACCCAGCCAGCACTGATGTTATTTTGTTTTTTTAAAAAGAAAAGATGTTTTAAAATTGAGTTTTAGAGAGAGAGGAAGGGAGGGTGAGAGAGTGAGAGGAACATCAATGTGAGAATAAAATCGATCAGCTGCCTCCTGCACACTCCTTACTGGGATAGAGCCTGCATTCCAAGCGTGTGTCTTGACTGCAAATCAAATCGGCAACCTTTTGGTGCACAGGATGACGCCCAACCAGCCACTTGGACCAGGGCACTAATGGTTTTTAAGACCAGAAGAATAATGATAAAATTTGAAGATTAATTGGTCCAATTAATTGGCAAGGGTGTCTAAATAGCAGTGTTACTCAACTGGGGTGTGTGGATATATTCTCAGTGCTCTGAGAATTCTACAATAATTTTTAAATTATGTCTTTTTATCCTGATGACAATCCTAAAATATTATAAATCTTAAAATATTATAATATTCTGGAATATTTGAATTGCCACATAACAGAATTCTGCCACATCAGAATATCTATTCCTTCACTCAAAATATTAATTAAGCACCTACTATGAGCCAGGCATTATTGTAAGCACCAGTCATAGAGCAGTAGACAAAAAAAGACCAAAGTTTCCCTTAGCAAATTTGAGCACTAGTGGCTATTTATCAATATTAAGAAGTTATTGCTATTTTTAGGCATATTAATGGTATGTGACTATGTTTTCAAAGAAGTTCTTCTCTTTTAGAGATATGTACTGAAATATTAGGTATGACTTTACATGGCATCTACGATTTCTCAGAACAGTCCCGGGAGGATGGGGTGGAGGAACGTGGGTGAGGGTATAGATGAAATGAGTGTCCAGAGCTGACTGGGTTGTAGGTGGTTAAAGGGTGTAAAGAGATTCACTGTACAGTCTCCTTACTGTTGTGTCTGCTTAATATTTTTCAGACACAAAAAGGAAACCTTCCCCTTATGAAATTTCCTTTCTAGTGTTTGAATCTATGTTTATGATGCACCAACACAAAGTTAAGGCAATGTGGTGTCCTGACGCCAGACAAGAATGGTTGAGAAGCAGGTTTAGTAAAACAAGTGAGGACGCCGAGACCTTACCTGGCCCATGAAATGCAGGCAGCCTGGATTCCAAAGAGCCTGTTCCATACATGAAACCTCCTGGGAGCGAATGTTTCCTGAGCATCTGTCTCTGTACATTTTAACCTGCAACTGCTCATTAGCAAAGAAATAAGAACGCATTAAAAACATTTTCTTCGAATTATTGAGCACACAGTTAAAAACCATTCAGTGTCAGTTTCAAACATGTTTATTGTTAAATTGAAACATGAATTACTGACAATAATTCAAAAAGTGTTCTCCACACGCATAATCAAAAGAATTCAGTTAATAGCAAATAAAACACAAACAACAATTCACCATTTTAAAAACTAGTCTCAATAAAACAACATATTCTTGATTTAAGTTCATGTATTTTAGTTTCATTAGTTTTGCATGTCTATTTAATTTAATGTAAAATGTTTTAATTATATAGTGTAAGAACTGTAAAAGCCATTCGTAATTAATTTTATGCTTTCATATACTTAAATAACAGTGTAATAAAAAATAAATTACATCAACACTGAAGGACCTTAGGATTTTTCTCCCCCTCTGGTATAAAGTCAACACGTTTTTCAGGAATAGAGAAACTGAGTATGATGTCACAAAAACCCACGTGAGAAACTGTTGAACAGAATGTGGGCAGTGCCGTTGAAAATGAAATATTAGATTAAGGAGATGTTTTGGAGGTAAATCTACTCCTTCTAGAGAATTGAAAATGACTTAGGTATAGAAAGTAAATAAAAAATGTTTGAGTCTCGAGGACTAAGAAAATGCTATTCTCAGAAACTGTATACTCAAGAGGAGAAAATTATTTGGGGGCAGGAAGAGCAGGGTTTGTGAAATTCACTTTGGACATGTTGCATTTGTAAAGCCAGCATAGAGGCCAGCGGGAAAGACGAAACTGGAGCCTAGAAGTATTATCGATCGATTCTTCCCCAGGACGGGAAGACATGCCACCTGTCCCACTACATTTGGGGTCCAGGGCCCCTGACTCCTCACAATGTGGAATGGGTTAAGTATGAAAACCACACACAGAGCCTAATGCAAGGCATGGTCCCCAGGAGCAGAGGCTCTCAGCCAGCTCCACCCGAGCCCTAGTTGGAAGATGCCACGGCCATCAGACTCCTGTGTGATGTCCAGCCACCAGATTTGTGAGTTGTCACTTCAAGACAATTGTATCTGCCTCCTGTTTCTGGTTCAGATTAGAGACAATAAACAACCAAAAAAAAAAAAAAAAAGTTTGTGTTTCGGAAATCGGAGGCCATCTGTTTCTCCTCTGATTTCCTCTCTTCTCTGGATCTTTTTCTCTTTCCCTCTCCCCTACCCTAAGGACACGCAGCTCAGCTGGGAGCATAGTGACCTTACTTGACTCCCTTCTCTTTAATGAGAATGTTGGATTGTTATTGGGATTAAAGTAAAAGATTCCTTGTTCTCACTCAAAATAGGTGCCTTGGATTATTTATTTAAAAACAATTTTTTTGACATCAGAAGAATGGCAGCCTGAGAGGTTCCCTTGGTCTCTCCCCTTGAAGTTATAACAAGCTGAACAGCTGTAATTCAACACAGACGTCCCTGCTCAACACACAAACACGCCTGAGACCCCCACACTGACACATCTGAGAGCGGGAGACTCCGAGTGAACAGGGGCAGGCAGGAGACGAGCAGAGACCAGTGTCTGAGCCTGGGCGCAGCCCGGAGCTCCCTGAGGGTCGTGAGGAGGGGAGGAATGGGCTGCAGCCTGAGCTCCCCGCCCCACGCGGGGCAGAGATGGGCAGCATGTGCCTGACTGAGGGGTCAGCACCTACTGCTGCTGACCCAGTGCTGAGGCAGAGACAGGGCGCAGCGGTGTAGCCACGGTGGAGTGGTGGCCACCATTTCCAGGCAGGAAAACAAAGCCACGGAGCTTGTCCGCCCCCCCGACCCTCCCAGAGCTGGCTGCTCTCGCCCTCCAGGGCTCCCCTCCGCTTACCCTGGCAGAGGAGCAGGGCCCCGGAAGAAGCTATAGCAGTGAGGGCTGGATACAGAGCACACTACCTGCCGCCCTGAGCACTGGGGAGGCAGAAGCGCTTCTCCCTGAGCCGCAGGTGCGCTCTGTGGTAATCCCAGGGACAGCGGTGGAGGCTCAGAGGTGATGCCCCTGAGGTCTGGCAGTCGACATTACTGGGAGCCACAAACACACCACCTGGCCTCGCCAAGCTCCCCCTGCGCCCCCCTTATGGCTGAGCCCAGAGTGGGCATGTGGGCCGTGGCAGGCAGCACAGCACCGCCCAGCACAGCACTTCCACAGGGTCTTGTTGCCGGAGATAGCGCTGGGATTTCACGGGCTCAGGACCCCACCACCCACCACTTTCCCTAGAGGAGGGTGTCCTGTGACTGACGTGACCTGGTCTTAGAGAAGACACCCACCTCCCCAAGGAACTCGGCATTTTCCACCACCCAGAAACTACCTGAGAATCCAGAGCAGTGCAGGAGAAAATCATAAACTTGCACATCATTGCCACCTACTGGGAAACAAAAGAAAGACCTCTAATCACCCTGAATAGAGAAGTGTCGCTCTTAGAAAACACACACAAAAACAGATTTTATGCCTAGGCAGAGAAGGAATCCATCAGATACCATGAATAACTAAGGTAACCAGGCAGCTCAGAAAGAAAATTTAAAAATCTCCAGAAAATAAACTGGAAGACATGGAAATATGGGATTTAAAGTAAGAGAATTCAAGACTGCAGCCCTGAAAAACATCAATGAGATATGATAAAACACAGACGGATAGTTTAATGAACTCAGAAACAAAAGCAATGACCAAAGTACTTTACTAAAGAGATGAAAACTAAAAAAAGAACCAAGAAACTCTGCAGCTGAAGAGCTCAGTAGAAGAGATGAAGAATGAACTAGCAAGACTAGGAAATAGAGCTGAACAGATGGAGAAAGTAATTAGGAACATCAAAGATAGAAATCTAGAAATGATGCAGACAGAAGCAGAGAGACTTAAGAGTAAAAAAAAAAAGAGAAGTCTACAAGAACTAGCAGACTCTATAAAAAGACCAATACAAGAATAATAGGTACACCAGAAGGAGGAGAGAGGGAAAAGGCAACAGAGAGCCTATTCAAACACATACAGTAATTGATGAGAACTTCCCAAACTGATGAGGTGGGTGCTAGAATACAAGAAGCAAACAGAATACTTATCTCAATCTAAAAAGACCTCTCCAAGGCACATGATATTAAAAATGTCAGAAATTACTGACAAAGAAGGAATTCTCAAGGCAGCAAGGGAAAAGAAGACAGTGACATGTAAAGAAATCCTCATTCGATTATCAAATTTTTGAGCAGAAACCCCAGAAACCAGGAGAGAGTAGAATCAAATATTCAAACTACTGAAAGGGAGAAATTACCAGCTAAGATTAATATAGCCAGCAAAGTTATCCTTTAGATATGAAGGAGAAATTCAGACTTTCCCAGACATACAGGAGCTGAGGGATTTACTACCATAAAACCTTCATTATAGGAAATACTGAAGGGGGTTATTTTACCTGAAACAAAAAGATGAAAGGATACAAAACTAAGAACAAGAGGACTGACAGACAGACAGATGTGGGAAATTGCAACCCTTATTCAGAATACGGTAATATACACTAAACGTAACATAAAGATGGAAGGTGGTAAAAACATTTTAAAAAGAAGACAATAGCTACTGCAAACTGGAAAAGAACTCACAGCATAAATGGGGATAATATGTGACAAGAAAATATAAAGGGAGGAGATAAAGACCTGAATTTGCAGAGTGGGACGGTAGGTAAGGTGCATGCAGAAGGAAAAGGACTCCTGGATAAGACACTTCCTTTTCCATAAACCTAATGGTGAGCGCGCGCGCGCACACACACACACACACACACGCACACACACCCCAGAACTGAGTCCATAACATAAAAAAGAGGAAATGGGAAAAGCATAGACTATCATCAGACTAAAACAGAAACACAAGGGAAAAGAAGCAATGGAGACAAATGTACTAGAAAACAAAAGATAAATTGACTATAGGAAGTCCTCCTACATCAGTAATTACCAGAAATGTAAATGGACTGAGCTCACCAATAAAGAGACATAGAGTAGCAGACTGGATCCAAAACAAAACCCCAGTATGTGCTGCCTTCGGAAGACACATCTCAGCTGCAAGCACAAATATAGACAAAGTAAAGGGTGGAAAATGGTGCTCTAAGCAAAAGGCGTGCAGAGAAAAACAATTGTAGCCATACTTATGTATATTCTATACCTTTATTTTAAAAATTACAGTTTACGTTCAATATTATTTTGTATTAGTATCAGGAGTACAGCATGGTGATTAGATAATCATATACTTTACAGCGTGTTCCCCTTGATATTTCCTTACTTAATCGGCACCATGTGAAGTTATTACAATATTATTGACTATGTTCCCTATGCTGTATTTTGCATCCCCATGACTATTCTGTAACTACCAATCTGTACTTCTCAACCCCCTCACCTTTTCTCCAAGTCCCCAGCCCACCTCCCCTCTGGCAACCAACAGGCTGTTTTGTGTATCTAAGAGCCTATTTCTGTTTTGTTTGTTTATATTGTTAGTTAGATTCCACATATAAGTAAAATCCTATCGTATTTGCCTTACTGTGACTGACTAGTTCATTGAGCATAATACCCTCTAGGTCCATCCATGCTGTCAAAATGGTAAGATTTCATTCTTTTTTATGGCTGTAATATTTCACTGTATATATGTACCACAGCTTTTTAATCTACTTGTCTATTGATGGACACTTGGGTTGCTTACATATCTTTAGCTGTACTTACATTTGAGAAAATATGATTTAAGATAAAAGGTAACAAGAGACAGAGATGGATATTTTATCATGATAAAAGGGGCAATTCATCAGTAAGACCTAACAATTACCAATAAATATGCACCTAAACAGAGAACACCAAAATGTATAAAGCTACTACTCACAGAACTAAGGAGAGGAACTGACAACACCACAATTATAATAGGGGACCTAACTATTCCATTGACAACTATGGATAGTTCATCCAAACTGAAATCAATAAGGAAATATTGGCCTTAGATGGCACAATAGACCGAATGGACATCATTGACATTACAGAGCCTTTCATCCCAGAACATCAGATTACACCTTCTTCTCCAGGGCCCATGGAACATTCTCAAGGACAGACCATAGGTAGGGACACAAAACCAGCCTCAACAAATTTAAGAAGATTTTAATCATACCAAGCATATTCTCCAACCATAATGTTTTGAAATTAGAAATCAACTGCAAAAAGAAAGCTGAAAAGCCCATAAATATGTGGAGATTAAACAACATGCTACTAAGGAATGACGGGATCAAAGAAGAAATAAGAGGAGAGACCAAAGATACATGGACACAAATGAGAATGACAATGAAACATAAAAACTGCTGGGATTCAGCAAAAGTGGTGATAAGAGGGAAGGTTGTATCATTACAGGCCTATCTCAAGAAATAAGAAAAATTCCAAATAAACAACCTAACGCTGTATCTTAAAGATCCAGAAAAGGAGGAACAAATGTGACCCAAAATCAGCAGAAGGAAGGGAATAATGAAAATTAGAGCAGAATTTTAGAAAATAGAGCAAAATGACAATACAAAGAGTCAAGCGGCAAAGAGCCAGTTCTTTGAAGAGATTAATGAAGTGGACGGACCTCTGGCTCGACTCACTAAGGAAATAAAAAGAAAAGACTCAAAGAAACAAAATCAGAAATGAAAGGCGAGAAGTTAAATGGACATCACAGAAATACACAGACTCATACAAGAAAGATTAAATGCACAGAATCATACTATGAGAGACTACATGCCACCAAATTCTGTACGCCACTAAATTCAATAACTGAGAAGAAATGGTCAAATTCTTAGAAATATATAACCTTCCTAGACTGAATCATGAAGAACTAGAAAATATAAATAGGCCAGTCAACAGTAAATAAATTGACCATCATCAAAAACTTCCCAAATAGTAAAAGTCCAGGACCAGAAGGCTTCACCAGTGAGTTCTACCAAACGTTCAAAGGTTTGAAACCGATCCTCCTCAAACTCTTCCAAAAAACTGAAGGAGAGGCAATACTTCCTAACACATTGTATGAGGACGTGACCCTGATACCAGAACCTCGCAAGGATAGCACAAATAAAGAAAACTACAGACCAATAGTTGTGCACCCTCAATTTGTCAAAGTGTGGCTGGTTTCGTACCATAAACTTTATATTTTATGTATCCCCATAAAAAGTGTAGTAGATAAATTTTCTTTGTTCAAAGCTTAGTCTGGCTTTACCCGTTATTTCAAATCAGTCTAGCCTGAAAAGGAGTGAAAATTAAGTGAGTTATCAGCTATTAAAATGTGTATACATTGTCTGGAACACCCTGTGTCCCCAAAAAGTGTATACACAGTTTGGATAATTATAAAGGCAGTGTTTATAATTCAACTGCATTTTCAAACTTCTAGTAGCATTTTAGGATGAATTTCCTTTGTTCAAAGCTTAGTCTGGCTGAAAAGAAAGAAACATCAATTGCACTATCAGCTGTTAAAGTGTGTATGTTTTTGGGACACCATGTATGTGCAAACAACAGCTCTGACAAGAGGTTAATATCTAAAATATACAATGAACTCCTACAACTCAGTGACAAATGAACAATCCAATTAAAAAATGGACAGAGGACCTGAAGAGACACTTCTCCCAAGAAGACATACAAGTGGCCAACAGATATGTGAAAAGATGCTCAACTTCACTAGCAATTAGGGAAACGCAAATTAAAACCACGACGAGAGACCACCTCACTCCCGTTAGAGTGGCTGCTGTCAACAAGACAGGTGATGACAAGTGTGGAGAGGGTGTGGAGAAAAGGGAGCCTCATTCCCTGCTGGTGGGCATGTGGACTGGTACAGCCACTGTGGAAAACAGTCTGGCGAGTCCTCAAACATTAAGGATAGAGCTGCCATATGACCCAGCAATCCCTCCTTTGGGTATCTACCCCCAATATTTGAAAACATTTATTCTCAAAGACATATGCACCCCTAAGTTTATTGCACAATTATTCATGGTGGCCAAGACATGGAGACAACCAAAGTACCGTTTGATCAGGAGCATTTTTTAAAAAATGTTTTTATTGATTTCAGAGAGAAGGAGGGAGAGGGAGAGAGAGATAGAAACATAATGAGAGAGTCATTGATCAGCTGCCTCCTGCACTCCTCCCTCTGGGAATTGAGCCCCAAAATCATGCATGTGCCCTGCAGGGGAATCGAACCATGATCTCCTAGTTCATGGGTCCACACTTAACCACTGAGCAACGCCTGCCAGGCAATCAGGCACATTCTTAATACAAAAGTTTGCCAGGTACCTTCCTCTCCCAAGAGACAATCAGACTGTATATTGGTTTTTAGGCAAACAAGCCAAAAGAACAAGCATCTTAGTTTTAATTCAGTCATTTCAAAAATCAGAAGTTATAAATACTCCAAAGATAGACCTGAAATTTTTGTTTAAATAACTAGAGATTTATTGCAAGAACCATATAATCAAAACTGTTTCTTCTTGCCCTAGCCTGTTTGGCCCAGTGGTTAGAGCATCGGCCCGCAGGCCGAAGGGCCTGGGGTTTGATTCGGGCCAAGGCCATGTACCTCAGTTTCGGGCCGGCCCTGGTGGGTATGTGCTGAGACAACCAACAGACGTGTCTCCCACAGGATGTCCTTCCCTCTCCTGCCCTTCCATTCTCTCTAAGAAGCAATGGAAAAATCTCCTTGCGTGAGGATTAAAAAGAAAACAAGAAAAAATTCTTCCTTCTTGTAGCTAAGGTGCACAATGCATAAATATATGAAAAATCAAATTCACAGTATTTTTTCAATCCTCACCTGAGGTCATTTTTTCTTCCTGCATCCACCCCGACCGGGACCGGGGATCAAGCCCACAAACAGGCTCATGCCCTTGAGAGGAATCGAACCCAAGACCCTTCAGTCCACGGCTGACGCTTTAACCACTGACCTAAGTGGCTAGGGCCGCAGTCAGTTGTGACACTAGAATTCAAATGTGGCTAGTAAGTCTTAATTTTATAAGTATATTAAATTCTAAATACACCATAAGAGAGGCAGCATTGTCAGATGTACAGTTAAACAGAAAGAAGGATAGTGAAAGAAGAAATAGGCTCTGATGGAAATAATTTCTTTTGTTGCCAATAAGCAGGACACTGGAGTGTATTTCAGGCTCTTTTACTGAGGGGCGTCTGAGTTCATTGTTAAGAATACGAAGGGGCTTTTGGGCAGATTAGCAAGAGCCCTGGGGTGGTGGCATTTACGTGTTCTCATGCGCGGACACAATAAGGCAGAGCTCGGAGCATTAAGTTTAAAAGTCTTTTTTATCTCATCTTGTTGAAGCCGGCCTCTTCCCCCTCTTCTGACTGCGCTGGGGCTGGGAATGAAGGGGTGAGAGGATGTGGGGAGGGAAAGGTTGGGGGAGGGGGCGACCAGAGGCAGGCCAGGCCAGGGCGCGGCAAGGGACTTCGGTGAGCTGACCCTGCCCTGAGCGACCCCTTCTGCTTCCATCACCAGGACTCCCCCGCCGTGACAGAAGCAGCCAACTTCAATGCCAAGGTTTGAAAGCTTCGGGGTCGTCCACAGTCTCCTGTAGATTAGCCGGCACTGTAACTGCTTCATGACCATCAGCCCAGCTGGCCTGAAACAGCCCCTAGAAAGGCCCCCGGCCCCCTTCCCTGGGCAGCTCGGTCCCGCACGCCCAGTCCTCCTGGGGTTGCTCCGCCTCCAGCGGGCACTGGGCGCGGGCCCTGCAGAAGGGGCTGCAGGTGCTCGGACCCCTGTGCCCTGCAGTCTCTGCACTTTCTCCTGTTCATCCTCACGACTTTTCTTGAGAAAGAGCTGCCTTCCCTTGCTCACTTTGTCATCCGTCTGGGCCTCACTCCGCTCCCAGTCACTGTCTCGGGCTTCAGGAAGGTGACCCCTTGACCAGGAGCGCCCCTGGCCTGCCCTTGGCCTCTGGGCTGCCTGCGACCTTTAAGCAGCTTCTCCCTCAGGCACCCTCTGCTCTCGGCTTTCTGGAAGGATTTGTGTTTTAAAATTTCTGCTGCTGTGGGCTCCTGGAAGGATCTTTCTGAAGACACAGTGAAAGTAATTTTCTGAAGGACTTGCCGTAGTTTGTCAGCTTTTCTTCACCCCCTACTCCTGTTTCCAAAGTTGGGGTTCACTTGGCAAAATAAACACTTGCGCTCTCACAGGAGGGCTTTTATGGTGAGGCGCTGCTCCGGGGGCGGATTCAGGGGCAGTTTCTCCAAACCCCACCTGTCATAGCCTCTCGCCTGTCCTATGGCTCCAGGGGCCACCCAACACTGTATCTATTGATAAGATCATCTGATTTTTATCCTTTGTTTTGTTAAAGTGCGGTATTACATCGATTGATTTATGCATGTTGAACCATCCTTGTTCCCCTGGAATGAATGCCACTGGACCATGATGTATTATTTTTTTAATGTATTGTTATATTCTAGTTGATAGTATTTTATTTAGGATTTTTAAAACAAATTATCACTTATTAAATGCTGCCTTTTTTCCACAGTCTTCCAAAGTTCATGGTAGGGGACAATTAAAAGGAAACTTCCTAACAAAACAATTATTAACTGTAGAACTAAAGACTATGTTAGCAGAACCACAGAAATGCATAGAATACAAGCAGATATTATTTAAATAGCTACAAATTGTGACCAGAAAACAAATGGAGTGCAATGAAGCAGTAAATAGATCAGTTCAATCCAGACTAGAGGTGAAGCAACCCAGGTGGACGACTACAGACCTAATCTGACTACAGAAGGTATAACCAGAGTCCATAGGGCGGGGACCCTAAGACCATCCCACGTGCATTTGGAGACCTCACTGGCACAGCAACTGCGGAAAAGAAGTCTACGTGTCCCGTGCGTGTAAGAAAAATCCGCCTGGAGCTCCGCACCTCCCGACCTCAAGCCCTGCAGCACTGTTGGTGCGGAATTCCTTCCTCGGTGGGAAAGATCTGTCCTGTCTTGACTCAGGGCTTCCTGGCTGCTGCTGCTGAAGGAAGGCACCGGGCGAGGGACAGTGAGGCTGCCAGACGGAGGCGTGGCCGGCGCCGGGTGCGGGAGAGGGACGGGCGATGCACAGGGGAGCCCGCACCTTCGGAGACGGAGGGGCGCGTCTGAGGGAAGGATGGGTCTGCCTCGCGCATATGGATCTTTCCGGTGGGGACCCCAACTGCAACAGAACCAGAAATGTCATAACCTGTGGTGATCTGACTCACACAACTGCAGTAGCTGCCTGTGGTGGTGGAAAGGTTGTAACTCCTGCTGCTAACAGCTTTGTCTCCATGTTTCAGCTTAGGTAGGGCCATGAGGAAAGACAAAAAACCTAGAATTTTTTTATTTTATGGAATAGTCATTTAATGTACAAAGGGCTGGCTATTTTTAAAAAATATGTTTTTATTGATTTCAGAGAGACAAAGGGAGAGAGAGAGAGAGTTAGAAACATCAGTGATGAGAGAGAATCACCTATCGGCTGCCTCCTGCACGCCCCCTACTGGGGATCGAGCCCGCAACCCGGGCCTGTGCCTCAGCCAGGAATGGAACCGTGACCTCTTGGTTCATGGTTCGACACTCAACCACGGAGCAACACAAGCCAGGCTTGACTAGGATTTTTCAATATCGTGTTAAGTGAAGTCAGAACAGAAAAAGTTAAGAACCATATGACTTCATTCATATTAAACTGAAAACAACAAATGAACAAATAAAACAAGGAAACAAACAAAAACTCATAGACACAGACAACGGTGTGGCTGCCAAGGGCCATGGGGTGGGGGGAGTAGAAGGGGGTAAATGGGCTCAAATATATGGCGACGGCGGAGACTTCACTTTGAGTGGAGAACACACAATACAATGTACAGATGATGTATCACAGAACTGTACACTTGAAACCCGTACAATTTTATTAACCAAGGCAACCCCCTCAAATTTAATAAACAAATCATACCTTTTCCATGGAAGTAAAGTTTCTCTATTTAATCTAAACAATAAATAAATCTAAGTAAGTAAAATAAATAATCATGTCTGATTAAGCCAAATGCACTTTTGTTGAAGGCCATGCACAAACTCCATCTTAGTGTCTTATTAACAGACTCATTAAATTTAACCAAAGGATAATCTTTGACTTTAAATCAATTAAGGATAAAAAAATAAGATATCGAACTGGCTAACCCGGAGGCAGCAGCTGTGGGGCCAGGGCCGCCTCTGTCGGGTCGGGGGGCAGACTCCTCAGCTGTCTGCGTCTTCCTGGGTCACAGGCCCCTCCTGTGCTGGTTGTCAGCACTTTCTTGCTTCTGTCCTTAGTACCAGGACAACACGGTGATTCCACAACGGAGTTTATCCGCTCATTGCGATCAATGTCCTCCTCACCATCAACTTCACCACCACCCTCAGCATCCCCGTCAGCGTCAACGGAGGGGGAGAGCGGGGAGGTCGGTCCCATCCTCTGGCTTTGGAACCAGACAGAGCTGAACCTGAATTCTCTCCTCTCCACGGTGCTACTCTGAGGGGCTTACACCATTGTACGTTGGTTTCTGCGTTGATTAAATAGAGGTGATAATGATACTCACATAATTGTTTTCAGGAGAAATAGGATAAAGTGTGTAAAGTGACTAATGTCGAGGCTCAAAAAATGTAATTCCCTTTCCCAATCATTTCTCCTCTTCTAAGGAAGACGGAAGTTCTTGCAAAGAAAGAAAGGGTCAAGATGCAATTGAGGTGGCGAACACACAATACAATATACAGGCGATGTACACCTGAAAACTATATGATTTTATTAACCAATGTCACCCCAATAAATTCAATAAATAAAAATATTGGTAAAAAGATGTAATTGAGGCACTTTGGATATGCTGGAAACTTACTACAGGATTGAGTAATCTTTTTTAAAAAAAATCCTTACCTGAGTACATTTTATCCATTGATTTCTGAGAGAGGGGAAGAGGGGGGACAAGAGGGTGAGAGAGAGAGAGAGAGAGAGAGAGACATCAGTGTGAGAAAGACACATTGCTTCCCTCCTGCACGTGCCCCGAGAGGGGCGGGAGCCTGTAACCAAGGTGTGTGCCCCTGACGGGAATCACACCTGCGACCCTTTGGGCTGTGGGCTGAGGGCCGAGGCTGCGACCACTGAGCCAACCCGGCCAGAGCAAGGACGGAGGGATCTGTAAGCTTCCTACCTAACAACAAGGCAACCCAGTTAATAAAATGGAAAATCAGTGAGTGATTTGGTTTTGCTAATTATTATGCCTAGGAGGGGACCCTTTGCCCACTTCCCGTTTCCCCAACTCCCTGCCTCTCCCGTCACTACTTAGAAAGGCGGAGGGTCCTATCTTTTCTTTGAGTTGTTGACATCTGGCAAGTGTCTGCTGCTTCTGTCCTGCTCATAGCAAGTCCTCAGGTTAAAATACAAACACATTTCTTGAGATAAGTTAGGAGAGTTATGTGTGCAAAGCATTCAACGAGGCAGGAAGAGTTCTCACTCTTCATAATTCATGTAGAACTCAAGCAAAAACTCACTCAGCCCTCACCACACACCACCTCGTTGTTCATCACTTGCCCTAATGCGTTCATCTCCAGGCTCCCTGCGGGCTGCCTCAGTTCCTCTTTAAATTCCTACCAATAAGCACAGACTTAACACGAAGTCAGATTTAATGAATATTTATTGAATTAAATGAAATTGTGTATCTTGATTGCCCAAGGATACTGGAAACATTTCAAAGACAGGAACTATATTTTCTGCTTCTTTGTATCCCCTTTCCTCTTCCTTTACCCCACAATGATACTCAAAAAACAATTAATAAATATTGATAATATTTGCAGTAAGGAACAGAACAACACAGCAGACCTAGAACCCCAATGCTGCCAGGAGCCCCCCCAAGCACCCAGCTCAGGCCTGGATCCTGTGACAACAGTCCTGCTAGAGGCCATGGCCGTCTGCCGGGGCAGCTCCAGTCCTGGGCACGCACTGCTTGCCAACGCAGCATTTCAGGAGAAAGTCTCTTTTATATTGAGGTACAGTTTGTCTTCCTTTAGCTTTCATCTTCAGTTTAAAAATCTATCAGTTGGAGGAATACAAAGCACTTTAAAACCTACTTTTCACAAGATAGCCCATCACATATTCAAAGACAGTTCTTGAATCTATTTTCTGTGAGAAAAACTTCAGTCCATTACATGACATAATCTTAGTTTCTTTGTCACCCGGGTCTCTCTGATTTTTCATTTGGCTCTTCTCTTGGAATTAGTTATCGTTATTTTTAATTGAGAATTCACTCTGTGCCAGGCATCGTGGTAAATTGCTTACAGTTTGTCTCTTCTAGTTCCCCTAAACTTATGAATTAGGTATAATTTCCACAGCTGAGCAAACTGAGGCTGAGTGGGGATAAGTAAGTTGCCTGGATAGCGAACAGCAGAGCTGGGACTGGCATCCAGAACTGTCGCTTCCCAGGCCATGCCCATCTCCGCGGCGCTGCACTGCCATCCCCAGGTCAGTTGCATCCGTCTGCTCAGCCCTGTTCATTTGTCATCTTTTTGGCCTATTTTCCCCATTTCCTCTACTATTTTTGTAAAGAAATGTGCCTTCCTCCTAATGTTGAGTAATTTTTTCCCTTTAGGTATTCTTCTTGCTACTTCTAGTACAAAGCCATCTCCTTTTTGTTCTTTAGCTTAAAAATTTTGTTTTCAGCTTTGCAGGGTGACTGGTCTAATTTATCAAAGTCCCGTCCAGGCACATTAGCTGTCACAGTCATCGCCACGTGGGATACCAGGCAGAAGCATGTCTACCTGTTACCATACTTTCATGTACCTAAGATGACGTTCCAGTTACCTTGGCAACATGGCCAAATGAATAAAGGGAGTGAGAAGGTGTCTGCAAGGTTGGGGAATCCGCTGGACATCGCTCATGAGTTCCTTGGCAGAACTGCAAATTCCAGGTGGTGGTGGCCAAATGCTGGGGGCAAACAACATTGTGGTTAAAGAGGCAAAAACCAAACCAAAGCAATGCCAAAGCATTATGTGACAGCAGGTGTTGTCACCCCAGGATGAGAAGAGAAAATGAGACTTAAGGCCTGAATTCAGAAATATTGGGAGTGGGATGTACACTGGGTCAGGATGAGAGGCTGCGGAAAGAGACTGTGAACAAAGAAAGGGTAACAGAGCCTCCGATTTTGGGGGCAGAGATGGAGGCTCAGAGTCAGACTTTATCATCTGAAGCCACCGGCAAGTCGAAATAGAAATAGGGGAACCAGTGCTTTTTTGTTAAACTTGGTTTTAATCATACGTTTTTCTCCCCTCCAGAGCTGTTCTAAAATGCCTACTCAAATAATGAACATTTTCAACCAACTGACTCATTAGGCAAGAAGAGTGCCTACATGTGCCACTGTGTAGCCTGGACTCTGACCTCTGTGCTGGGAGGTGGAGTGGTTATAAAGTCCATCATTTGGCTGCCACCTCATAAACACTGGGAATGAGTGTTTTTGTTGCTTTTTCAAATAGTGACAGCTTGACCTACATTTAGTATTCTAGGTGACACATCTAGGACAAGCACTCACATTTAATGGAGAGTCTGAGGTGAGGTAAAGGAAAACAGCAGGGAGAGAGAGTGGGAGGAGGGAGGCAGGCAGAAAGAGAGCATGGTTTTCTAATTCATGAAGTTATTATAGTACCATGTTTCTTACTATAATAAAATACACATAATGTAAAAATTCATGAGATTTTTAAGCATCTTGAGGTGATGGTTCAGTGACATTCGATATGGTCACATGGTTGTGGAACCATCACCTCCACCCCATCCCCAGGTGGTTCTCACCTTCCTGCACAGAATCCCTGTACCTGTTACATTAAATAGTAGCTCCTCACGCCCCCCAGCCTGGATCCCGGCGACCATCGTGTCCCTTTCTGTCTCTGTGAATTTGACATTCTGAGTACCTTATGTAAGTGTAATCATATCGTATTTATTCTTTTGTCACTGGCTTATTTCACTTTGCACAATGTCCTCAAGTTTCCTTCCTGTTTTAGCTTGTGGGGGTTTCCTTCCTTTTAAAGGCTGGCTAGGATTCCATTGCAGGGATACACCATTTTTTGTTCATACACTTGCCACAGAACCACACTTTTTGAGGCAGAAAAATGCTGCTATAAGTACTAAGTTCAGGGCTCCCTAAAGTTAGCAGAATCACTAGGAGGGCTACGGAAGAAGGACTCTATGATAACGGTTGGACCTTACACCATGGGTGAAGATCCCTGTGGAAGACACCGCCTCTGGTGGTGAGCTCCAAGGTGCTGGAGTCAGCAGGGCAGCCGTGGAGAAGAAAAGCTTGGTGGGCAATGGGTCAGGGACTAACAGAAACCCAAGGAATAAACTGGAACCCATGAAGACAAATTGGAGCTCACCCTTAAGGACAAAGTAGAACCCACACTCATCTCCCCCACATCCAACTCCACTAGCACAGGAAGAAGCTGGTGCCCTCCCATGGACCTGCAGAAAACCTGGCAGAGGACTCAGTGGAGATGAAGGGGAAGAGCCAGTGGGACCTGGAGGATCTTTGGCCCCATTACTGCCCAATGCTGAGGAGATGAGCCAGCAGATAAGCACATCACAGGTAAATGGGTGTGTCACCTGAGGCCTTACGCCCAACCTTCCTACTATAATCACTGCTGCTTCCCTCTCACCTTCCACATTTTATGAAAATTTCCCTTGAGGCCAACTTAACCCAGAACCATACAGGGAAGGGGACTCTGGGAAACATAGTTCTAGGTTAGTTAAGTTGACACAGTATGAAACCACTTCAATATCTTAAGAACTATTTAGAGGTAATTATTTCAACATGTCAAATTCCAAGTGCTTCTGAGGCCTTCAACAATTAATGGTTTTAAAAGAACTGGAGTAGACCCAATGTTCTTCTCTTTTGCTGTGAGATAGTTGGGATGGAGACATCTAAGTGACAGCATCAGGGTCTCGATTGTCTAAGTCATGATAAAACATACCCTTAATCAGAGTTTATATCAGACAAAAGAATGAAAGGTGGAAGATTCAGCATCATGCAGCAAGTTCCTTTGTCTCTGCTCACCACTGCGTTGTGGAGGCCTGAGGATTGAGTTCACTACTCTTCACCCTTCTCATTGAGACAGTGAGGCTGTTGGTGCATGTGAAGAGGTCCAGACTACTCAGTGTGTGTGTGTGTGTGTGTGTGTGTGTGTGTGTGTGTTGGGGATGGAGAGAGTGAGAAGAGGGTTCAGAGAAAATGTCATTCTTCTGGGTCTTGGCTCACACAGGAAGTGAGCTGGACACCTTTCCCATTGTCAGTCCCCCTGGGGGCATGTTCTAATGACACTGATTAGTTATTAATAATAGAAATGGAGCTTTTAAGACATTATAAGCATGGCCACTTGAGCAGCTTCACCAGGAACCTTCAATTTCCCACTTCCCAGGGAACTATCTCTCCATTCCCCGCAGACCACTGGGGGAAGGGTTCCAACAAGGAGGAGCTGGACCCATGTGCAGTGAAGTTGGGGTGATGTAGGGAAGGTACTTTTCTGTCAGTCTAGCCTGGGAACCATGGATTGACTAGAGGAGGTGGGGCCAATGCAAGCCCATCACAATTTGGCAGTACATAATCCCCCAGACAAAGGGGCTCACTCTCTTAGCTCTTGTGAAGTTCTCTTGCATTTGTCTGTGTCCCCTCCATAGCCCTCCATGTGGCCCTACACGCGATGGACTGATGGGTTGCAACTGGGAACACAAACTAAGCTGGCTTAATGCTGGACTGGACACTGCTCCAACATGGAACGAAAACTCTGGGCAATGGCTTTAGTTCTTGTCCTAGTAAAGGCCCAGATGAGCTTTCTTCTTGGTGGGATGAAGGGAAATGGGACCTTGGAAACTCAGGGGTTTAATTCCACAGCAGTAAAGCCTTTTACAGCCTCTCATCCTCCTGTGGGGGCCTACGAAATTCTTATTCCAGCAGCACCCCAAGAAACCCACATCGCCCAGCAGCAGGTGGAGAAACGGAGAGCTCCTCGCTGATAACAATACCAACTAGGCCACTAAACAGTGGTGGTTCCCACAGTTTTCGTCTATGACCCAGTTATTACCTCTTCCTGCCTGCTCCGGGGGCTGGCTGCCCACAGTATACTTGGCTCATCTGCCCCTCTCCTCGGCCCCTTTTTTGACAGCTGCATCGTGACCATATCCCAGCTTGTTAGCAGCCTCCCTGGAAGGAAAGTGACAGAGAAGTACAGAAACTCAAGTCTCCCTTGCTTAGGAGCTCCTGTCAGATTCCTTGGGGATGGAAAATGACACTGTTGGCTAGGATTGCCCATGGAGTTGGTTTGTTTTATTGTGTGGCTGGTTTGTAAGTTTGTAAGTTTGTTCTATCAGGGAGGTATCTACACTCTGAAATATATCTTACTTTCCATTTATTTCTTCATTGAGTTATTACTTCAATAAATATGTAAGACATTGTGAAACAAATATGAATATAAGGACTTGCTGTCCTTGAGTCAAGTGGGTGGTGGGAGACACAGGCCCAGTACATTTAACTCAGTCATTATAATACAATGTGGGAAGTCATGACACGGAAATATGCAGGATATGAGTGTGTTATAAAAAAGGAGCATTAACATCTGGAGAAATTAAAGGCTTCTTGGAGGAAGCAATATCTGAGCGTATCTTTGTGCTGTTACTCTGCATGTGACGGGCATCGTGCTGGGCAGGTGGAAATGAGTCTGTTTAGTTGTCTATTGTTATGTAATAAACCACTTCCCAAACACAGTGCGTGGAAACAACAGCTCTTCCTCTGCTCCTGATCCTGCCGCGGGGAGAGGGCTTGGCAGGCTGGCTTGCCTCTGCTGCTGTGATGTCGGCTGGGGCGGTTCAGCGAAGGCGGGAAGGCCCAGGGTGGCCTCTCACCCGCGCTGCCTTCGCTGCAGGGGCTGGGGCGGCTGGGCCCGGCTGAGCCTCTCCCCGCACCTCCCAGGGCTCCGCTCTCTCCCTGTGCCTCCTTCTCCGACAGGGTGGCCAAGCCTCCTTGAATAGCAGCTGGTGTCCAAGAGGGAGAGAGGGTGCTGCCCATCTTCTGTAGGTCTAGGGCCAGGAGTGGCATCGTGTCACTTCCACCACCCTCCACTGGCCACAGCGAGCCACAGGCCAGCTCAGATGCGAGGGAACTGGAAATGGCCTCCCCTCCTGATGGGCTGGCAGGGAGGGCTGGTGACCACCGTCAGGGACACTCGACCATGGGGAAAAGGAACATGAATCAGACCGAGCTTCCTTCCTGAAGGAGTTCACAGTCTACCCTCCTGTGAAGATGGACGCACACTGTGCACAGAGTATAGCAAACCCTGAGCTCTGCAGTTTGTTCCCGGGGGCGGTGGCATGCAAGCCTTGATCCCTATGTGGTTCTGTGTTCAGCTTTTGGTTTAGGAAGATTTTTGGTTACCTGGTACCCTCAGGGTAATACCATCCTTTCCCTGGAATGTTGTTCCTCCCTTGCAGAATGTTTAAAGCACTAAAAGGACAGAGAGCTGGTGATCATCGAGTTTATTGAGCAAGTTACATGAACTGTTCTCTGTCAGTTTGCTCCTAACTGTTTAATAATTTCTTATATAAATTAGTAAATTATTATTGGTTTGAGACTTATTTTCATAATTTGGTAGCTAGGTTATAGGGGAGCAGCTAATTTTTACCTCCTTTAAAATTCCGCAGTGGCTGCGATTTATAAAAAAAGGACCCAGGAGCTATGTGTGGCTGCAGTGGCCCAGCCAGTGTAGCAAGTCGTCTCCCCTTTGCACACGTCAGGCCACTATCTCCAGCTCCGCCTCACTCACCTGCTGTCAGCTGTGTTTTGTCTCCTAAGCTGACTTCACCTGTGCACAAAAGGGTCCCCCTGTGCTTTGCGCCGGGCCCTGCATCCCTCGGGGCTGGCTCCCATCCTCGGAGGAGTGCCTCTCCCTTCCTGTGCACGATGCCGCCAGTCTGCTGGAGGCATGAATCAAAAAGAACAGCCTGTTTGCCAAGGGAATGTATTTGTGCAAAACATAGCTCAGCACATGCTGCATGAAGTGGAAACTCGCAGCACCTGCCAACCCACGGAGCCTGCTCACAGCTTTTCTCTGCACCCCGCCCCTTCTCGGAACAGCCGCTGTGGTTCTAGGAATCACAGGTAAGCAGCTGTTCTGGAAAGAATGCAGGACTGCATGGGCTGTCTGAACCAAGGCCTAATTTGTGCTTCAGCAGATGGGAAGTACTGGCGTGATTTGCCTGCAGGAAGTTGAAAGCTGTAGGGTGAAATCTGAATGATGTTTATGTTTGCAAAGGGTTTTTATCCGGGACTTTTAACTGAGGAAATCTGCCCTAAGTATACACCCAGATAAACTAATGCTCAATGGTCGTGGAAGCTATTTAATGAAACTTATAGCAAACATTTATTGCAGGTCCATTATAGTCAAGAACTGTGCTAGATGACGTAGGAAAGGTAGAGGTACTTTTATCAGGGTCTGATTGTTTTTTTGGCCCCAATTAAGTTTAGAAAACAAACGGTGTTTTATTTGTGTTCCCCATGGATCCTGGTGCTGTGATTGGTGACTGAGCTCAGGATTAGAATCAGTCGATGCATATGGGGCTTTATTCATTTATCTATTTTTCAAGGCATGGCTTTTGTCGCATCTTTAAAATATTGCAAAGAAGTCTGAGGACTTGTCCGGTGTCTTGTTTCTGCAGCTGGACAACTTGTGCTTTATTCAGCAGCCCACTGGACTGTCCCTTCTTCAGGAACACAGACACCGTCCAAAAATGTCCTGACATCCTTGGTTTGTTTCTTGTTTTTAAATTTGTATTGATTTTAGAGAGAGAGGAAGGGAGAGGGAGAGAGGGATAGGTACATGGATGATGAGAGTCATGGATCGGCGGCCTCCTGCGCACCCCACCAGGGATCGAGCCCCCAACCCGGGCACGTGCCCTGAGAGGGAATCGAACCCTGACCTCGCGGCTCATAGGTTGACGCTCAACCACTGAGCCACGCTGGCCGGGCTCTGCCCTCTCCTCCAGGAGCCTGACTCCTTTAGGTACCTCCTATCAGTGGAATCGTGCAGGATTTGTCATTCTGTGTCTGGCTTATTTCTCTTAGCCAATGTCCTCCAGCTCCCTCCTTCTTGCAGGCACAGGATTTTAAAGCCACTGCGCTCAGGCCCATTTGGGGAGGCCCCAGTTCATTCCCAAATAGAGCCTCACTCCCGGCTTTCCCTAGCGCTGCACTTTCTATGTCGCCGTTGCCTTAGGCCAGGTGAGCAGCAGCCGTGAGTCTGCCCATTGTCGCCTGTTTTAAGTGGAGGCTGAGCTTGGGGGCAATGAGGGGCAGGGAATATTAGCGCCTTCATTTTCAACCTTCCCACTGATGAGAAATGGCACCGCCAATTTCTTTACTGGTTTACCTGTTAAATAAGAGCATCCCTCTAAGACACATGGTAGATTTTTCCTAGAGGCAACACAACCTATATCCATACCAGTGAAATAACAGTTTCTCCATTAGCAAGACCCTGGGTCTAATCCTTAAACAATTGTTTTTGTTATGATGCTAAAAAAAAACCCCTTTGGATCCTTTTCTGCTTCAACTAAGAGGCCTTGAGAATATCATAAAAGAATGACAGTTGCTTTTAATGGTTCTCTGTCCCTATTTCTCAGGGACTGGCCCTTGAAAAGGCACAGGCTTCAGGATCTCCCTTTGTTGGAGGTGTGTGGCCATGGGGATGTTCCCAATTCCTCTCGCCTCTTTCTGCTTCAGAAAGCAGTGCGAATGGGGCAGAGGAGCAGGCTCCCCTCAAACAAGTTATTACTAGGGATTCCCTTAGTGAAGTGTTTTGAGAGGCTGGAACTTAGAGAAAGCACGAGCAACACAGCAAGAACAAGTGGCCTAGAATTCTGACAGGGAGGGACGTGCCCGAAAACCTGGGGCTTGTCTGTGTGCGGTGCTGAGGAGCCTTCTGAGAAAGGACGGGTCGGAGGGAGAAGGTGGCAGAGAGACAGGCAGAAACCAGCCCCTGTGTCCGGGGCAGAGGGGAGGGTGTGCCACCCACATTGTCTTCACCCTGCCCCATGCGTTCTACATCCCCGGGAGGAAGGGGAGGGGAGGACAGGGCCTGCAGATAAGTGACACAGAAAGGACAGTTTTATCAAAAACTGAAAAATTTTGGAGCATAAGGGTTTTGGAGCCCTTAGCCTCAGCGTCCTTTCAATGAGAATAACTAGGTCAGCAAAGTTGTCTCATTTTGCCATGGCACTGCCAAGTCCCCTCTCAGAGTCTTCTGCCAAATGCCAAGCCCCTGGTCTTTCCAGTGCCCCAAGCTGCCCCTTGAAACAGCCCTAAGCTTCAATTCCCTTTCACTGTCTTATTCCCGGAGACACCCAGGAGGGAGAGGCCTTTCTTTCTGCGCTCTGTCCCTCTCTCGCGGGCTCCTCGCCCTTCCCCGTCGGCCTGGTCATCATTCCTGCTGGGCCTGGGCAGGCACCTGGAGACCTCCTGCTACAGGGAGCAGCAGCGCTGACGGGGCTCCGGCTGCTGCGTCCTGAGATCCCACCGCCCTGTCTCCGTGGGGCTCTCCTGCCCCTGGCCGAGCGGCCGGCTGCTAAGGCCCCTCTGTCCCTACAGACCTGGCATTCCGCTGTCTGCTGACTTTGGCTCAAGGCCTCCTGAGGTCTGACTCAGGGCACTTCTGCCGCATCTTCCCTCCTAGTGCTCCCAGCCCCAGCTCCATCTCTGTTTCCTTCACAAATATCAGAGGACGCGCAGGAGCAGCACCCCGTTCCACCTGGGCTGAGAGCGCGCCCGGCCTCTGCGGTTTCTCTCTCTGGCTTCACGGCCTCTGATGAGATTCAAGGGCCTGGGGAGAGGACAGATTCTCCACCAATTGTAATTCTCCACCTTGTAGGTGCATCAAGATTGTAGATTGAGACAATAATGTCATTTTTTCCCAGAAATTTTGACTTCCTGCCTTCTAAGCAGGAACACTGGCTTTTCATGCTCATTTGGCTAAAGAAAGACAGGTTTTGTAGGATCAGCTTGCAGAAGCTGCTTGAAAAGATCTGCCCATCCTGTGCTTCGGGAAAACCTCAGCTCCTTGTGCCAGGTGTCTCTGAAGAAGAGAAACAATGCTTTGGGGAGGGGAGAGCAGGACAGAGACGATTTCTCAAGCCCAGGGTGGGGAAGGTGAGCCACAGATTGTGCTAAAGTGGGGGCCTGAGACTCGCCTTCTTTTGGGAGCAAATGAGGAACAAATAAAGAGCTGTAAGGAACTCCGAGTGGGTGGGAATGGCTCTGTGGGCTGCAACGGGGCATCCCCGGGCCTGGGCTGCCCGTCTGCGCTTTGAAGTCATCTGGTGCCTGTGTCCCAGCCTGTAACTCAAGTCACCTATTTCCTCATGACTTTCTGATCCTTCTGAACACAGGGTCTCAGGGTCAAGGCTCCCATCCCCAAATATGGCCTGTAAGTGACAGAGCCACACAAATTCCAGGTACCGTTTGGGGCAGGGCAGTGGGGATGCCAGCAGTCATTGGTGAGAGCTGAACACAAAAGTCCTCTCCTGGTCCGTGTCGGCCTCCTGGACTTTCGGGCAACTGAAGGGGGAGGATGGGCCCTAGTAAGTCTGGGATCGGATTTCCCCCAACTCAGCTATGATTTGATTCTTTCCTTATTTCATTTTTGAGACACAATTCACGTAGCACAGAAGTCATGCTCTTAAAGTATACAGTTCACTGAGTTTTAGTGTATTGACAGAGTTTTGCAATCACCATCTAATTTCAGAACATTTTCACTACCCAAAAAACCCCTCTGTACACATTTTCAGTCACTCCATTCTTCCTCCCCTAATCTCTTTTCTGTGTCTACAGATTTGCCCGTTGTGGACCTTTTATATAAGTGGAATCACACACTGTGTAGTCTTTGGTATCTGGCTTATTTCATTTTTTAAAAAATTGTTGAAATATTCCAGATGTCCCCCCATTTCCCCCCTTTAACCCCTCCTCCCAGCCCCTTCACTACAGCTTGTCTGTACCCATAGGTTATGCACATATGTATATAAGTCCTTTGGTTAATCTCTTTCCATCTCCCAGCCCCACCCTCCCCTCTGAGATCTGTCTGTCTGTTCCATGCCTCCATGCCTCTGGACCTATTTTGTTCATCTGTTTATTTTGTTCATTAGATTCTACTTATAAATGAAACCATGCGATATTTGTTACTCTCTGACTGGCTTATTTCACTCAGCGTAACATTCTCCAGGTCCATCCATGCTGTCACAGAGGGTAAGAAAGCCTTCTTTTTTATAGCTGCATAGTATTCCATGGTGTAAACGTACCACACATGGCTTTTTTATCCACTCATCTACTGATGGGCACTTGGGCTGCTTCCAATACTGTGTTAAATAAGAGTGGTGAAAGCAGACTCTTCTGTCTTGTTCCTGATCCTAAGGGAAACGCTTTTAGTTTTCGACCATTGAGTATGATGTTGGCTGTGGGTTTGTCATATATGGCCTTTGTTATGTTGAGGCATGATCCCTCTATTCCCACTTTGCTGAGTCTTTATCATAACTAGGCGATCGATTTTGTTGAATGCTTTTTCTGCATCTATTGATATGATCATGCAATTTTTATTCTTCATTTTATTTATGTGATGTATCACTTTTATTGATTTGCAAATATTATACTAGCCTTGCATCCCCAAAATGAATCATGTGTATGGCCATCGTGCATGATCTTTTTAATGTATTGCTGGATCCAATTTGCTAATATTTTGTTGAGGATTTTAACATCTATGTTCATCAGGGATACTGGTTTGTATTTTTCTTTCTCTGTAATGTCTTTATCTGGTTTTGGGATTAGGATGATGCTAGTCTCATAAAAAGAACTTCAAAGTGTTCCTTCCTCTTGGATATTTTGGAATAGTTTGAGGAGGATACTTGTTAGTTCTTCTTTGAGTGTTTGGTGAAACTCTCCTGTGAAGCTGTCCAGCCCAAGACGTTTGTTTGCTGGGTGTTTTTTGCTTCGATTTCATCATTTGTTATCCGCCTATCCAGGATTTCTGATTCTTCCTGATTGTATTCGTTTTGCAAGATTTTATTTTTCTAGTAAATTCTAGTAAATTATGCATTTCATCCAATTTGCCCAGTTTGTTGGCATTGTGATATTGTAACAGTATTTTGTTACAATCTTTGGATTTATGGTGTCCATTGTTACTTTGCCCCTCTCATTTCTGACTATTTATTAGGTCCTTTCTTTTTGTTTCTTGATGAGTCTGGCTAGCCGTTCATAAATCTTGTTTATCTTTTCAAAGAACCAGTTCTTGGTTTCATTGATCTTTTGTATTGTTTTTTCAGTTTCCATGTCATTTATTTCTGTTCTAATCTTTATTATTTCCTCCCTTCTTCTTGTTCTGGGCTTTAAAATATATGTTTTTTATTGATTTCAGAAAAAAAGGAGAGGGAGAGATAGAAAGGTCAATGATGAAAGAGAGTCATTGATCGGCTGCCTCCTACATGCCCCCTTCTGGGGATCGAGCCCACAACACGGACACGTGCCCTGACCAGGAATCGAACGGTGACCTCCTGGCTCATAGGTTGATCCTCAACACTCAGCCACGCTGGCTGGGCTCTGGGTTTTTCTTGTTGTTCTCATTCTAATTCTTTGGTTGTAGGGTTAGAGAGTTTATTTGAGCTTTTTCTTGCTTCTTGAGGTAGGTTTGTAATGCTACAAACTTCCCTCTCAGGATGCTTTCTTGGTGTCCATCCCTCAGATTTTGGTATTCTGTGTGTTCATTTTCATTTGTTTCCAGGAAGTTTTTATTTCTTCCTTGATCTCGTTGGCAATTCATTCACTGTTTAATAATATGCTATGTGTTATTATGTGTTTGAATGTTTTCAAGTTTTTTTTTTATTGCAGTTGATTTCTAGCTTCATGCTATCATGATCTGAGAAGATGATTGATATGATTTCAATCTTCTTAAATTTCTTAAGGCTTATTTTGTGTCCTAACATATGGTCCATCTTTGAGAATGACCCATGTGCACTTGAAAAGAATGTATATTCTGTTGCTTTTGGATGAAATGTTCTGTAACTATTAATTAGATCCAACTGATCTAGTGTGTCATTTAAGGTCTCTGTTTCCATGCTGACTTTTTGTCTGTAAGATCTATCCAGTGATGTCAGTGGGGTGTTAAAGTCCCTACTATGTCTGTATTGCTGTCTAGCTCTCCCTTAAGGTCCATCAAGAGTTTCTGTTATGTGTTTAGGTACTCCTGTGTTGGGTGCATATATGTCAGCAATGGTTGTATTTTCTTGTTCGATTGACCCTTTAGTATTATGTGGTGACCTTCTTTGTCTCTTGTTATGGCCTTTGTTTTGAAGTCTATTTTGTCAGTTATGAGTATTGCTACCCCAGCATTTTTTTTTTCTTTCCCATTTGCATGGAATTATTTTTCCACCTCTTCCTTGCTCAGATTCTTCTCCTTCTTGTACCCCTATAATGTAGATGTTATGTTTTATGTTGTCCCAAAGTGAGTCCTTTGTTCTGAGGTGGGTCCCTTGTTGACAGCATATATATTGGTCTGGTTTTCTTATACATTTGGCTACCCTATGTCTTTTGATTGGAGCGCTTGGTTCATTTACATTGAAGGTTATTATTGATAGGTACTTATTTCTTGCCATTTTTTCTTTATAGCTTTGTTCCTCTTCCTGTATCTCTCTCTAGTTTCCTTTTCTTAAAGCGGTTCCTTTCACATTTCTTGCAGTTCTGGTTTGGTGGTAATGTACCCGTTTACCCCCCCTCCCCCTTTTTTTTTTAGTCTGGGAAGCTCTTTATTTTGCCTTCAATTTTAAATGATAGCCTTGCTGGATAGAGTAGTTTTGGATTCAGTCTCTTTGTGATAAAAAGAAATCACTTTGTGTACTTCATGGCACTCCCTTCTGGCCTGAAGTGTTTCTATTGAGAAATCAGCTGAAAGTCTCATGGGAACTACCTTGTAGGTAACTTTCTGTCTCTTGCTGCCTTTAAGATTCTTTCTTTGTCTTTAACATTTATCATTTTAATTACGACGTGTCTTGGTGTTGGTCTTTTGGGTTTATCTTGATTGAGATTCTCTGTGTCTCCTGAACTTGTGTGAAGTTTTCCTTCACCAGATCAGGGAAGTTTTCTCATTATTTTGTCAAACAGGTTCTCTATTCCTTGCTCAGATTCTTCTCCTTCTTGTGCCCCTATGATGTAGATGTTATGTTTTATGTTGTCCCAAAGTTCCCTTAAACTGTCCTCCTGCTTTTTAATTATTTTTTCTAATTGCTGAACTGGCTGGCTTTTTTTTTTTTTTCCTACTTTGTTTTGTAATTTGCTGACTTGGTCCTCAACTTCTTCTTATCTATTGTTGATTCCTTCCAGGGTGTTCTTTATTTTATCTATGCCGTTCTTCATTCCAGTTGGTTCTTAGTCATGGTTTTTATATCTTTTTTCATGCTGATGTAGTTTCCACTATGGTCCTTGTAGTTCTCATTAAGATGCTTTTGTTCTCACTAAGTTGTTTGCACATCTTTACAACCATTACTTTGAACTCTACCTTATAAGTTGTTTGCCTCCATTTCATTTAGGTCTTTTTTCAGCAATTCCTCCTTTACTTTCACTGGGGGGTTTTTCTTTGTCTCCCCATTTTAGCTGTCTCTTTGTGTTTGTTTCTATGTATCAGGTAGAGCTACTGTGACTCCCAGTCTTCGTGAGGTGGCCGTATGTAGACAGTGTCCTGTGGTACCCAGTGGTGGAGCCTCTCTAATCTCCTGCTCTAGGTTTGTCCCTCGTGTGGGTTATTTGTTCTGTTTTGTTGTAATTGGGTCTTGATTGTTGATGCTCTATTTGAGGGTGCAGTCTCCCCTCAGGCTTGCTGAAGGCAAGGCTCAACCCCAACCAGGTTGTGTCAGCTGCTATAGAGGTGCTGACAGAACACCACCAGACAAAACAAGAACCAATGACAACACAAAACAAAAAACAATAACAACAAGAGAGACTAAAAAAGAAAAAGAAAAGGAAGAAAAGAAAACAATGATTACTAAAAGGCATGAGACCCAAGGAATTAGGGGGAGGGGGGAACCAGAAGGAGACCACGGAAGCAAATACAAGAGAGAAATGAGCTTTGGACCTGCTCTTCATGTAGCTGGCTGGAGTTTACTTGGATGTTGTTGATTCTGGCCCTTGGTGTGTCTGTCCTGGGACTCCGGGGAGGTTCTCTGCTGCAGGCCAATGTGAATCACTGTCCATTCCTGGCCCTGGGCAACCTGGCAGAAGCCTGGCAGGGCACAGCCCCAAGTCGTATGGCAGGCAGGACCACCATATCCCAGAGGCTGGTCTGCCTTGGGTCTCACACCTTGAATGTCCCTGTTCTGAGCTGTTCTCCCTGCCCCTATGGGCCTGGGCTCTGCAGGGGTTTTCTGCGTCCCAGCCAGGATGGTTTGAACAAACTTGTACTGGGAGTGGTGTTCCTAGAGTGTAAGTGCGGAGGAGGGGGCACTTCTTCTTCTTCCAGTGCATCTGTTCTGCCTGGCTTGCTGGCACCCCCTCACTGCCACCTCAAGCAAGAGGGGCTTTAAATATTAATAAAAAATAGAAAAAATACATTTTAAAAATTAAAAAATCAGCCCAGCTTGGCACTCCAAACTTTCAGCGCACTTCCCTGGCTGAGTGGGGCTTCTGCCAAGGCTCCTTCTGACCATGCCCGATGTCCAATTCCCCAGCAACAGGCCCGCTGCAGGTGCGCAGATTTCCAGTCCAGCAGTTCAGCACTTCCCCCCTTGCCTGGGTTGCTGCATCAGGCAGAAGCAGTCATTCTGCAGGTGGGGTAAAGGGCCCTCCCCAGCACTCCAGTTGACAGGACTGATCTTTCTTCTTGGTCCCCACTGTCCACTTCACGTCCTATTCTCCTAAGAGTTCCCACAAGTCTGCAGCATTTTCAGTGTCCATCTGGCTTTCGGTTCTAGCATCACCCTCCCAGACACACCCTGCAATTTCCTACCCTGGCCTCTGGAAGTGGGGCTGCGCATCCCAGCCTGGCCTGTATGTTGGAGGCGAGGCCGGGTGGTGGCCCTGAAGCAGGTCCGCTGGATGTAGGTGATGGAGCAGGTGCGCTGGGGGCACATGATGGAGCAGGTGCGCTGGGTTGAGGCACTGGGTAAGGCAGCTGTGGGGGCCCGGTCCTACTGACAGGACCCAGGGCTGGGGTGCCAAGCCCCTGAATCAGGGCAGGGCAGTCGGGGAGGCTGGGTCACGGCAGTGGGGCTGGGTAGCTGACGCTCCGGGTGACACTGGGTCGCAGCCTCTCCCTGAAGCCTCCTCCCAAGAAGGACATTGCAGATCCTCCAAAATGTCCCCCTCTACAGTCCTGTGTGGCTAGAAACACTCTTCTGAGAAGCCCGTGGGAGTGGCCAGCAGCTCCCCTGCCAGGAGAACCCGAACCACCTTCCCAGAGCCCAGAATCCACAGGCAGACACCCATCCACATGCACAGACACATGCTCTCCCCCATACAAGCTCACCACCCACCCTCACTCCGCTCCTGCTGCCCCCTTGTTGGAATCCCCTTGGGGTATCTGCCTCCTTTCACTTCACATGTTTCCAGATTAATCCACTTTGCAACGCGCTCGGTGCCTCCAGACTTTTTCTGACTGAATGACAGCCCATCGTGTGGTTATATCATAGTCTTTGTCCATTTATCAACTGATGAACATTCGGATTTTTTCCACATTTTGGCTTCTATAAATAATTCTGCTCTTTGTATTCCTTTACAAATTTAAGTTTGGACATATTTTTCAGCGCTTTTGAGTGTATATCTAGGAATGTAATTGCTGGACCCTATGGTAACCCCATGATTAATTTTTGAGAAACTACAAAACAGTTTTTCAAAGAGGCTGCACCACTTTTACATTTCACCCGCATGTATGAGGGTTCCAGTTGCCCCACCTCCATGGCAGCACTTACTATTGTCTGTCTTTTCAAAACTTATCATTATAGAAATCCGAGTGGGTAGTAAGTTGTATGTCAGTGGTTTTGATTTGCATTTCCCTAAACGCCAATGCATCTTTTCATAATTTTTTTTAGCTGGCTGCACATCTTCTTTGGAGAAATGTCTGTTTAAAATTTGGTCACTTAAAAAATCAGATTACTTGTCTTTTTCTTGTTGAGTTGTAGGAGTTGTTTATATATTCTGTATGTTAGTTTTAATTTAATTTTGATAAAGTGAGGAAACCTAGTTTTTCTTTTATTCTTTATTTTATTTTTTCTATCACCATTCATCCCCCATGCCCTCTAGCATTCCTTGTTCTCTTGAGTATGTGGACTAAGAGTCATGCCTATTACATTGACTCTTCCCTGAGAGCACCATTTTTGTAACACCCTTTATAATTATTTGCTCAATATTGGCCTTTCTACTTAAACTATAAGCTACATGAAAGCAGATCCTCTATTTTTCTCTTTATCATTGTTCAGTTTCTATAATTTATACTCCTCTAGTGATCTGTTTGCCTGTTTGGGTATCATTATGAAATTATTTTATTTACTGTGGTAAATAAAGTACATATTTTATAATATATTTTGATAGTTATTCTTGTTCTTCCACAAAATTACATATCATGTATATTTTTTCATGTGATTTTTAGAATAAAATTGTCTAATATTAAGAAAAATACTGGTTAATATTTTAAAATATTTATTTATTTAAAAATTAAATACAGTTCCATTTTAGAGCAGTTTTAGGTTTACAGAAAAATTGAGCAGACTATATAAAGAGTCTCCATATACTTCGTTCTCCCTACCCCACAGTTTCCCCTATTTTTAATATTCTGCCTTAACTTGGCTCCTTAGTTATAATTGATACACCATCACTGATACATTATTATTGACTAAAGACCATAGTTTACATTTGGGTTCATTCAGTTGTGGAGTTCTATGGGTTTCAATAAATGCAGAATGTCATGTATCCAGCATTACACTCTCATGCAAAATAGTTTACTGCCCTAAAAATTCCCTGTGCCTCACCTATTCATCCCTCTCCCACTGTCTGCCACCCCCAGTAAAACCCTTGGCAGTGGCTGATTTTGCTATTATCACTGTAGTTTTGCATTTTCCAGAATGTCCTATAGTTGGAATCACACAGTTCATAGCCTTTCAGACTGGCTCTTTCACTTAACAATTTGCATTCTTTCCATTTCTTTTTTATTTTACTTTATTTTTATTGTTGATACTATTCAGATGCACCCATTCCCCCCACCTGCACCCTTTACCCAGCCCGTGTCCCCTTCCCTCTGGCCATTACTGCACTGCTGTCTGTCTATGGGTTTGCACATATGTTCTTTGGCTCATCTCTTCACCTTCTTTCATTCTATCTCTCCCACCCCCTCCCCTCTGACAGCTGTCAGCCTGTTCCCTGATCCATGCCTCTGGTTCTATTTTGTTCACCAGTTTATTTTGAAACAGTAGCTTCCTAAAAAATTAAAAAGGGAACTTCCATTTAACCCAGCACTCCCACTTCTGGGAAAATATCCTAAGAATCCCGAGGCACCCATCAGAAGGAACATATGCACCCCTATGTTCATAGCAGCACAATTTACAATAGCTCAGATCTGGAAACAGCCCAAGTGCCCATCAGTGGACGAGTGGATAAAAAGCTGTGACACATTCATACCATGGAATACTGTGCGGTTGTAAAAAAAGAAGGAACTTCTACCCTTTGGGACAGCATGGGTGGGCATGGAGAGTATTATGCTAAGTGAAATAAGCCAGGCAGGGAAAGACAAATACCATGAATCTCACTTATATGTGTGTGTTTTTATGGTTTGATAGCTCATTACTCTCTACTTCTGAATATTTCCTAAGTGAATGTACCACAACTTACATATCCATTCACCTGAGTTGCTTCTAATTTGTGGCAATTATGAATAAAACCACCATAAACATTTAGGTGCAGGTTTTTGTGTGAACATACCTTAAAACTCACTGGGGGTAAATATTTAGGAATGCGATTGCTGAGTCGTGTGGTAAGACAATGTTTAGTTTTCTAAACAAACTGTCTTTCCAAGTGGCTGTGATATTTTGCATTCCGACCAGCAGCAAATGAGAGTTCCTGTTTCTCTGTCTGTTAGTAATTTAATTGGGATAGAGTTAAATTTATAGATTAAGTTACAAGTACTTGGGTTTTTTATTATATTTAGTGGTATCATCCAAGAATAGAATAGATCTGTCAATGTATGTAATTTTCATTTGTGTCCCCAATACCATTTTAACATTTTCTCTACATATGTTGAAAGACAGTTTCCCACAGATTTCTCATGTTTCTACTTGTCTTGTGTTTCTGCCTTTGCTCCAGTTTATCTTTTCAAGATTGAGTGTCTTCCTCTTGAGCAAATGACAGGCATGCTTAATGCCTAATATAAAAGATTTAGGTTCCCTAAGCTCAGGATTCTTCTTCAGTATTGCAGCTGCCTGGGCAGGTGTCGCCTGGCCCTCTTTCATGTTGTTCCGTGGGAACTAGAGCTCAGGGAATTGGCCCAAGGAAATACTAATACTCTTGGTTACTGTGAGTTATAAATTCTTTGTCTCTGCCCCAGGAATCTGGTGTCTTCTGCCAGCATTAATGAAACTGTGGCAGACTAAATTATTAGTTTTCAAGTAAGGTAAAATAAGATAGTTGTTTAGTAGGGAAAAGATCTTGTTTAGTAGAAAAATATGTTGTTTATGAATAAAAAAGCTATTATTACTAATTAAAGTCTATTTTTAACTTCTATTATTATCAAAAGTGTATTATTTTGTTGTATTTTTACCTCACTAAATTCTTGACACTAGCCTTTAGCTAAGAGTTTATATAGCTATAAACGTAGATATTGATACAGATAGGCGTAGCCATATGAAACCATATTAAGAAATAATTACTGCCCTGGTCAGTTTTGCTCAGTGGTCAGAGCACTGGCCCACGGGCTAAGGGTCCCAGGTTCAGTTCCTGGTCAAGGGCACATACCCGGGTTACAGGTTCTGCACATCCTGGTCAGGGCATGTGCAGGAGGCAACCAATTGGTGTGTCTCTCTCACATCAGTGGTTCTCTCTCTCCCCCTCCCTTGCTCCCTTCCACTCTCTCTCTCTGAAAAAGCAATGGAAAAAATATCCTAGGGAGGATTAACAATAAATAAATAAGTAAATAAATAGATAAATAAATAAATAAAAGAATTATTTAAAAGTCAAGAATAAATGTTTAATTTTATCAAATGATTTTATGGCATCTATGGATATACATTTCATTTACTTTGATCTTTTAATAGGCTAAGTTAGTGAATTACATGAATAAAACTCTTAGTATTTTCCTATTCCTTCTAGGTTTAAACTCTGTTTGGGTCCTGGTATATTATGTTTCTGACCAGTTGTTGAATTATATTTTTACTAATTTTTATTTAGTCCTTTTGTATTCATATTCATAAACTAGTCTTTAAGTTTTGATATTATTGTGGTATATTTATTAAATATATTATCGATACAGAACTCAGGTTGGCTGCCTGCTGCTTTGAAAGCTAACACTCCAGGGACAGGTGCTGGTGCAAGGAAAGAGGGTTTTTCAAGAGCCAGTGTCCTAGGAGATAGTGGGCTCCAGCTGCAAAGACCACCTTAACACCTGGGCTCAGGCAGGGGTTTTATCAGGAGGGAGGGGGAGCATAACAGAGAGACGGGGCGGGTGCGCAGGCCGCGTCCTGCTGCTCCGGTGTGGAGCTTTCCTTCAGCGCACTGGAAAGGCCAGCGTCACCCAGATTCCTGCGGCTGGCTGATCGGCACCAGCCAAGGTCCTGTGGTCAAGGCTATTTCTAGTACAAACCAGAACTGCTGGTACCTGCACCATGCTCATAAGAAAACTGTTAGGATATGAGCTCTGTTCTAGAAGTGTGTTGGTATATTTTATTCTAACTCTATTTCATGATTAGTCAGAGCAGTGTCAAGTCTTTATTCCCTGTTACAGTATCAATATATAATGACCTATAAAGAGTATTGGGCATCTTTATTTTTTTATGCCCTGGAGTAGTTTACTCATATTGGAATTTTATATTCTTTAAATATTTATGAAGCTAAATGGTTTGGTCCTAGTGCTCTTAAAATGGGAAGCTCTTTAATGATATTTCAATTACTTTTTAAAAAATCATTACTGTGTTCTTTTTTATAAAAAATTTATCTTTATTGTTGAAAATGTCCCCGATGTCCCTCTTTCTTCCCCCACTGACCTCCCCCAGCCCACCCCCAGGCCTTCACCGCGCTGTCTGCGTCCCTGGGTCATGCATAGCCGCATGTAAGTTCTTCGGTTAATTTCTCCCTGCACCCCCCTTCCCTCTGAGATTCCTGTCTGTTCCATGCTTCCATGTCTAAGGCACTTACACCCTGTGCCGTTTTCATTTGTACTTGGTTATGTTACCCTGTACTTGTCTAAAATGTTTCATATATCGCACCCTTATTTATCCAAGGAGACTCCAACGACCACAGGGCCTCACAGTACTGGGCACATTCTTCTTTGCTTAGTACCGACTTATAAGTTGACTAACTTGCTCCTTGAATATACCTAACGAACCAGAACCTTTAATTTACCAACGTGATGAGCCTGAAATCCATAAAGTTTAATGGGCATTCTGTGAGAAATATTTTAGCCGATCAAATACATTTTATAAACTTTGGTTTACACAAGGGACCAGGTTTCTTCACTGAAGAATATCTCAGAACCTACACCACGCAGAGCCTCTCTGAGATGAAGATAGAGTAAGAACATGTGTTTTTTACATTTATTTGACCATAAAAATTACCCTGGCCCCTGACAAGAGAGACACATGTTCTGTAGCAATACTACTCAGAGTGTATTTTGTAAGATTTTTTTAGAAATTTAATTTGTAGAGTAATCTATTTTTATTGTATATTACAAAAATATCAGTCTGTCCTAAGTTAGAAAATTTTTAAAAATTGTTGGAGGAGCACTGTCCTATAGCACACTCTTTGATATGCTACTTGTACATGGCACACATCTTTGGCATCTCTTCTGATTCCTTTGCTGCAACATAAATTTCCTTATTGCAACTTAAGTGTGTGGAAGAGTTAACTCCCCATGGAGTGAATTTTGACCGATGGGAGACCTGAGGTTGGCAGGCGCAAGGCAGAGTGATTCCCCACTGTCTTCTCTCCACAGCCGCTGCCGAGGTGTCCCATGTGCCAAGTGGATGCATCTGCAAAGATATGCGACATCTCTTGTGGCTTGTCATGAACCGCAGCCAGATGCTAACGCGCTTTCTCAAGTCTTTCTTTCCCTCATTTCCTTTTTCCTATTTTCCTTCCCCTAGATTTGTATCTCACACATAAGTACCAGGTTCTGTTTTCCAGGGAACCCCAGCTAAACACTACTTTAGATATAGCGTCTAAACAGCTTTCAGAATGATTTTCCAAATGGATGGATAAACATACAGATATAGCAATAGATATTTTTAGAATATACAAATTTAAAATCTAAGCACCACAGCAGAATTTTTGAAGACCTTTTATCCTCAGTTTATTCACTAATCATGTTGTGCGGGCCTATAAAATGCTGTTTGATAGTCGGAGACCATGATGAGTAAAACCTAACCTGTGTGCCCAAGGAGACCATGGGGTGTTGGATGCAAGCAAGCGCGAGGCAGAACCACTACAGTGAGGGGGGTAGAAGTGCACACATAGACGAGGCTGGCACCAGACCCCCAGGCTGAGGTGATGATCGCAGGGAACCTCTCCAGAGCTGCCCGTGAATGACTTCAAGTGACTGCCCAGGGGCAGGGGTACAGTGGGGCTTGGCCATCCCAAGCAAAGATGGCATCTGTGTACAGAAGTCCCAGGCTGTGTTCAGTCAGGGACCCCGGAGTTGTTTGGTATGACTGAAGCTTGGGTAGGCGGTGGGGAGGAGAAGAGGCATGAGTTGATGAGACCGAAACTCAGACGGTCAGACAGGACCCAGATCAACAAGGGCCCTGAAAACTGAATTTCATCCTGAAGTCAATGGAAAGATGTTAAGCAGAGGGGTGGTGCCATAGTTTAAAATATGACTGCAAAGTCTATGACACTGCTATGACTTTGTAAAATTAACGCTTGTTAAGTAGAGCCCGGGGTGTCAGACAGTGAGCGGTGACACAAGGCCAGGAGGGAAACTGAAATAAGTTAAATCCTCCAAGTCCTAAAGAAAGTATGCAACATTCCTGGAGGGACCACATACGAAGGTCAAGGCAGGGTGCAGGCACAGATGGTGGCAGGCAAGGCATGTGCCTTTATTAAAAACGTGAAAAGGGTGCTTTGGCATTGAGCTAGGGCCAGATTGGGCATTTCAAGCAAAAAAGTGTGGGGTTTGGTAAGCTTTGGGGTCTCGCAATGGGAAGCCCTGAGAGGTAGGGGATGTTGTTAATCGCAAGGGCTGTTGGGGTGTCATATCAGGAATTTACATTGCGACTCTGCAGGCTGTGATCCAGGACATGTGCTTGCTGAGGGGGATGTCACCTTAAGGCCCCCGCTGGCGGCTTGGCCAAACGAAACAGATGCCAAGGCAGCAACATCCTGGAGTAGTCTTCCGAAATTCTCACTCTCAGCAGCGCTCTTGCTTTCCAAGGACGAAGTCAAATTCTCCTCCTCTTGAGTGTCAACCAGACTGAGAGACACATTTCTATTGAATAGGAGGTGGTGGAAATGACACTGATTTCTGAGGCTGTACTAGGACAGACAAGCGAGCTTCTGCCTGGGTCTCTCAGGGCTCTTGACTTTGGACCTCTGGGCCACTATGCAAAGTCTGGCTAACTTGCAGCTGCCACACTGGAGGGACCACAAGTAGCAACCACATAAAAATAGAAAGTGCTGCCCAAGGAGCCCCCAGATGTTCGAGTCTTCCCAGTCTAGGCACCAGTCATGGGAGTGAGCAAGGCTTCAGGCGAGTCCAGCCTCAGCTACTGCAATCACGGCAAGACTCTGAGTGAAACCATCTAGCTGAGTCCAGTCCAAGTCCAGGACCATGAGGAATAGATCACTGTTCTTGTTTTCAGCCACTGCTTTACGTAGTTTATTACACGAGAATAGCTAACTAATGCAGATGGCATGATGGGATGGCAGTTTAGACGCTAACTCTAGTTTGCAGGGGAAAGAATGAAGACAGAGAAGGCATAACCATGTGGGGCAGAAATGCTGAGCTCTTGAGGCAAGAGACCCCAGAAACTGCTTGGGCAGCCTTCCTGATGTGGGAGTCCTCCTTGTATGTCAGGAGTTGCCTAATAAGCACAGTATCTGTGGGGTGCTGAAAACCTATTTTAACCCAGAAAAATTAGCTGGTGGGGTCCCTGGGGCCAAATAGCTTGGCAAGTTGGGATGCTTGATGAAGAGTGGAGTCCACTAGACTTAGACTGGGCACTTGCAGGAAGATTGCAGCCTCTAGCTGAGGACTGAAGCTCTTACCACAGCTCACACAGGAAAGAACGGGACCAGCCTGCCGCCAGACCACAGCAAACCTACCTGTAGCACTGGTTTTGTGCCAGACATAGTCCCAAATGCTGCGCATCCGTGGAGATGATCGTGGAGGCCAATAGCGTTGGTCTAGGATCTTAGTTTGGGCTGCTCTAACAGAAATACTATAGACTGGGTGGCTTAAACAGCAAGCATTTATTTCTCACAGTTTGGAGGCTGGGAAGTCCAAAATCAAGGCGCCAGAAGATTCCGTGTATGTCTGTCTTCTGGCAAAGGGCAAGAGCTCTCTGGGTGTCTCTTATGAAGGCACTAATTCCATTTATGAGGGCTTCACTCTCAGGACCTAATCACCCCCCACAGGCCTTATCTCCTAACACCATCCCATTGGGCTTAGGCTTCCACATCTGAGTTTGGGGGACACAACCATTGAATCCGTAGCAGTCAGGCTGTTGTGAAAGACTTGGAATTAATAGGGCAACATGAGCAAGCAGGCCTGAAACAGTCTCTGCCAAGACCTTGGCTCCATGCGCTGCACCTGCTTATGTTTTTATATTAAGGTGGATGGCTCCTTCAAGAGAAGGCAGAGGGAAGTGTTTTGCAGCCTTTTCTCTGCTGAGAATTCAAGAAACAGTCTCTGCCTGCGCCCCACCCCCCGCTGAGCTATCAGAACAGGTGGCATGTCCTCCCTCCCTGGAGGCAACCAATGCCTTCCCTTGTCCGGAGACCGATTTTAAACCATTTAAGACCAAATTCAGGACCCCCACAAGCTTACCATTTTCTACTTTATTTAGTCCCTCTGTCTTCACATCCTTCCGACTCTAGGGGACGCAGCCTCATAGGATTTTTGCTGTGAGCACACCCATGCCGTTTCCCACTCCTGGGCTTCCACTCGGGCTGCTCCCTCAGTTCACCGTGCATTTCCCTCCCTTCATGGTGATCCAAAATATTTTCATTCCTTTAGGATCAAACTCCAGTGATACCTTCTCTGAGGGAGTCCTCTGGTCTCCTGTTAAAAATTAGTTGTTGCTCAGTCCCACCTCTGGGTGTACACATCCAAGGGCCCGAAGTCAGGGTCTCGTGTGCATTGCATCATTGTATCACTGTTCATCGCTCCAATATCCCACATATGGGAACACAAGTGTCCCTCATGAGGGCAGGCCATAAAGAAAGTGTGGTGGGCAGGTACAAGGGGGACTATTCAACAGTAAAAGAGAAGGAAACATTGCCTTTTGTGACATCGTAGATGAGCTTGGAGGTTATTTAGCTGAATGAAATCAGCCGGTCAGGGAAGGCCAGTGAGGGCCCGATTGCCCAGATGAGGCACTGAAATTGCCAGACTCACAGAAGCGGAGAGCACGGGGTGGTTGCCAGGGCCTGGGGGTGCTGGGGTGAGGGAAACGGGGAGCTGCTGTTCACAGTCTAACGTCTCAGTTGCCCAAGATGAGTAAGACCTGGAGGTCTGCTGTGCGGCACGGTGCCTGCGGTTAAAGAGGGTGCGCACTTCACACTTTGTTAAATTCAAAAACCAAAAACAGGGGGACCCGAGCAAACTCTAGGGGATACTGGGTGTGTCCACCACCTTTACCGTAGTGATGGTGTCAGGGTCTGCATATGTCCAAACTCACCCAGTCGTACACATCACGGAGGTGCAGTTCTTTGTGTGTAAGTCAACCTGGATAAGGCTCCTGAAAATTAGCTGTTCCTTTTGCGCCTACACAGCTGATTGCCTCGTCTCTGTTGCTGCCCTCACTCTGCCTTATCCTTTAGTAATCTGTTTACTATTCTGCATTCTCCTAGTCAACTAGGGGCTTCTTGAAAGGACGTTTCCGCCCTTACTTATCTTTATGTTCCTCCAGGACCTAGTAAAAGGGTGTGTGCAAAGTAAGTTGTTGATGAATTAAATTTGCATGGACCAGATAAGAGAGGAGGTGGGTATGGGTTGGGCTTCAGTTGTCAGTTCTCCTTGAGGGCATGGATGAAAAAGGACTTAGAATCTGTTTGGTGCCAGCTAGGACTTCTCTGGGGTCAGCGTAATGACCCTGGCTCTCTCCTACAACACCAGTCTTCTTTTTAAAAAAAATATGTCTTTATTGATTTCAGAGAGAGAAGGGAGAGGGAGAGGGAGAGAGAGAAACATCAGTGATGACAGAGTCATTGATCGGCTGCCTCCTGCAGGCCCCCTGCTGGGGTGGAGCCCACACCCGGGGTCTGTGCCCTGACGGGGAATTGAACTGCTATCTCTGGGTGCTAGGCTGATGCTCAACCGCTGAGCCAGGCCCCCCGGCCGGGCCTACATCAGTCTTACACCTCTGCTGAGGACGTGGCCTCTCCCCCGGCTGGGCTTTGCTGTGACAAGTGGATTTGAGGGAGCCTTCGAGAGACCTTCTATAGTGTTGACCGTGTGTCCTTTGCCGACACTGGGAAAGGTGCAGCGTTTTCAGTTTTGGCCAGCAATTCGCACTTTGTCCGCATGTTACAGTGATGCTTCACTCCTCCGGTGTTGACCAGCACTCTCAAGCATTTATGGTGCAGCCGTAAACCCAGAGGGAGACGGTAAAAGTAGCCAGGAAATAGGTTTCACAAGCTGTATCCTTTCCTTTCTGCTTCAGCAGAGAATGGAACCACTGCCAGGCTGTTGGTTCCAACACCTTCCTGGAAGCTGGCGAGCTGCTGGGCTGCCCGGGTCCTGCACGGAGGACTGACAGCCGAGGCGAGGGCAGTCCTGGCCTTGGTGACACCCTCAGACATGGCCAGACACGACAAGCAGGGAGAAGTCCCTGTTTATCTCGTTTAGAGAGAAGCAAAAGTTTAATTATTGCTTATTTTTTCCAGAAAATAAGGACATATATCATATCTTTTAGATATACTCCCATCAAATTAGTTTAAAAATAAATAAATTAAGGTTATATGGACATAACTATCGTTGTCCAATCTCAGGGAAGTTCTGTGCTTAAAAAGGTATACTGCAGCAACTAAAATAGTTATAAAATAATAGCATTTACTCCTGTGTCTGAGGCACATGAGGTCGTGAATATGTAGATCGCAGCAGAGCTTCTTTCCCCTTAGGACTTTCCTCAAAACAAGGGCCCTGCCCCTTCGAGCTCCCCCTCCCAGCCTTGGCCTCCCAGACTCTCATTCCCTTCTTGTGTGTGTCACCTCCCTGCGCATCACCGTGCCTCAGTCCTGCCTGTCCCCTGGGGGGGGGGGGGATGCAGCGGAGCTGAGCCCAGCCCTTTGCAAGTCGGGGACAGAAACCCGGACAACACGCCCATCTTCCTCCTTCCCTCTATCACAGCAGGATGAGCTTCATTTATGTGTTTGTTTCACAACTTCTTTTTAAAGGAACGTCATTCTTTCTCATCTTTTTGAGATGCTCTGTGTATTTATTTAAAAGTCATGTGATTGTTCTATTATCTACATTTTATTAGGATTGATTTCCTTGGCTCTTTTCTCTTTGTGTTAATTTTTCTCATGTGCTTTGGAAAACAGCGAACAGAATCAATGTTTGGAAGCTGAATCCATTTCCAATAAAGTGTAAGTAGTAGAGCAATCTTAGAGTTATTTGGAAATGCTGGTTTCTAAATGAGAGTGTCCCCTTTTCTGCAGTCAGTCTTTCCTGTATGCAGCTTTGTGATTGGCTCCACTTGTTCCCCTGGACCCTCCAGCTTAGAAATTAGGTCTCGTCCTGACAGCTCAGGGTTCCTCCCCACCGGGGGTCATGGGAGATTACCCCAGACGGGGTCGATGCTTCGGCTCAGCTTCTGTGTGTGCCTCTCTCTTAGCCCCTCTATCTTCCCTCTGACCACCAACCTCTTACACAGGCCACAGTGGTCCGGGCTTCCCAGCTCCCCTTTCCTGCCTTTCTCCGGCCCCTCCCCTCCATGTTTCCCCACAGGCCTTGGCTTCCCTCCCCCAGGCTTCAGAGAGACTCGAAATGCCTATGGCTACAGCCCCTACTTCTGGCTCTGCACTTAGTACCACTCAATAAATATTTATTAACAAAATAAATGTATTAATCTTGTTTTTGAGAGCAGCTCTGTCCTTTTGTCTTTAACAATAATTCTCACTGTCGACTTGGGCATTTAGAGATGACTTCATCTTGGCCAGGCTACCCCTCAGTTCTCTGGCACTACACTCAGGTGCAGCAGCTTGTTCTTTGCCGACACTGGGTAAGGTAACTGTTACTATACTCGTGGGTGGTCAGGATGAGCTTCACAGCCGACTCTGCACAGGGATGCACGACTCAGCCGTGTTGAAACTCAGAGTCCTAAAGTCATAGGCGTTGTAAAGGAGCACAGAGAGCGCCTGGGACAGACTCTGTGACTTCCTAACGGGCGTTCATCTGGCTGCTTGCAACAGTTAGTGATGGAGAGCTTGTTACCATAGGAGCATAAGGAACAGAAATTCTTTAGGTTGGGCCTAAAAACATACCCTGGAAATTTCCGCTCATTGGCTTGCAAAACAAACCCAGTTCTATGTGATATAAGTACGTGCCCTGAGTTTTCTCTGTTTGGGGTAAAAGACCCCCAGTTTTCCATCTTCAGTTGTGATTCAGTGCAGAGTCTCTGCAATCGGGCTCAGGGGCAATGACTTACTTAGCACAGGGGTCGGCGATTTTTTCCTATGAAAGGCCGGATCATAGGTCATAGTAACTTAAACTTTGTGGGCTACACAGTCGCTGCTGCAACCGCTCAGTCCCACGGTTATAGCAGGAAAGGAGCCACAGACAAGTGGCTGTGTTCTAATAAAACTTTATTTACAAAAACAGGGGCAGCCGGGATTTGGGTGGTAGTTTGCAGATTCCTCATTTAGCCATAGTTTCTAGACTCTCATGTCTGACCAGCTCCCTGGTCCTTCCATAGCCTCTTAAAATACCTGAGGACAGCAGTCCAGGTGAGGGGGACCACAGTCCCACAGACCTGTGCCTAAGAGGGACGCGGGTGCAGGCAGACAAGTGGGGGTCTCGCAGGAAACGCGGGGGTGCTGGCTGGGCGCCCCATCCCGTGCGGACCCTCGGCTTCTGCATTCCCAAGATCACGTCTCACACTGCCCCGCGGAATTGCTCTGAAGGTTGGGATGAAGCGTGTGACGGATGCAGCACGGGGCCAGGCATGTGGAAAGCAGCTACGCATTTGAGTTAAAAATGACAATGTGCTGTCAGTTCTACCGTGACTGTGCTTTCGGAGCCAGAGCTGCAAACAGAAGGAAATTCCACTGCTTTGAAAATTAGGTTATGGCAGTTGGCCTCCGCTCCGTTCACTCTGCTGCTCACCCCACCCTCTGTGCTTCCACCTGTTACCCCACTAACACCCTATTATGCTGACCCTGTGAGAAGCCTGAGCGGGCTCCTTTCCACACTCTCGCCCCCACCTTCCTCACCCAGCGCCCGCGTCCTCTGCCAGTTCTCCCGGGTGTGTGCCTACAGAGGGCGTTAAGGTTTGCCAAGGGTTCCCCGGACAAGAAATTAATGTGGTAATTAGTGCAGATGTCTTTGCAGAAGCTTCAGTCCTCGGCCTTAATCAGAAGAGATGATCTCCACTTTTCTTTCACTTTGAAAATGTAACGTGTGTGTGTGTGTGTGTGTGTGTGTGTGTGTGTTGGGGGTAAGTGGGCAGGGCTGGTGCACACTGGGTAAGGGAAAGAGACAAGGAGAGAGGCCAAAGAGAAACAGAGAGATGACGATGGGAGGAAAGAGAGAAACCAGGCAGTGAAAGGAAAGTTTAATGATACAGCTTTTGAACTCTCACCTCACACCTTCTTAAGTTTAAACTGAGCAAAATGGGGAGGTCTGGTAACCTCACTCCTCCTGCAATAAAGAAGCTGCGTCCTAAGTGGTTCTCACTCACCTCACACAGTGCTAGATGCTCTACAGCTGTTATAATTGTTTTTGTTGAGCCACATGTGTAATCTTGGTGTCCAAGATGCCAGTGGTGGACTTGCAGGAACCCCCCTTGCTAGCATGCTGGCCGAAGGGTGCCTAGCAAGAAGCTGCACAGAAAGCCATTGGCTTAGAGCATCACGGATGGAGGGGGCTCAGAGAAGTGATTCTATGACCCCCTTGAGCACCTTGCTACATGTAGATTCTGATTCAGTGCACCTGGGGTGGGTGAAGTGTCTGCATCTCAACGAGCTCCCAGGTGACGCTCGTGCTGCTGGGCACACTTGAGTAGATAGAAGATAGACCAAGTCCATCTTGAGTCAGCGTGAGGGACCACTGCTTCAGTGTGGCACCTGGCTTCTGTTACCTGTAGCCATGCTTAATTGCATAATACAGTGTTTGACAGTCATAAAAATCAGCATCAGTGGGCCCAGGACTTGTCTGTGCATTGAGCCTGTCTACTGAGTCCTTAGTTTGACTCTGAACCTTCCAAAGTAGCCTATAGTCATTGACTCTGACCGTGAACCAGTATCGGATCTATGTCTCATTCTAGGAAGCCTGTTCCATATCTCACAAATCGGAGAGACTAAATCAAGAGGTAGCTAAGTTTCCTAAAGGTAGAAATTGCTATTGTTCTAAATTAAAAATGAGCAGGAAATGAAATTGGAAGACGAGAGACTCTAACATTTACTAGCAAAGTAGTAAACTTCCTGGGCCTCAGTGTTATTATCTGTAAAATAGAATAACACACTGTAGTGTCACTTACCTCAAAAGGTTGATGGACAAAGAAGACAACCCCTAAAATGACAAGTGGCAATAATACACATGAGAGTATTCTTCAAAGTAGCATTATTTTGAGGCAAATTGCATAAACATCTCATCTCTGCAGAATAGAACCAGGGCACAAGGCTGCACCTATTGCTCTGTGCACATCGAGGATGAGTGGCAGAGTCTGCGTATGTCTAAAAGATGTTTGCCAATAGAGACCTGCTTTCTTACCTAACTATCAGGAACTGACAAATAAGATGTATTTCTGGGCATGATGGGACAGAACAATTACATATGAAATAACTTTTGGTGTTTCTGTAATTATGCAACTTCTCTGTTCATACATAGGTTTCCCTGTCATAAGATGAGGCGTTCAGCCCCGTAGCTTCTGGGTCCGATCTGAGAAGCTCATTCAGTTAAGGTTATGGAACTCCAGAGAGCTGCAGGTTCCCTAGTCTGCCTGGCCCTGCATGACTGTCCCATGAGGCAGATCATTGATCTGGTGAATCTGAGAGCTGTATGGGTCCTTTGAAAATGTTCTGTCCAAGCCCCTCGTTTTTCAGACGAGTTGCTGTTGTGCTGGCCAGGACCACACTGCCTGTTAGTGGAGAGCCAAGGCTGGGATCTGTGGCTTGGACCCCTGAGCAGGGTATCTTGCTCTACACCAGGTTGTCAGTCCATCTTTAGGGACCTGGAGAAGCTCAGCATAAGGGTTCTTCTCCCTGGGTGGCAGGCTGTGCTTAAGAACAAATGACCTTGGATACCTCTGTGCCTGTCACAACCGCCTGTCACTCAGGCTGATGTGCCCTCTCCAGGAGAAAGCTTGTGCTGTCTCAGGACCTCCAAGAGTTAATTGCTCTCTGGTGAGGGGCCATCCAGAAATCACCCTCAGTTTCCTTCCCATGGGCAGTACTGCAGCCAGGTGTACTTGTTACTGTAAACATTACTAGTAGTAACGAGTTATTAAGAAGATAATGATAACGTGAGAAGAATTTTGACGGCACCTTTAAGTTGCCTAAGCATTTTCATAGGACACCTGTGTTCTTATAGTGCTGGGCCTACCACACACAGACCATGCGCTCGCAGGGCAACGATTTCACCTTCCTGAGCTTCACTTCTATCATTTTTCCAATGCAGTTTCCACTGCTGCCTTCAAGACGAGGAGCTGGAAGAGGGAGTGACAGCACTGTGACCACAGTTGAAGTCTCCTGTACGAACAGTGAATTGGCTTCGAGGTTGTACTTGGCAGACGAATACAGTCAGGAGTTAAGTTCCCCCTCCCCTCTTTTTCTTTTGCTGAGCAACTCAGAGTCCTTTATAGTTTTGACTTAATCCTGTTTGTTTTATGTTTGCTCCAGGATGACAACCTGAACCTGAGACTAGCAAAGGGGAAAGGGCTCTGTCCTGAAGGGATTAGCCTGGCCGCGAACCTGCCAGATGGACTCCCATTTACCCCGAATCCCTCAGCTCTGCCATTCAGACGGAGGCCCCGTTTAGTGTGACCCCAGCATCACATGCCTGAGGAGGAGAACCACAGTTCAGTGGCCCCGAGTTTGCTGCACACTAGACATACCCAGGGGCTTTTAGGAATCCTCACACCCAGGTGGCATCCCTGTCCCTTAGGTCTGAGTGGCTGGGTGGGGCTCAGCATCAGTGCTTCCTGACGATCCCCGGGAATTTCAGCGCCAGCAACTGTGTGACTCACTGAGATAGGAGGCAGGCCCCCGTCCTCACAGCAGAACAGAACAGAACCTCTGGTCTTCCTTTTGCTTCCCTCTGGATTGATTTTTATGGAAGACAATGAAGGAAAAAGTCTGCAAAAGTACAAGTTGGAGAAATCAAAATAAGGAAGATGGTTAGATGAGAGAAGGTATAAAGGAGTAGGGAGGTGAAGAGGAAACTGAGGAGCGAGCTCCAGAGGTGCTGAGGCAGAAGGGGCTTCTGCCTTCAGCATCTAAGAACTTGGGATCCCCAGAAGGGCGCAGGAGGGCTCAGGAGTTCAGTATCTCCAAGCAGCACGGCCGGATGTGGGTGTGCAGGGCTCGCACATCAGCTGCTGCACTGGAGGGGTCCCCGGGGATGGTTCTGTGTTGGGAGACTCATTCTTTGTAACTGATGCAGAGAAGGTAATAAATCCTTTCTGAAGCACTGCTCAGGTTCCCCAAGTGGACTTTATACACCAGGTGCAATTCATCCATCTATTACTAGACAAGTAAAATTTTATGTTTTCTGTCTGCTCAACTGTATTCTCCCCGGGTACTTATGTTGTCTAAGCCTAGAGAGAAAATGACTCCTTTCTATTTGGAGGCCTCTCCAACCTGAACTCCTCTGTTCAGAAGCTTAGAGATAGGTCATTGGATGCTCTGGGGAGATTAGCTGAGGTTGCCCATGCTTTCTTCCAGAATGTTCCAACATTAGCAAGGCTTTGAAGGCAGGCAGGTGCCCTCCCATGTCTGGGTTAGTTGGCCCCCAGTGGCTCCCAAGGCGCTGTGCCTGTATCCTCCACGGACTATACACTCTGTAAGGCTGGGGACAGCTCTTCTCGTTCCCCGCAGACTCTTCAGCACCTCCACGCGCCTGACAATCCGTATCTGGAATGTTGAATGAAGGAATGAATGCTGATTTTTCTAGGTTACACCCAAGTAAACTTGGCTGGGTTACTCACTGTCTCTGAGCTCCAGTTTGCTTTATCTGCAAAATGAGGACACTAATACATACCTCATGAGGAGATAAACAATTAGAAATGCTTTGTGTAAACTGCCTTTATTTTTAAATTTTTTTAATTTCAAGTATTTTTATTGATTTTTTCTTTTTAGAGAGAGAGGAAGGGGAGGGAGAAAGAGAAACATCGATGTGAGTGAAACATTGATAAACTGCCTCCTGCATGCTCCCTACAGGGGATGGGGCCCATAACCCAGGTATGTGCCCTGACCCGGAATTGAACCAGCAACCTTTTGGTGCATGGCATGATGCCCAACCCACTGAGCCACACCGACTAGGGCCTAAGGTGCCTTTAGAATATCTGTCCCGAGTAGGCACATGATGTTTGACCACCGTTGCAGTTCTTGTCCAATAAGTGAACATGAAATTTACCTCCAGCCCATCTCCTGTGAGCCTACAGTGCTCACCCTCTACACGTTTCCATGAGCCCTACTTCAGCTAGGCCTCCAGATAGTTTTCTTTTAAAATGAATCACAGTGCACACATTTTGACTAAACTTGGTGTACCATTATGAGTTTTCCAAACGTAGAAACATGGCCCAGAGGCCCATACCCTACCATGTTCCTGATGTTCTCATGTGCTAACACTGTTTCAGTGCTTTATGCTCCTTCAGGGTTAAAAAGAACACACTTAGAAGTCCCCACAACCTCGGGTTGTAAAAACCAACAAGGACTATGGCTGAGTGACACAGAGGCTGCTGGAGTCCCAGGCAGCTCCTCTTACAAGGCCCACAAAAGAACTTACTCAGACTCACTCCCTCTGAGAGCCAGCACTAGGCAGCAGCCTTAAAGGAACCAGGGACATTCCGGGATGAACTAGCTTGCCTGGAATCAGGGCCAGAGCTGGAGGGGGAGCTTTCTCCCAGGCAGGAGAGGGGGCAGAGGTCATTGCTCCTTTGACAAGCCCTCCCCCCACAGAGCCCTAAGGTGCCTTCTCTGAATCACCACCAACCTGACTCGCACCTTTCACCCCACCCTGGTGATTCTTGGAGACCCTGCCCCTCCCTACTTACAAGCTCTACCATGAAAGGTGTCCGTCCTGCAAAGGTACATTTCCACTATCCCCAAACTGTCCCCGGGACAGAGTTGCATTTTTCGGGGAGCGGAGGGTCTGCAGTTGGGCCTTCAGGAGCTCAAACTCCAATACCCAGGTGGCTAATCCTCTCTGATGTTACAGACAGCTCAGCCCCTTCCTGGGACTGGAGAAAGGTCAGCATTCCTGAGGCAAACTCCTTGGGGGGGGGGGGGGGGCGGTGTCAGGGTCCAGGAACAGCAACCAAGTCAGAGTGTGTCCTGTCCTTGGTCTGCTTGGAAAATGTATTTTTCTTCTTGCAGCACATACTCCAGTCTCCCAGGGTCTGCAAGAAAACCTCTTAATCTATAGTTAGTAAGGGGAATCATGGTTAAAGAGCTGGCTCCATCCTTGTAACATCCCTTCCCCCCATCAGGCCCTCAATAACACTTGTTGGAGGAATGGGGAGGACACTTTGGGCCTGGGGCAGGGGTGAAATGAATGGAAGCAGGGTGGTAAGGGTGAGACTGCAACAGGGCTGCTGGAAGCAGAGTGGGCAGGAGAGACTGGGCCTGAGGCAGGAGCCCTGGGGGGCAGGGAGGGGGGACTGAGGCCCAGGCGGGGGTCCTGAGGGCTGAGGGGTAGGCAGGCTGAGCTCAGAAGTGGGAGAGTGCTGGAGGCCGGCAGCCCAGCGGCCGAGAAGAGGGGCGGGCACTTGGGGGAGGCGGCTCGGGCAGGCAGATTCAGCGGGGACCCCGGGCAGAACCTGGAGGGGACTGGTTCAGCCGTTGTCCAGTGACTGTCACCGAGTGGGCAGCATGAGCTGGGTGAGCAAGAGGGTGGAAAGCCGCGCGCCTGCCCTGGGCAAAGCCAGGGGCAGAGACCTGAGCCAGAGGCCCCGCAGGTCGGTGGCCGCAGACGGCGAGGTGCCCGCGGGAGGAGGTCGGGGTTCGGGGCTGCAGGCGGGAAGGCGCCCGGGCTGCGGGGCGGCGGGGCGGCGGGGAGGCGGGGCGGCGGGGCGGCGGGGCGGCGGGGCTGCAGGCGGGAAGGCGCCAGGGCTGCGGGGCGGCGGGGCGGCGGGGCCACAGGCGGGAAGGCGCCCGGGCTGCGGGGCGGCGGGGCGGCGGGGCGGCGGGGCGGCGCCCTCCCCACGCGATCCCCGCCCGTGGAGCCCGCGGAGCTCCTGGGGCCGCGCCCCGCGGCTGGAAGGGCGGGGTCCCCGGGGCCTGGGCCAGCGGGTCGGGGCGCGGACCCTCCGGACCCGAGACCCCGGGAAGGCGGCGCTGCGGGCCGGCACTGTGACCCCCCAACTTTGTGCTCCTTTCCCGGTATCACTGGGGCTGTTTGGGGTCCTGTTTGGTGCCCTGTGAAGGTCTCGGTGTTTGCTCTCATCTGTGGACGTGCCCTTGGCGTTTTCCTGGGGCTGCGTGGACCGTGGATCGCTTTGGGGGTGCAGGCGCCTGACGGACCCCAGTTCTTCTAATCCGGACCCTGGTGCCTGCCTCCCCGCGTCCCCGCCGTCGGTTTCCTCCGTGTCCCGCGGTCGTCAGCGTCCCGCCCTTCGCCTCCCTGCTGAAGTTCATTCCCAGGAGGCTCGCCGTCTGGGGGCTGCTGCGATGGTACGAGGCTTGTTTTTATGTCTCTGTCTGAGAGTTCAGTGTTGGTGTATAAAATGCCTTCGGTGCCTGGAGCTTAATTTTGTATTATGCTCTTATTTTCAAAAATTCATTAAATTGAGCAGTTTTGGTGGAGTCTTGCGGGTTTTCTGTGCACGATTTCATGTCATCAGTGCACAATGCGGGTTCTAGTCCCTCCTGCTCGGTCTGGAGGCCTTTTATGTTTCCTCCCTGTCTGATGGGGGTGGCCGGGCTTCCAGTTCTGTGTTGAATAAAGGTGGTGAAAGTGGCATGCGTCTTGTTCCTGTTCTTAAGGGAATTGGTTTTAGCTTTTGCCCATTGAGTATGATGTTGGCTGTAGGTTTTTCATATTGGCCTTTATTATATTGAGGTATGTTCCCTCTGTTCCCACTGTGCTGAGGGTTTTAATCAAAACTGGGTGCTACTTTGTCAAATGCTTTTTCTGCATCTATTGTGTCCCTGGAATAAATCCCACTTGGTCATCTGGTATGATCTTTTCAATGTGTTGCTGGATCTGATTTGCTAATCTTTTCTTGAGGATTTTAGCATCTGTATTCACCAGGGATAAATTTATATTAAAGAGTAAGGTTTTGTCAGCTAAAGTTCAGTTTGGCAGAGTCAAAGACCATTTGTAATAGTGAAGATTTTTTACCTACTCCTGGACCAATTTCTGCCCCTTGGGTGCGATATTGCCCCTGCCAAGAACCCATGTGGAGGTGATATTTTGAAAGGCATGAAAATTATTAGGGCATCTGTACAACATATTGTCTCCTGTAGATGACCACTAAAGTGTTAGACTGGGCATTGATCTTGTCCTCAGATCCTAGGAGATTAAAGGCTGGTAGCTTTGCTTGGCGAGACTGAAATGTGCACTTGAGGTTTACAGCCTCAGGGTCGGACGGCTTCCACTCACAGGCGAGGTCCTAGTGCCAACATTGGGGGAATGTTTCTTTCTTACACTTTACCAAATATTCAAATCAGACCTTGTCCTGGCTGGGCCGCACTGGCCCTTGAATTTATTAGGGAGTTTCCCCCCTCTCTCTTTCTTCACACCCTCCCTCCCCCCTTTGTATTTCTCCCACCACCTCTCTCTCCCTGTATAATCAGCCCTCTGCACCATTTTATGTTAAATGCACATTTATTAAAATTTAAAGTAAAGGTTTGCAAAGTAAGGAAACATTAGAAATCAGGTTGCTGAAGAGAACAAGAGGTTTTGGGACACTTGAGGGGCTCTGAATTATTCACTGATGGGCAACTTACACACCATTCTTATCTGTTCCCTTAAGCAGGCCCCGGGGTCCTGGCCTGGGGGCGTCCCTGATGTTAGTTGTTGGTCTCTGTCCTACCTTGTAATACTGCAAGCACAGTCCTCTGAGAAGAGTCCTGATGTAGAGAAAATGGAAAAGGTGTATGCATGTGATGTCCTCTACCTGAAATCACCCGCCATCTATCTGTCCATCTGTCTGCCCATCTGTGTGTCCATCCCTTCAGCCAGTGATAGGGGTGATGAGGGTTGGGACTCATGCTATGTGCCAGGGACACAGGCCAGGAGCAGCTCCCTGGTCAGCGTGGGGGAGACGGGAGGAAAGGCCTTCATCTGAGATCCCGTGTGGGAAGGGCCCGACTCACTGGTGATGTCAGGAACTCTGTGTCCGAGGAACTCAGCTGCCCTTTTGTGTGATGAATCTGGCCAACCCATGTCCCAGCATCGCCCGGCCCTTGCTGAGCCCCTGCAGGAGCTGTGCCTCGCAGCTAAGAGTCAGGCTCCACCCCACACTGACCTTTCCTGCAGCCTTACCACCTGAGAAGGGTGTTTAAGCCTCACTTTCCCCATCTGCACAATGGGGTGATGGAAACTTCAACACAGGCGGTTTTGAGGTTTAAATGAAGTAAAGTCAATTCAGGGAAATGTCCAGAACTGGTCTGCCTGTCTTGTACTGTCACTGATGCGTCAGTCTGCGTTGGCTAAGGTGGCACAGCACATGGATGCCCTGTCGGAAACGTGGTCCTGCATCTGAGTCTCCCAGCACTGACCTGTCCAAGGAAGTTCACGTGAAAGGAGATAGGGAGGGAGTCTGCTGGGGCAGCTGGGACTCCTGGGTACGTCCCCGAGGAGGGGGCCAGGCTGAGCCTTTCCCTCCCATCAGCCAGGGCTGGGATTGGGGCTGTGACTATTTTCTTCTCTCAGAAAAGATGCATTTCACAGGACAGCAGGACAGGGAAGGGAGAGAGTGACCCATGAACAAGAGAGGCTGAGGCCTGAAGACCCTGCAGAGCCCAGCATTTTCTGAAGAGCCCTGAAGGATCCTCTGGGGTGTGGGTGACACGACCAGCTTTCTGTTCCTTTCTCTTTCGTTCTTTTTTTGGGGGACTGTCCTGCTGCTGCCCACCTGCCAGAGTGGCCGGACAGTCCAGGGGAGGGGCACCCAGGTGTGCTCTGCTGGAGCTGGACGGCTGCACCAGGAGGGAGTCTGAGGAAACCCAAGGACACTGCTCATGACCTTTCACAAGTTGGAGATGCTGATGTCGGCCCTGGTCTGAGGAGTGAGCAGGACGAACCCTGGGACCAACCCCAGGTGCAGGCAGGCCAGGTGCCGCGGGGAGGGGCGTCTACCCTGCCCCTCACAGCAGGGTGTGTGTGTGTGTGTGTGTGTGTGTGTGTCTGTGTGTCTGTGTGTGTCTGTGTGTGTGTGTCTGTGTGTGTGTCTGTGTGTCTGTGTGTGTGTGTCTGTGTGTGTGTGTGTGTGTCTGTGTGTGTGTGTGTGTGTGAGCGTGTGTGTGTGTGTGTGTGAATGTATGAACGGGTGGGACTGGGACTGTGAGAGTGTGTGAGTGCATGTGAGTGTGCCTGACTGGGATTGTGCATGTCAGTGTGATGAATGATTGTGAAGGGGTGTGCATGAAGGTGGGTGCCTTGGGAGGGGATTGTTTCATTTTAACCTCAAGGTCGTAAATTTGGACCTTTGGTCTCATCTTTAGATGAAGTTAAAGTCAGGGACACAGGGACAGCCTTGACCAACGATGCCGTCTGCTTCTAACACGTGTCCCTTAGTGGACACATCACCAATGCAGCCCTGTGAGTCAGTACTTTAGAAGTCAAATTCTACAATTTTCTACCATAGCACAATAATATCGAATCAATTATTTGGGGTGAAATGTTTATTAATGTAAAGGTTTAAAATTGGATCTGAGAGGAACGATGGGAAGGAGGGTCGGAAGACAACTTATAACCCAAGAAATTTATCAGCATAAATGAACAGCCCGTGGACACAGACAATGGGCAGGTGTGGGCCTGGGGTCGGGGGGGAGATGGGTGACGGGGGGTAAGAGGGGAAGTGGGGAACACCTGTAATACTCTCAACAATAAAAACATATAAATAAATAAAATAGGCCCCCATTTTCAGCCCAGTTGGCGCTTCTCAGCTGGCTCCTTCATGGGCAGCTCTGTGGCGCTGCTGGCCTGCGGGGTCGCCATGCGGGGTTCCCTCCGTCAGCTAAAGGTGGCTGTGCATCGGGCGGGGCTGCTCGGCTGTCCTCAGGCCTGAGAAGGCAGTGGCTGGCCTGGCTGTGCCCCTCTGCACTTGCACACACAGTGGCCGCTCCCCACACACGGCGTCCTCTGCTTGTCTCATAAGCCTGTGAAGTAGACAGGAGGGAACTGAGGCTTGTCCAAGGCTGCTCAAGGCACCTCGGACCCCAGGCCCTTCTCATCACTGTGTGTCCCGAGGCCTCCTGCGAGCAGGGGATCAGGGAGCCTGAGCACGTCCCACCACTGTTCTGTTTTTAGGCCCCGGACCTCTCTCTGGATGGTTTGCTCACAGTAAAAGATACACAGTGACATTTACCATTTAAACTTTTTGATGCACAGTTCAGTGGTGTTAAGTACATTATACTGTTGTGCGGCTGACATCACCATCGTCTCATCACTGTTCCCATCTCATCCAACTAAGACCCTGTCCCCACTGAACCGCCCCCCATCCCGCTTCCCACCCCTGGTCACCTCCATCTTACCTTCTGTCTCTGACTCCGATGTCCCGAGGGCCTCAACTGAGCGGAATCACACAGTATTTGTGGTCTCGTGACTGCCTCTTTCACTGAGCATAGTGTCTCCAAGGTCCGTCCAGGTGGCAGCATGTGCCACTAGGTACTTCCTCTTTAAATTCAATGTATTGGGGTGATATTGGTTAATAAAATTATGTAGGTTTCAGGGGCACAATTCTACATACATCACCTGTATATTGTATTGTGTGTTCACCACCTCAAGTCCAGTCTCCTCCAGTCACGTTTATTCCCCTTTCCCTCTGTAACCTCCCCCCCATGGTAATCACATTCCTGTTGTCTGGTCTAGGAGTTGTTTCTTTCCTTAATCCCTTCACCCTTTTCACTCAGCCCCGCAACCCCCTCCCCTCTGACAGCTGACAGTCTGTTCTCTGTCAGCCTGTTTCTATTATGTTGGTTTATTTTGTTCAGTAGATTCCACATATGAGTGAGATCATGGGATACGTGTCTTTCTCTGACTTATTTCACTTACCAGGATGGTCTCCAGGTGCATCCACGCTGTCACAAATGGTTAGATTTCCTTCTTTTTTACAGCTGCATAGTATTCCATGGTGTAAATGTACCACAGCTTTTTTATCCACTCATCTTCTGAGGGACACTTGGGCTGCTTCCAGTCTTGGCTATTGTAATAATGCTGCAATGAACACAGGGGTGCATCTATTCTTTCAAATTAGTGTTGTGGGATTCTTTGAATATATTCCCAGAAGTGGTATTTCTGTGTCATAAGAAAGCTCCATTTTTAATATTTTGAGGAAACTCCACACTGCTTTCCTCAGAGGCTGCACCAGGTTGCATTCCCACCAGCAGTGCATTATGGTTCCCTTTTCCCCAGGTCCTCGCCAACACTTCTTTGTTGATTTATTGATGATTGCCTTTCTGCCTGGTGTGAGGTGATATGTCAGTGTGGTTTTATTTTGCATTTCTCTGATGACCAGTGACTTCTTTGCATCTATTCATATGTCTTGGCCATCTGTATGTCCTCTCTGGAGATGTATCTGTTCAGGTCCTTTGCCTATTTTTTGATTGGATTTTTGGGTTTTTAGTGTTGAGTTTTATAAGTTCTTTGTAAGTTTTGAATATTACGATCTTATCATATGTATCTGTGAATATGTCCTCCCATTCAGTGGCTTGTCTTTTTATTTTGTTTATGGTTTCCTTTGCTGTGCAAAAACTCTTTAGGTTGACATAGGACCACTTCTTTTTTTATTTCCCTTGCCCAAGGAGATATATCAGAAAAAATATTGTTGCAAGATATGTCCACATTTTCCTATGTTTTCTTCTAGAATTTTTATGGTTTTGAGACTAACATTTAAGTCTTTAATCCATTCTGAATTTATTCTTGTGTATGGTGTGAGAAGGTGGCCTGGTTTCATTTTTTTGCACCTCTCTGTCCAATTATTCCAGCACCATTTATTGAATAGACTATCTTTACCCCATTATATGTTCTTGCCACCTTTGTCAAGTATTAATTGACCGTAAATGGCTGGGTTTATTTCTGGGAGTTGAATTTTGTTCCATTTATCTATATGTCTGTTTCTATACAGTACCACACTGTTTTGATTACTATGGTTTTGGAACATAGTCTGGTAGCATGATACCTCCAAATTTGTTCTTCTTAAGATTGCTGTGGCTATATGTGATTTTGTTTTGTTTTTTTGAGATTCCATATAAATTTTTGGAATATTTTTTGCTCTGTAAAATAGAGAACATTGGTATCTTGATAGGAATTTCATTGAATACATAGATTGCGTTGGGTAGTATGGACATTTTGTTGATGTTAATTTTTTCTATCCATGAACATGGTATATGCGTCCACTTATTTGTAGCTTCTTCAGTTTCTTCAGTTTCTTATAATTTTCCAAGTACAAGTGTTTTACATCAGTGGTTAAATGTACTTTTAGGTTTTCTTATTTTTATTTTTTTCATGCAATTGTAAATGAGATTGTTTTCTTACTTTCCCTATAATCGTTCATTATTGATGTATAAAAATGGAACTGATTTTGGATATTTCTTTTGTATCCTGCTAAGGTACTGAATTCATTGATCAGCTCTAGTAATTTTTTGTGAGTTCTCTTAATAGAGTATTATGTCATCTGCAAATAAATAGTTTTACTTCTTTTTCTATTCAAATGCTTTTTTCTTCTTTCTAAATGCTGTGTCTATGAATTCCAGTTATATGATAAATGTGCTGAAAGTAGAAATCCCTGTCTTGTTCCTTATCTTAAGGGTAATGCCTTTAGTATTTGCCCATTGAGTATAACGTTGGCTGTGGGTTTGTCATATGTGGCCTTCATTATGTTGATGTATGTTCTCACTCTGATGAGAGTTTTCATCATAAATGGGCACTGGTTTTTGTCAAATGCTTTTCCTGCATCTGTTGATATCATTATGTCATGCTTATTGTTTATTTTGTTTATGTAATGTATCACATTTACTGATTTGTTGATATTGTACCAATCTTTCAACCCCAGAGTAAATCCCACTGAACCATGGTGTATGGTTTTTTTAATTTATTTCTGGATCCAGTTTGCTAATATTTTGTTGAGGATCTTAGCATCTATTTTCATCAGGGATATTGGTCTATAATTTTTTTTGTCGTGTCTTTATCTGGTTTGGGAATTAGGCTAATGCTTGCCTCATAAAATGACCTTGGGAGTTTTCCGTTGTCTTTGATTATTTGGAATAGTTTGAGAAGAACAGGTATTCATTCTTTTTTGAATCTTGGTAATATTCACTTGTGAAGCCATCCAATCTAGCCTGTTTGTTGGGAGTTTTTTTTGTTTGTTTGTTTCTATGTTTCTGTTTTTTCTTCCTAAGTTTCACTTGATTTTTTTTTTTTTAGGGATTATTGAAGGGAGAGGAGTAGGGTAGGGGAGAGAAAGATGGGGAGGGAAAAAAGAGGGGGAGAGGGAGAGAGAGAGGAACATCTATGTGAGAGAGACACATCTTTTGCTTGCCTCCTGACCAAGACGACCGATCAAACCTGCAACCCAGGTACAAGCTTTCGACCAGCAATCAAACCCCTGACCCTTTGGTGTACTGGCCAGTGCTCTAACCAGTGACCAACACCAGGGCTGTTGGGAGTTTTTTGATGACTGCTTCAATTTCATTAGTTGTCATTGGTCTATTCAGATTTTCTGCTGCTTCTTGATAGAGTTTTGGAAGGTTGTGTATCTCTAGGAATTTATCGATTTTGTTCAGATTATTTAATTTGCTGGCATATAGTTGTTCGTTCTCTTTTCTTAGACTCCTTTGCATTTCTGTGGAGTCAGTTATTACTTCTCCTCTTTCATTTCTTATTGTATTTATTTGGGTCCTCTCTCTCTCTTTTGTTCTTGATGAGTCTGGATAAAGGTCTGTCAATCTTATCTTTTCAAAGAACCAGCTCTTGATTTCATTGATCTCTCTCTCACTCTTTTTCGTTGTTGTTAATCTTCAGCTGAGGATATTTTTTCCATTGATTTTGAGAGACAGTGGAAGGGAGGAGGGAAGGAAAAGAGGGAAGCATCAATGTGGGAGAGACACATCGAATGATTGGCCCTTGCACACATTGGGAATGGAACCAGGTATTGAACCTGCATCCCAGTTTAGTGCCCTGTACTGGTAATTGAACCCATGGCCCTTTGGTGGGTGTGCTGATGCTGTGACCACTTAGTCACACTGGCCAGGGCTTCTTCGATCCCTTGTATTTTTTCAAGACTCAGTTTCATTTAGTTCTGCTCTGATCTTCATTTTTTCCTCCCATCTGCTCACTTTGAGCTTTGTTTGTTATTCCTTTTCTGGTTCCTGTAAGTGTAAATTTAGATTATTTATTTGAGCTTTTCCTTGTTTCTTGAGGTAGGCCTGTAATTTTATGAGTTTCCCTCTTAGGACTGCTTTTCCTTAGTCCCGTGTGTTTTGGGTTGTAGTGTTCTCATGTTCATTTATTTCAAGGTATTGTTTCATTTTTGTCCCCTTAATCTCATTGTTATTCCATTCATTGTTTAGCAACGTTATTTATGTTATTTAGCCTCCACGTCTTTTTGTGTCCTACAGGTTTTTATTGTTTTGTTTTTTCAATCCTATAAATAATAATTTTTCTTATGGCAAAATGTATATAACATAAGATGTAGAATCTGTACCACATTTAAGTCTACAATTCAGTAGCATTAAGTACACTGATGTACAACTATCACCACCATCCAACTCCAGACTTTTTTTTTTTCCTCCTCATTTCTTTTTTTTTTTATTGAATATATTGGGGTGACATTATTTAGTAAAATTATACAGGCTTCAGGTGTGTAAAATCTATAATACATCACCTGTATATCAGTGTTTTTTTCTTGTGATTGTTTTCTAGTGGTATACTATTATGGTCAGAGAAATTCTTCCTATGATTTCAATCTTTAATTTATTCAGATATGTTTTTGTCCTAACTTGTGCTCTATCCTAGAAAATGTTTCATGCATGCTTGAAAATAATGTATATCCTGCTGCTTCAGGGTGAAATGCTCTGAAGATACCAATTAAATCCATCTTATCTATTGCGTCATTTAAGGCCATGGTTTCCTTCTTGATTTTCTGTGTGGAAGATCTATCCACTGATGTCAATGTGGTGTTAAAGTCCCCTACTGTAACTCTATTACAGTCAGTCTCTCCCTTTATGTCCATCGAGGTTTGCTTTATATATTTAGGTGCTCCTTTGTTTGGCACATAAATGTTTGCAAGGGTTATATCCTCTTGTTGGATTGCTCCCTTTATCATTATTGTCTTCCTTTGTCTTTTAATGTAACCTTTGTTTTAAAGTCCATTTGTCAGATATAGGTATGTCTACCCCAGCTTTTTTACTCATTCTCATTTGCATGATATATCTTTTTCCATCCCTTTGCTTGTCTGTATATCTTTCATTCTGAGGTAGGTCTCTTGTTGACAGCATGCATATGAGCCATACTTTCTAATCCATTCACCTTCCACCTCTTTTGATTGGAACATTTAAGCCATTTAGATTTAAAGTGATTATTGGTAGGTAGGTATATATTGCCATTTTACTGTTTTATCTATTTCTCTCCCCCCCCCCCCCCTTTTTCTTGACCCTTTAACAGTTCTTATAATACTGGTTGGGGTTAACAAATTCATTTAGCTTTTTTTTTGTTTGGGAAGCTCCTTATTTCTCAATCAATTTTAAATGATAGCCCTGCTGGAGAGAGTAGTTTTGTGTGTAGGTTCTTGCTTTTCCTCACTTTGAATAGTTTATGCCAATCCCCTCTGGCCTGAAATGTTTCTGTTGAGAAATCAGCTGACAGTCTTCTGGGAGCTCCCTTGTAGACAACTGACTGCCTTTCTCTTGCTGCTTTTAAGTTTTGTCTTTCACGTTTTAAAATGCCTTTAGCCATTTTAATTGTGTTGTATCTTGGGGTGGGTCTTTTTGGGTTCATCTTATTTGGGACTCTGCTTCCTGGACTTGTGTGTCTTTTTCCTTCACCAGGTTAGGGAAGTTTCCAGTGTTTGTTTATGTTAATAGGTTTTGGATGCCTTGCCCTTTCTTTTCTCCTTCTTGCCCTCCAGTAATGAGGTTGTTGTTATGCTTCATGTTGTTCCAAAGGTCCCCTAATCTATCTATCAATTTTTTTTTTTTTCTTTTTGCTGCTCTGATTGGGTTTCCTCTGCTGCCTCATCTTCCAAAACACTGATTTGATGTTCTGCCCATCAAACCAGCTGATTATTTCTTCTAGTGTATTCATTTCAGATAGTGTACTCTTTATTTCCGACTGGTTCATTTTTATGCTTTATATGTCTTTTTTTATGCTTGTCCTCTCCCTAACTTCTCACTGATTTCATCCATTTGTCCCCTAATTTCCTTTAGCATCCTTGTTACCATTTTTTTGAACTCTGTATGTGGGAGATAGCTTTTTTTTGGAGGTGTCTCCTGTTCTTTAATTTGGTGCATGATCCTTTGTCTCCCCACTTTGACTGTGTCTTCTTGTTTGTTTCTATATATTAGACTCCCAGTCTTGGTAGTGTGGCCTTATGCAGTAGGTGTCTTGTGGGACCCAGTGGCACAGTCTTCTTGATCACCTGAGCTGAGTGCTCCAGGAATGTCCTTTGTGTGTGCTGTGTGGGCCCTCCTGTTGTAGTTGAGTCTTCTTGCTGCTATTGGCCCATTTGTGAGTGGTATTGACCTTCAGGCTGGCTGACTGAAGCTCAGCCCTGACCTCAGTGCACAAGCTGACCACATGGAGCAGAATTCACCTCTTCTGGTGTCTGCGGAGACCTCTCTATGGATATGCCACTTTTGAAGCTAATTGTGTCCTGCTCTGATGTCATCTGAAGCTGGTTACTGGGTGGGTTGGCCTTAGGCCTCCTAGGAGTGACTCTGGTGCTGGCCAATGTCAGACGCTTCCTGTGACTGGCCCTGAACAACCTGTTTGGAGCTACAAAGCAACTCATTGTCTATGGCTGCCTCTGCTGGGCCTGAGTGAGCTCAAGAAGGTCCAAGCAGCACACTAAGGCTGGCTGGAGAGCTGAGCACTGCTGGGGCCATTAAGGCTTTTAGACTCGAGAGTGACATCATCTGATTTATATTTTTGAAAGATCACTCTGATTTTTATTAAATTTTTTTTATTTGTAGTAATTTAAAAAATTCATTTAGAGTTGAAATTTAATATTAGTTTTAGGTGTACAATGTGTTGAGTAGATTTTGATATAACTTACAAAGTGATCCCCTTGATAAGTCTAGTATGAGGTCTCTTTGGAAAGGTATTAATCCTATTCCTGAGGACTCCTCCCTCATGATCAAATCATGATCATATATCCCCACTGTTTATTTTTAATTGAATTTATTCAGTGTAATTGGTTAATAAAATTGTATTGGATTTTGGTGTGCAATTCTATAATGCATCATCTATATATTGTATTATGTGTTCACCACCCCAAGTCAAGTCTCCCCCCCATCGCCGTTTATCCCCCCTTTACCTTCCTCTACCTCCCTCACCCCCCTTCCCCTCTGGAGATCACTCTGTGATTTGACATTTGAAATGATATTTGAGATGTGTCCTTTTACAGGTAGGATTTAGCCAGATGAAGAGGGTGGGATACCTTCAGGTACAGAGAGTGGGCATGCGGCCTGGAGGCAGGAGAGATGAAGACCAGAGAGACCAGAGCACACGCCTGTCAGATGCCTGTGAGTGAGGGCTCAGGGCAGGGAAACAGAAGACCCTCGATGGGGTGGGATGAGGCAGAGGGGAAGGGGAGCCAAGCACAGAGTGGTCAGAGCAGGGGAGATACGGGGCCCATCATGGGCTGGCAGGGCAGGGTGACAGGGGACTGTGGGAGGGGCTGGGCAGGGGGGACAAGGGATGGTAGGAAGGGCAGTCAGGGGGACAGGGAAAATGGGAAGGGGCAGGGCAGAGGGGACAGGGAAAATGGGTCTGGGCAGAGGGGACAGGAGACTCTGGGAAAGGGCAGGGCTGGAGGAAGAGTGGACCCTCCATGGGGGGACAGGGGATCCTCAATGGAAGGGGAAGGGTCCCCTGTCACCTCTTCATCTGCCCCTGCCCTTCCTCCCTTGCTCCTTTCATGGTGGGTCCACTGCCCTCCCTCCTACACACACTGCCCTCTCAACTCCATGGAGGGTCCCCTGTCCTCCCTGCCCTCTCTCCTCAAAGGGCTGTCTCCAGGGTTCCCTGCATTGAGACCCCTACTAGGAGTTGTCTCCCTTGTCCTTCATGCCCTGTACCTTCCATGGATGGTCCCCTGACTCCCTGTCCTGTACCCTCTTGGAGGGGCCCCTGTCCTTCCTGCCCTGCCCCTTCCCAGGGTGGTGTTTCCCACTCCCCCTACCCATATGCCATCATGGAGGATCCCTTGTGCCCTCTGCCCTGCCCCCTAAAGGGGCTTCCCTACCCCCCTGCTGATTCCCCTCCGTTAAGGGTCCCCTGTCCTCCCTGCCCTGTCATCTCCTTGGAGGGTCTCCTGTCCCCCAGCTCTGCTCCCTCCATAGAGGATCCCCTGCCTCCCTGCCCTGTCCCTTCACTTGGAAATTTCGTGGCCCCTACCCATTGTCTTCCATGGAGGGCCCCTGTCCTCCTGCCCTGTCCCCTCAAAGAGATGTCACCTGTGTTCCCTGCATGTCCCCTCCTAGGAGTGTCCCGTGTCCCTCTGCCCTGCCACCCCAGTTGGATATTTCTTGTTCCCCTGCCCATGTCCCTCCTGGAAGCTCCCTTGTCTTTCATTGGCTGCCCCTTCACAGGGTTAGTTCCCTGTCCCCCTGCACATTTCCCTCCATGGAGGATCTCCTCTCCCCCTGTCCTGACCCTTAAAGGGGTGTGCACTGTCTCCCCCTGCCCTCCCAACTCCATAGAGAATCCTTGCCCCCTGCCCTGCCCCATCCATAGGGGGGTTCCCTGTCGCCCTGCCTATTTCCCTCCATGGAGGGACCCCTGTTTCCCATGCCCTGCCCCCTCCATGGAAGGTCCCTTGTCCCCATGCCCTGGCCCCTCCATGGGAGTTCCCTTGTCCCGATGCCCTGTCCCTTCCATGGAAGGTCCCCTGTCCTCAATTCCTTGCCCGCTCCATGGAGTGTGCAATGTCCTCCCTGCCAATTCCCCTCCACAGAGAGTTCCTGTTCCCCTGGCCATTCCCCTCCATAGAGATTTCCTGTTCATTGGCTATTCCTCTCCAAGGCGGGTCCCCTCCCACCCCTGCACTGCCCCAACACAGGGGGTTCCCTGCCCCCTGCCCGACCCTGTCCATGGAGGGTCCCTGTCCTTCTTGCCCACTTGCCTTTATGGAAGGCCCGTCTTCCCTGCTTGCCTTTATGGGGCGATACCTGTCTTTCTTCCGTGAACACTCTATGGAAGGTCCTTATCCCCCAAGCCCTGCCCCCTCCATGGAAGGTCCCCTGTCCCCCTGCCCTGATATTTTTATGGAGGGTGCCTGGCCCCATTGCCCTGCCCTTTCATGGAGGGACCACTGTCCCCCATGCCCTGCCTTTTCTATGGAAGGTCCCCTGTTCTCCCTTCTCACCTACAAGGAGGGTCCCTTGTCTTCCCATTTCACCTCCATGGAGGGTGCCGTCTTCCCATCTCACTCTATGCAGGGTTCCCTGTCTCCTGTCTTTCCCTCTCAACTCCATGGAGGGTTCCCTGTTCCCTGTCTTCCCCTCTCATCTCCATTTAGGGTTACCTGTTCCCTGATGTCCCCTCTCACCTGCATGGAGGGTTCCCTGTCCTCTCTCTTCCCCTCTCACCTCTATGGAGGGTTCCTTGTCCTGCCCTCTCAACTCCATGAAGCATCCCCTGACCTTCCCTCTCACCTCCATTAAGGGTCTACTTACCTCCCCTCTCACCTCATTGGAGGGTCCCCTGACCTCCCCTATCACCTGCATGGAGGGAGCCCTATCTTTCCTGCCCTCTCACCTCCATGAAGGGTCTCATGTCCCCTCTCTTCCCTTCTTACCTCCTTGGAAGGAGCCTTGTCCTTCATATACTCTAACCTCGATGGAGAGTGTCCTGTCTCCTGTCTTTCCCTCTCACCTGCGTGGAGGGTTCCCTGTCCGCCTTCTTCCCCTCTCACCTCTATGGAGGCTCCCTTAACCTCCTCTCTCACCTCCATGGAGGATTCCTGTTCTCCCCTCTCACCTCCATGGAGGGTTCCCTGTCCTGCCCTGTCACCTTCATGGAGCATCCCGTGACCTCCCCTCTCACCTCCGAAGAGGATCAGCTAACCTCCCTTCTCACCTCTTTGGAGTTCACTGACCTCCCCCTCAGCTCCATGGAGGGTCCCTGTTCTCTCCTCTCACCTCCATGGAGGGTTCCCAGACCTGCCATTTCACCTCCTTGGAGGTTCCCTTGACCTCCCCTCTCACCTCAATAAAGAATCCCCTAACCTCCCCTCTCACTTCCATGGACGGTTCCTCTACCTCCCCTCACTTCCATGGAGGGTCCCCTGTCCTCCCCTCTCACCTCTATGGAGGGTCCCCTGTCCTCCCCTCTCACCTCTATGGAGGGTTCCCAGACCACCCCTCTCACCCCCATGGAGGTTCCCTGTCCTGCTCTCTCACCTCCATGGAGTGTCCCCTGACCTTCCCTCTCATCTCCATGGAGGGTTCCCTGACCTCCCCTCTCACCTCCATGGAGGGTTCCCTGACCTCCCCTCTCACCTCCATGGAGGGTTCCCTGACCTCCCATCTCACCTCCATGGAGTGTCCCCTGACCTCCCCTCTCATCTCCATGGAGGGTTCCCTGTCCTGCTCTCTCATCTCCATAAAGAATCCTCTAACCTCCCCTCTCACCTCCATGGAGGGTTCCCTGACCTCCCCTCTCACCTCCATGGAGGGTTCCCTGACCTCCCCTCTCACCTCCATGGAGGGTCCCCTGTCCTCCCTCCCTTCTCAACTCCATGGAGGGTCCCTTGTCCCCTCTGCTCTGCACTCTCCATGAAGGGTCCCCTGTCCTCCCTCCCCTCTCAGCTCCATGGAGGGTCCCTTATCTCCTCTGCCCTGTACTCTCCATGAAGGGTCCCCTGTCCCCCTTCCCTTGTCCCCTCCATGGGGTTCTTCTGTTTCCCTGCCTGTGTCGTCACTCACAGGCCCTGAGAGGTGTGTGCTCTGGTCCTCAGTGTTCATCTGTCCGGTCTCCAGGCCGCATTTCCACTCTCTGGACCTGAAGCGCATCTCACCGTCTTCATCTGTCTAAATCCTACCCTCTCAAATATCATTTCAAATGTCAAATCACAAGTGATCTTTAAAAAATATAAATCAGATCATGTCATTCTCATGACTAAAAGCCTTACTGGTTGTGAGAGCATTTTCAAATCAACCAAGGGCTTTTTAATCACCTGCCAGCCCTCTCCTGCACCCCAGCCAGCCTGGCTCTCCCTGCCCTGTGGGTACTTGCTGTCCCTTTGGGGGTGGCTTCCCCAGTTCTCCATGTGGCCAGCTCTGTCTCAACAGCCAAGTCTGAGTTGAAATATGACAAGATCTTGGGGAGCCCTTCCCAGAGCCTGCTGGAGAGCCACCCTGCTGAGGCTCAGTCCAGCCCTGTGGGGTATCAAGAGGCAGCGGGTCACAGAAGTGAGACAGGTCACATTGGTAAGATAGGTCATAGAGGTAACCCGGCAACCATTCCAAGTCAGCCAGGTGAGCCAAGGTATCCAGGTGTTCCAGGTGTTCCTTGTGAATGAACATTTATTGAGCACCAACAACCCCCAGACCCTCTACTGAATGCACAAAAGGTGTTTCCCCACCCCGAGGTCCTGACCTTCAGTAACCAGGTGTCTTGACCCTGGGAAGTGGGCAGGAGGCTTGGGTCAGAGATGCCTCGGGAGGGACGCAACCCACATGTCTCGCTTTGAGGCTGGAGGAAGGGACCAGGGGCCAAGGTTTTTGCAGGCCCCTCGAAGTTGGGAGTGACAGGGAAGGAAACTGTCCCATCAGGAGCTGATTCTTCCAACTCCCGATGGGCAGGGGCCAGGTCTCTCTGAGCCTCCGGGGAGGAGGGCACCCCAATTTACCCGCCTCACGTTTCTGACTCCCACCACCTGGGATCACACACTTTGTGGTGCAGGCTACTCCATGTGAAATCACTTGTTAGAGCTGCAATAAAAAACCAATACAGTCCCTGTCACCCCATAAGTCATGTGCCCTTGCCCTGGAGAAGGCCTGGGAGCTTCCCCTCCAGCTTCTGACCTGCCCTGGGGGCTGTGCAGGCTCAGCTCCATGGCCTGACAAGTAGGGCTGCCAGACATAGCAAGTCACCACATGAAATATTGCATGAGGCATGATTGCTGGAAGATGACATGTTTTTTATCTGAAATCAAATTTAATTGGGCGCCTATTGACAAAGCTATTGAGTCTAAAGTACCAGGAACTCAGCCTGATTTCAGAGGCTGGGTCGCTCACGAGAAATCAGGTGCTCCTGCAGGCCTCAGTTTCCACATCCGTCAAGTGGGATGTGACAGAAAGCTCCATTATAATTCAGGCCCAAGCAGCTGGGAAACCAGGCTGTGGGAGGCTTTAGGGATCCAGACTTCCAAGCCTGGAGGGCCCTCCTGGCCACAGCCATCTGGGAGCAGTGGCACCTACTGCTTGAGGCTCCCCTGTGGGTCCAGTGCCCTGACCCAGTTGTGAGGTCACTCAGTCACTCAGCAAACTCTGGCAGAGCCAATGGTAACAGAAGGGCTGCAGAAATGGCCTGAGACCTTGCTTGGTCACATGGTTCATGGCAACCTTTCCAGGTAAGGAACAAAGGTAGTTTTCATGAAAGATCGCAAGAAAGGAGCCTCAAGACATCTTTGGGGACCTGAAGGACTTGAGGACTTGACCTAAACCTACAGGTATTGTAGGCAAAACCTGATGGCAGCTATGGTCTGGGTTCTTTGCCCTGAGGGGCTGACTATAGCTCAATGTACAGATTCCTTGTAAAAAATTCCAGCAAAGCAAATTAGAAAGAGCCTGAGTGATTGATTAGGTTAGTTGCCATTCTTGTTGTGTTTATGTAAACAATCACATCAAATTAAACAGGACTTAATACAGCCTCTTTGAAAATAAGGGTAATCTTAAAAAAATTATGTTTCAATGAAAATCACAATGCCCAATTATGAATATTGGGCTGCAGTGCAGTTAACTGTCTTCAAAGTTTTGTTTTTAAGGCTATGCTTGTGTGGGCCGTGCAGACCTCAGCACCTAATGATATCACCAGGAATATTCTAACTGTAAGGAATCTATCAGATTTCACTGCTCTCATTCCAGCAGAAGCCTTGCATCTGGAAGTCTCAAGTGGCTCAGGACTTGCTGTGAGCTCCAGCCTTTGTGTCTTGTGTTCTTCCTTCTGTTTGTATGGATTCTGTGCCTATGACCTTATTTACCTGACTGCTTGTTCGCACAGTATAGGCCTCACTTTAGAAGCCATCTGTACCCCTTCTCCTGAAATGAGTCTCAATGATTGGGACTTATTTTGAGTCAATGAAAGATGGACAGTCTATTGGCTTCACTTGAAACCGCTTTCCCTTTCCTGGCCAAATGGTTCAGAGAGAAAAGGCCCACAGTTTCTCTCAGGGAAAGTCTTAGACTATGCCCCTTGGCCTCATTTGACTAAGTACAGTGAACAGGAGGACTTCAACCAGGTGCGACACACCTGCCTCCAGGGAAGCCACTTCTCCAACCTGATCTAGAACATTGGGAAGTTCACCTTTCCCTTTATCACGTGGGTTTTTACCTCTCACTGGACCTTTAGTTGCCGTAAGTCTCCTCACTTTTGAATTATGCCTTTTAACCTCTTGTCAAGCTTGTCACCTCTAGAATACCGCAAGGATGCCAGCTTGTCCATCTAATGCATCTTCCTCTGGACACCGCCTATGCCACCTCCCAGGGACATCAGACTGACCTGGACTTTACAAAATCCCTCTTCCCTGCAGGAAGACCCCTCCTTCCCTTTTGTTTCTCCTTCTTCTGTCAGACAAGGGAGAACCTCTGAGCCTTGGGATAGGCAGGCCTGTGCCCCTCGACAGCATGAAGCAGCTACAAGATGGAGACCTTCACCCATTCCTTCTTTGTAGGATTACAAAGAGGCTCATTTCTCTCTAAAGGCGGGACCGATACCATTGTAGTTAGCTAGCTATTAATAATAAGAAAGGAGCAAAACAAAGGCCAGTTATTATAAGCATGGCCATTTGGGCATCTTCACCAGGAAGCTGCAATCTCACATTCCCCAGTGAACCACCAGCCCAATCTCTGCAGGTTACTGGGGGAAGGGACTGGACAAAGGGGAAGATGGGTGCATGCGCAGTGAGTCAGGATGACATAGGGAAGATAGCTGTCTGCCAGTCAAGCCTGGGAAACCATAGATTGGCTAGAGTCGTCAGGGCCATTGCAAGCCCACAAAAATTGGGGTAAAGATACATAATCCCCCAAACAAAGGAGTTCGAGCTCTTGGCTCACTCTTGGCTCACTCTTGGCTCTCTGGTTCCTTTGGCTTTGCATTTGTCTGTGTTGCCTCCATAGCCACATGGTCCAGCCATGGAGGCCCACATCTAATGGACTGATGGACTACAGCAGGAAACACAAACTAAGCCATCCTGATGCTGGATTGGACTGTGCTCTAACATGAAATGGAGACTCTGGACACTGGCTTTGATTTTAACTCTACTGAAAGCAAAATTGGACTTCTTTCTTGGCAGGATGGTGGGAGCAGGGACCTTGGAAACTCAGGGATTTGATTCCACAGAAATTAAGCTTTCTACAATATCTCACCTTCCTGTGGGACATCTGGAAATTCTTATTCCAGCAGAAGCCCAAGAACCCCACTTCCACTGATAATAATACTACATGTTAATAAATAGTTGCTTTTGATAAGGCCAACATAAAGATTATACATATAGCCATTTTCTTATCTATGGGGAATATCAAAGACAAGGAATGAAAATGGCTCATCCATACGGATATTACTTTGCTCTTCTGCCCATAAGTTAGCTTCTGCAGTAGAGGAGAATGGTAAAAGTAGGTGTGTTGGTTGACCTCTGGGGTTGTCTGAGAGGCTACCTTGATGACTTGCACCTTCCCGTTGTAGACCTATAGTCTTAGGAACACATTCTCACTTGCTTCTCATCAGAATTTTACAAGGTGAGGAGGCCAAGCATTATTAATTCACTGTATGAAACTAGATACTGAGGCAGTGGACTCACTCATCCTACAGTATTGATTGAACACTGTTTCCTAACAGAGTGAAAGGCTGGAGCAGCCGCAGCAAGTAAGAAAGCAATGTCCCCGCTCTCATGAGGGGGAGAGATGGACACAGGACACATAAATAAACGAGACGCATAATTGCAGCCGCTGACCAATACTGCTGCTTAGGGCTGAATAAATGGGGTCCCATGATAGAGAGTATCTTTGGGAGGTGTGTGGGACGGGGCACTCCTTTCGATAAGGAGGTCAGGTGTGTGCTCCTGGGCAGGCGGCACTTAAATGGACAGTCGGGGCTGAGTGGAAGCTGGTCGTGGTGAAGAGCTGAATGATGAGGCCTGCGGGCAGATAGCAAGTGCCCAGGCTCCTGAATGGAGAGGAGTGGCTGGGTCAGAACACAAGGAGTCAGGGAACCAAAGCTTAGTAGGACAGCAGGGAGTGGGGGGAATGAGGTTGGAGAGGCAGGCTACCCAGAGACATAGGTCCTATACACCAGGGTTGGGTCACCCACTGCCCACAAGGAGAACCTGGCTACAGCCATGTTTGTATGTCCCACAAGCTAAGAATGTTTTTACAGCCTGTGTTTGTACCACCCAAAATTATAATGGTTGAAAAACATCAAAAGAAGAATATTTTATGACCCATGATAATCATATGGAATCCAAATTCCAGTGTCTATAAATAAAATTTTATTAGTACACAGCCACACTCATTCATGCACATATTGCCTGTGGCTAGTCCCAGGATACAGGGCAGATGTTAGTAGTTAAAGGCACATGGCCTGCAAGCCTGAAATATTTGCTCCCTGGCTCTTTACAGAAAACTTTGCTGACCTCTGCTGTAGACCAGGATGAAGCTTTTGGAATTTGTTCTAAGCCAACGGAGTCTGACACAGAAAGGAGTTTACCTGGCATAACAGATTAATAGATCTCTGGTGTCCATGGCTGGCAGAGTGACAGCCAGCACTTTCCTTAAGTACTTCACATGTGTCAACCTCTTTAATCTCCTCCACGACCTTCTTTGTAGATGCTATTATTAGTCTCAGTTTACCAAAGTCGAAGCTGAGTCTTAGAAGGATTCAACAATTTGTCCAAAGTCACATGGCTAGTAAGTGTCAGAGCTGAGATTTGAGCCTGTGAGCCTGGTTCTAGAGCCTGGATTAATAAAATTTAAATAAATTTTCAAGAAAATATTGCAGAGCCCTGAGGCACCTGGGGGACACTCGGGTTCTTCTGAACGCAGCTTGGGAACCACTGCTCTCATCCAATCCCTCATTTGCAGATAAAGACACTGAGGGAAGTCACTTCTCCTGGGAGAGAACTGTGAGCTGAGGCCTGAGCTGGCGCTTGCTGTGCTGTGGTACCTTCTCCCAGACCAGGATGTCCTTCTGAAATCGGCTCCTACTGAGGTTCTCTTTTGATTGGCTGAAGCTCTAGGCATAGGCCTTAAGAGCAGAAGCTGGCTGCTTCCATCCCCCCCCAGGCACGTCTCACCCCCCATGGTCCCCGTGGCTGAGACGTGCTTCAGACGTGTGTGGGCTGCAGATTAAGGGGGCCTGTGGGCCATGAGCGGGCGCCTCGGGTCCTCCGCTTAATTCAGCCCCAGCCGCCCGTGCTGCGCTACTCTGCTCATTTTACAGGTGAGGAAACTGACTCCAAGGGGCAGCAGCCTGCTCAGGGCTCCGCGGCTGCTCGTGACAGGTCCGGGCAACACATCTAGTCGCTGTCTCCTGCCCCCATACTCATCCCTCTAAAGCTTTGCCGCTCCAAGGACGCCTTTCTTTCAACCAGTTACCAGCCACAAAGGCTGCTGCTCTGGAGTGGAAACTCCCTGCTCTTGGTGGAAGTCTACAATAGGCCCCAAATCCCGGCACTGGGGTGAACCAGCCCTTCGAAGCGGCTGCTGGGAAATGCAGGCCAAGCCCCCTCTTGCCCAGGCCTTGGGAAAGGCCGCGCACGCTTTACAGAAGCTGTGAAAGGGCCAGACGAAAGTTCAGGCCTCTCCTGTAATTGCAGCAAAAACCCAGCGGCTTCCACACATGGGGAAATCCCCTGTCCTCTGTGGCCCCTGAAACAGCCCAACTTTCACCTGCTTAACAAGTATCTCCTTTTTCAGCTTGTTTCTCTCCTGACAATCTATGTTGACCACGGGGATGATGGGAAATAAAGAGGATCTATTTTATTTCTCTAAAACCTGTCCCCATGCCACCTCCCCATCAAATGTTACTTCCTATTAGTACTAAAACTGTAGGAGACTGTCAGGAAATGCTGATCAAAATGACAAATTGCCGTCAGCTGCCAGGCCTCCCACATTCAGGGTGGTCAGCAGACATTGTTCCACTAGGAACAGGAAAAGGTCACTGCTTGACCACTATGTGCCACCTCACCTTTTCCCCCACCCTGCAAGCAGCCCCATTGGCTGCTTTCCCCTGCTGAGCCCAGGATGGGCTGCAGGCCACAGTGTGGGCAGGAGAGAGTGGGAAGCACCGTGAAAACCACAAGTGCACGTCACTCACAACCCTGCCAGCAGCGTTTCCCCCACAGGACCATCTTTAATCTCTGAGTCCAACAAACTCCCATGACATTTGTGAAATTTTCTGACCAGTTGCATATCACACCTGTGGGTGAAAAGATACACTTCTCAACGCCCAGTGAAATTTAAAGTAGGATTTCCTTTGATGCTTGGGAAGAACTGTAAGTCCAGACATCCATTCGGTTTCAGAGCAAAAAGAGCCGTGTCTCTATTTCAAGGGAAAGTCCGTTCATTTTTCACTCACTCACTTGTGCTTCAAGAGCTGTTGTGAGTTGGGTTCCCTGGGTCCAATGCTGAGTGATCTGCACCCAGGGTTTATAGGGAGTGCTCCGGGGACAATACTTGAGAAGGAAGCAAGACCAGGAGGAGAGAAGGTGGATTGAAATGCAGTCACAACAACGGCCTCAGCTGATCCTGTGTCGGGAGCGCTGGAGCTGGAACCCTTCCCTGCAGAGCTGCTCCTCTTTGAGGCAAGGGAGCAGGGCCTTTAAGCTCCATCTGGTGCCCATGGAGGGGTGTGATCTTCTTTTCCACTGAAGCAGTTTTCAGAAAGGAACCCAGATGACATGTCTCATCTTTCCAGCTGCCAGGGGTCAAGAGAGAACTGGGTGGTCCATCAGAGTGTATACCCCAAGAGCCTGCTAAGGACCAGCATTTGATTAAACTGCTCCTGCTAACTTTGAACTTTCCCTCTGAATTAGGAGACTATCATGAAAAGCAAATGTGGGAACACACCAGTTTCCCTTTATTTAAAGTTTTCCTACACTTGATTCAATTTAATAAGCAAGTATTAAAAACTATACTATGGTAAGCAGCCTAGAAGTGCATCTCCAGGTGCCTGGGCTGTATTCATACACTGATCCGACCCAGCAATAGAAAAGAAGGAACTTTACCTGCGGCATCAGAGAGGAACCTCAGGATGATGCTGCTGAGCGAAGGAAGCCAGACAAAGGAAACACACGCTGTATGATTCCACTTACACAAAGTCTACAAAATTAAAACTAACCGACAGTGACAGAAAGCAGATCAGTGGTTGTTTTAAGAAGGGATGTGGGGCGGGACAGAGAGAGGACAGGAAAAGGCCACGGGGAACTCTTGGGGTGACGGGTGTGATAGGTGTAAGCACATGTCAAAACTTACCAAACTCTACACTTCAAATATGTAGCCCTTATGTGAGTTATATGTCAATAGGGCTATTTTAAAAACAACTATCCTATGCAGGTGTCTGCGCCCAGCCTCAGGAACACAAAGGTAAATAAGAAACAAACTCTGCTTCCAGGGAGCTCAGATGTACATTCAACTAAATAGAATGCAAATCAAAATAAAAACTAGCATGATATAAAGAAAGAAACTATTATGGGGGCAAAGAAAAGGAGAGAATTTTTTCTGGGAGTGTAGAGGATAGGAACAGCTAACTCATACAGGATTTACGATGTGCAGGGCACTAAAGTACGTTGACATCTTTAATTCTCATGACAACCGTGTCTGGAGGTGCTGTCCTTCCACCCGCTTCACAGGTGAATTGGTGGCTCCAGAGTCCCTGTTCGTGCTCACTGGTCACCGCTCGCTCTGAGAAGCCTCGCTCGGCCCGGGCCTTGGAGGGTGCGTAGAGCCTCCCCAGAAAGAGGCTGTTTCGTCAGAGGTCCGTGTGCATTGTGAGCCGGTGGGCCTCCAGCTATGCTTGAAATACAGCAAGAATTTCTACGGGGATACACTGGGAGAGCCGCAGGGGAGAGGAAAGGGAGACTGCGGCCAGCGTGTGAGCGGCCTTGAGTGATTTGCTAAGGAGTTTGGACTCTGACCTTCCGGCAAAAGGAAGCCACTGAAAGTTTCTGACCAGAAGAATAACATCAAATCTGAGCTTTAGAAAGAGAGTGGAGAGCAAAGAGAAAGGCTGCCCGCCTGCAGGGAAATGGACACCTGGCAAATCTCATGTGGGTCCATTCACAGGCATTGCACTAGGACCATAGTCAATCGATAGAGCTGGGATCGATCGCACTGTAATTTTAAGTTTCAGTCTCAGCATATTTCATTCTCTGGTCACCTGAGTCCTGTATTCTTTCTGTTTTCACCTGTGTTTCTGTACATTTTTTACCCAACAGAAAATTACAGACAACCACAACTGGAAAATAAAGTGACCCTTTTGCAGGCCCTTTGCCTAAATTTAGTTCAAAATTGGTTCAACATTGTCCCTATGCTGGCTTAAAATGAAAAGTCCCATGATGACATTTTAACTTTTTCATGTGAAAGTGATCTTTTACCTCCGCATAAGTTCAAGTTGTCTGATCAGCTCATGGTCTGAAAAATCAAGCAACACCGGTGTCACTGACCCCAGGACGTCACCTGGCAGCCTGGAGGCAAAGCCCTGTCCTGAGCCGTGACCTGGCGGGTAGAGAGCCCTGAAGAACAGCCTCTTCGGGGGAAAACGGGAGAAGCGGGTAGCTAGCCGTGGTCGCCTGTCGCCTGCCAGGAACACGTCATGTGGGCTTTCCTCTTAAGGGGGTAGGAGACGGGCACAAAAAGAAAGCCTCCCCTGCAAACAAGGATGTGGCATTGCCTGGAGAAGGACTGCCACGGCTGAGACACCATGGAGCCGTAACTGGAAAAACTAGAGTCCATGGAGGGAGCCTTGTGAGGAAAAAACAGTAATCAGACCAAAAACCCAAGTGTTGCCTTGTGTTCTTAGTTCTGCCACTGACACCATGTCTGCTCAGGCAAACTCCTTGACTCTTTGTTTATATTTTATTCCCCGCTTGAGGATATTTTTTCTATTGCTTTTCAGAGAGAGAGAGAAAAAGCGGGGAGAGAGAAACACACACATCGATTGGTTGCCTCCTGGATCGAGCCTGCAACCAAGGTACATGCCCTTGGCCAGAATCGAACACAGGATCCTTCATTCCATGGGCTGACGCTCTAACCAGTGAGCCAAACCAGCTAGGGTCTTAAATCATTATTTTAAAAATGGTACACTGCAACACTCACTCCCTGCTTCCATAAGCAGTCAGTATTTTTCAATACAGTCAACACACACTTAGGAGACCCTTCTCTGGCCCCAGCCACCCCAGCTGACGGCAGAGTCAGGGCTGGCTCCCGCTCTCCTGGTTTGTCCCAGAGCCCTCAGTGCTGCTCAGACCTCCTTACCGTGTCTGGAGAGCGTGGTAAGCATGCAGGAGGCTCCTCATTCTTGTGAGATCTGGTTTAATCAATTTGGGCTGACTCTAGCAATCTGCATTTTAGCTGATGGCCAAGGCATTCATGTCACCATACAATTTGAGACATATTAGGTCGCACTAAACTGCTTAAGAAAGATCTATTTTCTCTCCTCTTCTTATTCTCTTTCTGCCTATTGAAATAGGTAAAATATTTGAAAGACAGTTTTGATGGATAGAATTTTGCCTACCCAAACTATTAACACATTTACAGAATATTAACACTCATGTCAGTTAGAACTAGTAAATATTATTTCCTTTACAGTTTTCCAAACATTACAGACTAGCTTCTATTTTCTAAACATAAGTCTATTCATATGTTGCTGTGTGTCCTTGGAAAAGTGAAATCAAATCTATCTCAACTTGTACAATTTTTGAGGATTAAATACCAAAATTGTTCATTTATATATTGTCACCCCCACTAGATCACAACCTCCTAAAAAGAAGGATTTATCTGTCCTATCTGAATATATCTTACAACAATACCTACTAGATGGATGAAGAGATGAAGGGATGGATGATGGATGGATGATGGATGGATAATGGATGGATGGATGGATGGATGGATGGATGGATGGATGGATGGATGCATGGATGGATGATGGATGGATGGATGATGGATGGATGGATAATGGACAGATAGATATACAGATTTTTTAAATGAGTAAATATGTGAAAGAATGAATTCTGCTTCTAATAACCATTATAAATTGCTGCCAGAATTAGAAATATAAAATATTCCCAAGGGTTCAGCAAAACTTGTCTAATTATAATTGTTTAATAAACTAGAAAAGAAATGTAAAGAGAAGGTGACCGTACTGTACAGGACACTTTAATGCCTTTCCCACGCTTCCTCTCCCCCAGCCTTGCAGCTGGTTGACTCACCGGCGCTGCCCACGTGGCAGAATGATCTGTGCCACCAGCACATCGCGCACCTCTCCCACCGCGATGACACATGTGGCCCACTCGGGGTTCCAGCTGGAGGTGTTGGGGGGAGCTAACTGCAGGGGGGCTTCCAGAGCTGGGAGGAGCCGAGACCATGAGGTCACAGCCCCCCTGCCTCTCCCCCTTCAAAAGCCGCCACCTGCTCCAGCTGCTCAGCGCCGGGAGGAAGCAAAGGCATTTCAGCAGCACAGCGCAGGATGTGGTGGGCCGTCTGGGGCCTGCTGGGCTGGCTCCCCCTACAAGGTAAGGCCTCAGGGCCGGCTCCCCCTGCAAGGGAAGGCCTCAGGGCCGGCTCCCCCTGCAAGGGAAGGCCTCAGGGCCGGCTCCCCCTGCAAGGCAAGGCCTCAGGGCCGGCTCCCCCTGCAAGGGAAGGCCTCAGGGCCGGCTCCCCCTGCAAGGCAAGGCCTCAGGGCCGGCTCCCCCTGCAAGGTAAGGCCTCAGGGCCGGCTCCCCCTGCAAGGGAAGGCCTCAGGGCTGGCTCCCCCTACAAGGGAAGGCCTCAGGGCCGGCTCCCCCTACAAGGTAAGGCCTCAGGGCCGGCTCCCCCTGCAAGGCAAGGCCTCAGGGCCGGCTCCCCCTGCAAGGCAAGGCCTCAGGGCTGGCGCTCTGGGCCAGCGACCTGGCATCTGGGCAGAGCGGCCGGGCAGTCGGCCGCGTCCCCAGGGCGCTCCCGCAGAAGGCGGCCCAGGGGGGTCTGCGAGTCCGTCCCGCTCACGCCAAGCGCAGCCCTGCGGCGTCCGCGCGCTGACGGGACACGGGGTGTAGTGAAGGCCGTGTCCTGTGGGCCCTGTGGGACCTGTCGGGGACACGCGGCGAGCTTGCTGGGTCCGCCTCTTCAGAGTGTGCCCGCCGGAGGAGCGGCAGCTTTGGGTTTTCAGATTTCCTTGCTGTGTGAGCCTTAGCCAAGCAATGCGGCTTCCCTGAACCCCAGTCTCTGCATCTTGAAATGAAGAGGACAGTGTGACCCACCGATGCCCGGGCCGCTACACGGGTCACGTTCAAAACGCGGGAGCGCTCTGGGCGCAGCAAAGCGCTGCGGAGCCTGGGCCAGGCAGAGCCGGTCACGGGCGGCGGGCCCGCACGCTGTGTCTTAGGGGCCAGCCGCGCTCCGTGCTCACCATCATTCTCAGTTTTGCTCTTGGTTTTTAATTCGAATGCAGCATTATGCAAATTAAAGGAAGACTCAGCCGCCTTTTGAGCGCAGGTGCAATTATTCCTACCCCAAGTGGGGCAGGGCAGCGGGCGTCCCGGCTGACTGCGGCTTGTGTGGGATTCCTGCAGAGGAAACGCTCAGAAAGGTGCTGCTGCTTGTGTGTGTGGCTTGTTTCCAAACATTAAACCTGGGTACACGTGACGTCCCCGTCCCCCTGAATCTGTACCTGCCATAGAATTGATTCGGAAAGGTTCTATTTAAAAAACTAAATTTCCTACTTTACTTAGTATTTCAACTCTTTATTTCATACATTTCAATTTGTGCCTTCTAGTTTGATCCCTGTACCCTAAGGACTTGATAAGTATGCAATTTTGGTAATAAACAATATTAGTTCCTTTAATAAGTGGCTCAAAGAATAGCTACTACATTCAGAAAAACCCTACATTAGACAGCTAAAATTAGAATGCTTTAGATTATGCTGAAGTTTAAAGCCTCTAACTGATCTTAACTTTGTCAGGATTCCAGTTATTATCTCATCAAAATACCTCACAAAAATAAGTTTTTAAATAAAAACAGCAATAATCATGTTTTACGGTAAACCTAAGATGGGTCATTTAGAAATATGCTCAAATACTCTTTATAAAGAGGAGAGAAAAAAATATGTATTGTGTAATGCACAGCACTGGGTACTTTCTGTTAACTAGATTTAATTCTAGCAAAGATACTGAGGTAGGTATTAATATCCCCAGTTTACATAGGAGAAAATTTGAGGATAAAAGAAGTTAGAAAACCTGCCCAGGTTTTCACAACTAGTTAATGACAACATAAATATCAGCCTACAAAGTACACAGTAAAAGTATTTTCTCATGAATCAATGTATGTGCACAGGTGTGTGTGCATGTGTGTGTGCGTGTGTGAGTGTGTACTGGGTTGTGACAGAAAATGTGTTTCTTAATGTGGAGCAAAAGTTTGAAAGCCACTGATTTACTCAGTTTGGAAGGTCCATTATTGAAAAATCCCGATGTGAAAACTTGGCAAAGGGCCACCCAGTGGGCGTCTAGTCCCACTGACATCTGAGAACTGATTGCTCTCTCTGACCTAAGCTGGCTCAGGCCCACCAGAGTCCCAAATAAGAAAGGGGTTGACTGTGTCCTTTCGTGTTGGTACAGAGGCAGGAAATCCACTGTGGCACCACTATAAATGATCAGCTGTGCTTAGCTAATTGATTACGGGGAGATCCCTCTACCGTCTTCTAGTGGCAACTTCTAAGGCTGCCCAAAGTCTACAGGCCAGAAAAGCCTCACAGTCTCGGAGCCCACACTCCTTCCAAGGTTGTCGTCGGCATAACTAGCTTCGAGGGCTGCTAATCAGTAAGCACGAAGGGTTTTTCAGAATCAATCCCATTGGCCTCTGTTATGGATGGTGACAGTCCCCCAACTTGCACCCTCTCTGCTGGTCACTTGGAGGAGGGTAGGCTACAGGAAACCAAAGGAACAGCTGCAATTGAGTGGGGTCCTGTCGATTCTTCTGACCAGGGAAAGGTCATATGCTTGTTGGCACATATTTGAGGCAATTTCTTTAAAGTTATACTAGAAATAATTTGATTTTGCCAAAGTCAGATTCTTTTTCACACTCATAATTTTCTCTACTGATTCTATCTTCAGAATAATAATCATTCCTCTTTGTGAAGTTCTGATGGACGAAAGCGCATTTCGTCTCCCACCTCACAATAGTCTTGTAAATGAGGCCCTGGCTGGAGAAGTAACTCACTGCATGTCTCTGGTTTTAACTTAGCTCTAGTCTTTATTTTTCAACACAACAAATACAAAGTCAGCATCTTATTACTGAATTGTGCATTTACTCATTTTTAGCCATTAATTCAACTAATACTTAAAATCTTACTCTGTGCTAGGCCCTGGTAATATAAAATGAATGAACGGCAAACCATTTTTCCAAGAGGAGTTTGTAATCCATCCACAGAGACTTACGTGTAACCACTTATTTATAAAGTGCTGTGCTAAGTGCTATAGCAGAAGCCTGTTGAACGCCTTTGGGGACCTGGAGGAGAGAGTAGGTAGGTCATTGTGGGGAAGACGGAGCAGGTAGGGCAGGTTTGACAAAAGTGGTGTAATTTGAGTTTAGTCTTGAAAGAGATAAGAAAGGTCTTCCAGGCCAAGAGAACAGCATGGACCAAAGCAAAGTATCTTCATGAGCCTGGACTTTCGGAAAACAACTGGCCACTTGCATGGAGCATCTGGAAAGAAGTATCAGCCAGTGATATGGGACAAGAAGATAGGAATCAAGGTATTTGGGATTTTGGTCTCATTCTTGCGAGTAACAGGAGCCTTAACAAGTAGTCTAGTAGAGGAAACAGGTGATCAAATTTATGTTTTTCAATGGAACTCTAGAAGCAGATCAGGATGATCAATTCGAGGGAGCAGAGACCAGAAGGAAGTTACTGCAGTGGCCCAGCAAAGAAACACTGAGTGCCTCAGCTAAAGCAGTAATAGCAGTAAAAACGTAAAATAAAAAGATGCAGAAGGGGCGGGGGGACAAATTGATTACAGAGGTGTTTAGGAGATAGAAAGTGGTTCCCAGTATCTGGTGTGCGGTGGCTGGTGAGGACATTACTGAATACAAGGAAACACTGGAAAGGAGCAGGAGGCGTGCTTGTGCTAGGCGTGCCCGCAGCGCAGGGAGCAGGAGAAATAATGGGTTCCCATTGCCTGTGTCCAGTTTAGGGTCCCTGCAGGACAGGCTCTGTTCTGGAGCTTTTAAATTGATCACATGCAAATCTAACCCACTAAGGTAAGAAAAAGAAAGGATACTAATCCTTTTCTCAGCCTACTGTGATGACCTGCAGTAGAGGCGGAGATCACACTGCAACTCCCAAAACCTTGGGAAAAAGCAAGGACTCTCTAGCAGTGCACAGGTTTTGCCTCTGTGTGCTTCGGCAGGGGCTGTGCCTGCTGCCTGCCGTTTGGCTTGGGAGTGGATCACATGTGCTTTGGCATGAAGTCGTCCCACCATTGGGACAGTTAGGTAATGGGGTTGGAGGTGGAGATGGTGAAAGGTCACAGGTTCCAGTTCCGTACACAAACCAGTCACAATCAATAGCCCTCATAGACTCAACAAGCAACCTCTTAACACACACTATGCATGGATGGATGAATTCAGTCATGGAAGTAACAGCCAAGCCCAGAAATCAACAGTCACTGAGTGAGCATGACCTGCCAGTGGTAACTGGCGACACCAAGAGAGACAAGTCATTCATTGCCAAGCTCTGCACGCTCAGCCTCTCAGAGCCACAGAGAGCTAATCTGCAGCTGGAACTCCTCACTCAGACAGGGAAGACTAAACGGGCACACAGCACTCAGGTCTGCCCGAGAAAGGCTGAGTAAAGACGTACATGTTTGCGAGCTTGCAGAGAGGAAGTGGTGAACGGAGGAGATGCCCCACACCCCATCCATCCCTCTGATGAAGACGGTGAAAGTTTGACTCCAAGCTTTGGTGAAAACAGTTTAAAAGAGGAGTTCCAGTTTAGTTTTAAATGTCAATGAGAGGATCATGGGGAACTGTTACTTAGAAGATGTGCCACCAAAACTTAGGTACAGCCATCCTCTCCCCCCTTAACATGAGCTAGACGCCGTGTGCACATTTCAAGCACTGCAGCGAAGCAGCAGGGGCCGGGGCCTTCTCAGCTGGTGCTCTTGCCTTCTGCAGTGGCTTCCTGCCTCCGAATCAAGCGTGGGGTCTGCATGATAGCCCTGAAGGATAAACAGGCCTGTACAGCCCGAAGCAAGGCTTGGAGCACAGACAGTGAAAAACAACTAATTTTCTATGCCTCAAACACAGCCCTTTCCATCTAAACTCAGGCACCTGCAATGTGGGCAGTCTGCACAGCAGCCTGGTCCTGCGTTCTCAACAGCAAGAGCAAGCACTAATCTCAGGAGATGCAATTCTTTAGCATAGGCTAAAAAGCCGTACAATTTAATTCATAAGCATGTATCCCAAGAAAAAGACAATGATATACACATGTTTAAAATGAGAGGCATTTATTCATAACCAGGCTGCCGATAAATCTTGCCACTCCCGTCTCCCCAGATGCAGGCTTCCTGTCTGGGCAATCATTTACCAAGGGGAAGAAATTGGCAAAATTTCTAAGTATCAATTCTGGCCAGAAGGATGAAATCAGGGCATGCTGATTACAGTAGTTTCTGTTCTATTATTGATTCAATGCAGCATGTCCCTCCTGCCTCTCAGTGCTCTTATTAAAAACAGGAGAACCTAGATCTCTGCCCACTTGCCTGTGTTGTTGTGCCAGCACGAGGCTGGCATTATTCCATTGCTTTCTAAGCTTGCACCGTGATAGTTCCTGTAAGGAAGGAATGTGAAACATACTCACTGCCCTCCAGAAACTTCAGTCTGTTTATGGGAAGCAAGGTAATGCACAAGAACTAGAGAGCAAAGCAGGAGTCACAATGAAATGGCTGTGGACACAACCATTGGAAGCTCTAGATCAAAGTCTTGGCTCAGAGCCGTTTAACCTTAGAGAAAAGCCTCTCTGCTAACACCCTTATTACTCAATTATGGATCGGTTTTATAGATTGGAATGTTTCCAAATGACCGGACCGAAGCAGAATTGTGGCCTTATGCCTCAATGCTTTTGTGAAAAAACAATCTTTTTATTGACTCTCTGTTGTTCATTGTAACATTGGCTGATGATATGGGTATTTTCCCTTGGGACTCAGGGAAATTTTTCCCAGGAAAGGCAGAATGAATACAATACAATGACTCTGGGTGGTTACTGCCAGAGGCTCGACTGAAATTAATGACCTAGGAATGCAACAAACGAAAAGGTCTGCACCAATTAATTTCCAGAGCTCTCCAAAGTACCTTTCTTAATACTTGAAATCTGTCACAAGCAAATAATTCCTTTCTTATTTCTCTTTTTGAAAATTTAAAATAATGCAGTAAAACTGATTACATTGTCATTCATAATTTCTACCCCACAGTATTCTTATGTGCACCGAAGTGTTTTGTACTCTCCTTGATAAGAATTGTCATCCTCAGAAAAAAAAATTAATTTCAAATTTGAAGAAGTAAGAGACCGCAATAAGTGTGCCAATTTATTTTTCTGTCACTATCTTTTTGGGAGGCTCAAGTTACAGGTGCTTCAGATCAGTTGTTTTCTATTCTCTGGGGACTGTGACTTGGGGAGTCAGACTGCACGCCTGCTGCAGGGGTGCTGCTGTGGATGCTCCACTGGCCTCCTCTGCGGACGCCCTCTCGGGGTAGGAGCTCTTCTGCAGGAGCCAGCTGGTCCTGCCACGGGCGGCACCACAGTTCACACTCTATCTCCGGGAACCGAGACTTGCACTCGAAGGCTCAGGGGCTGGTTTCACAGAGCAAGGCCAGAGAGGCTGAGGCTCCTGGGTCTCATCACTTAGCGCAACCAAGTTACCTGGGCCTGGAGCTCGCGGCCTATAGACCTGGGTACGGACCCCAGCTCCAAGGCTGTGTGACCTTGAGCCTCTCTTCCCTCAGCTGTAGAACGAGCCAAATAGTTCTTGCTTTGTAGGGGTAGTTCGAAAGTTAATCTAAATGAAGGTAACATGACCTGTCACAGTTCCTGGCACATGACTGAACAAGTGCCCACAGATGCTCTTCAACTGTCCCCTTTTCCTATTCAGACCCCACCCCTTCACTCAGACCTTCAGGAGCATCTGTCCTGCTCCTGCACACAGTGCCCACTCCGCGCCTCGCGTTTCTTGGTATTGACTTACGTTTTGTTTCTATAGAAATGTATACGAAATGCTCGAAGAAGTGAGGAAGGTTTGTTGGGGCTGAGTCCCTGCCTGGGCTCAGGAGTGGCCCGGCTCAGGCCAGCCTGACCCTCCCCGATTCTCTCGCTCCGCAGAGGCCTTTAGGACGGGGCGCACAGAGACTGTGACGGTGGAGGAAGGCGACGCGCTCACCCTGGACTGCATGGCGCCCCAGGCCAAGGCCGCCCCCCTGCAGTGGCTGGCCCCCTCGGGGTACACCATTTTTTTAAATGAGCATCCTGGTAAGTGAAAGAAAAATAAACTGCCCCAGACCTCAACTGGAGGGATTTTCCAGACAGACAAGTGGGTGGGACAGAAAGCCAGCATGAGTCACCCAAAGGGTGGGCTTAGCCCCGCCTACTAATACCCCAGAATCACCCAGAAGCTTGTTGTTTCACACCTGGTTACCTTCCGTTTTGTGACAGGAAGTCTGAAATGGAAACCTCACCAGAATGGTTGGTAAAGGGGATTCAAATTATGAACCATATTCTCATGATCCGCCTGGCCCCTCATCCCCACGTCACATTTCCAGTCTCGGTGACCATGAAACAAGCAGCTGCACACAGACACGTAGCCACTAACTGCTCTTCCTTCTGATGCAGCCAGCACCACCCCCACACCTGCAGCCAGCACCCCCCCAAACCTGCAGCCAGCACCGCCCCCACACCTGCAGCCAACACCACCCCCCACCTGCAGCCACCACCACCCCCACACCTGCAGCCAGTACCCCCCCACCTGTAGCCAGCACCCCCCACCTGCAGCCAGCACCACCCCCCACCTGCAGCCAGCACCACCCGCACACCTGCAGCCAGCACCCCCCACACCTGCAGCCAGCACCCCCCACACCTGCAGCCAGCACCCCTCACACCTGCGGCCAGCTGCTTCATTGTCCCCCTGAGCAATCCAGTCCTGTCGCATGCTATCTCCTTCAGCCTTAACAAAGTCCAGATGGCTGAGCTACAGCAACCGATGGGACACACTGCTTTGGAAAGGAGGCCGTCACTCCTCTCTGCACAAACACACCTGAGTGTGTCCTCAATGCCTGGCATGGAAAGGGAGCCATTTCTCAGTTTTACTGAGATGTTATTGACATATAACATATTAGTTTCTGGTGTGCAACATAATGACTTGCTATGTGTGTATATAAATTCAAAATGACCCCCATATACTTACATCTCTTGTTTGCAGGATTCTTAAGCCTATTTAATTCATCTCTGTGAGCAGGACTATAGTAACCCCTCCCCCCGCCCTTCACAATAAGTCATTGTATATCTCCACTCAGTATTTCCAACTTGGAAAGTCTTCAGAACAGCAAATTTCATTCTGCTCTTAAAAAGCAGAGCCTCTGAAAAATGTAACACGCTTTGAAAACATTATTAAGTGTTGATATGTTAGGTGTAAAATAACTAAATATAACTATTTCAAGCTAAATTAACTATTAAGACTAGATTCCAATAGAAGAAATAGATATTAACTGTTAAAAGCTCTGACAGAAAAACTTCACATAGAAATAATTCTGTTACATGATGCTTTCGCTTCTTTGTGTTGGGTTTTTAAACTCGATGGTGATGACGTCACCAAATGTCAGGCAGGAAGCCTGAACTGAGCTCCCTGGTTCCCAAGCAGGGCTACGTTTGCCTCCAGGGACATTTGCAGGATCTGCAGAGAGTCTGTGGCAGCGATGGAGAAAGGCGGGGGAGCAGGAGGGTTCTGGCATCAGAGGGCAGAGGCCAGGGGTGCAGGTAAACACCTTACAGTGCACAGAACAGCCCCAGGCGAGGAACTAAGGACTCAAGTGTCAGTGGTGCTGAGGTGCGAGTTCCTGCATTCAGTCCAGGTAGCATCAGGACGCAGCCCTGGTTCCAGATAAGAAACAGTCTTCCTTCTCAGCCATTCAAGGTTTAGCAAGTTTAGGCTTGTTCATGTGATAAATCTTAACAGAAGGAAAAAAGAAAGGGAGGGAGGGAGGGAGGGAAGACAAAGCGACTCACTTCAGGAGCCTCTGGTGAGCGAAGGGACCTTCACTTGAGATGGGCTTCCCAGGTCGACAAAGAATGATGAGGAACGCTTGCTACTGGCTGGGATTCTCCAGAGTTTGATTTTTTAAACCCCCATTGGCTGCACACCTGGAAAGACTAAATCATAATCCTTGGGGAACTTCAAATAATAATGAACTATTAAAAATTAAAAATAAAAAGCGCCCAGCTGGAGCAATGACTCCCAAAACTTTTATTTTCCATTCTTCACATTTATTCTGACCAGACATCACATGAATCAGACCTAAAAAAGGTGGGGCATTGTTGTTGTTTTAAAATATATCTTTATTGATTTCAGAGAGAGGAAGGGAGAGAGAGAGAAACGTCAATGACGAGAGAGTCATTGGCCAGCTGCCTCCTGCACGCTCCCCTTGCTGGGGATCGAGTCCGCAACCCGGGCATGTGCCCTGCCCGGGAATCGAACCGGCAACCTTTTGGTGCTCAGGACAACGCCCAACCAACTGAGCCACACCAGCCAGGGCTAGTGAGGCCTTTTTCATCATGTAGAAAATAGAATTCTTTACAGTTCTTCTGCCACCTGAACCCTCCACCAGCATAGTGTTCTTAATTTCCTAGAAACAGCAATAGAGCAAATGGTTTATTTCGCAGACTAGTATCAAAACATTCCCTAAACTAACTTCCAGCTATTGACAGGCATCCAGCTGGTAAAACTAGAATTTGCAAGTCAGCTCCATTCAAGATGTGATGTTTGCTCCTCTCGTGTGGAAAGCAAGAGCCGCCCCTGCGAGGAGTCGACCCGCTGAGCCTGGGCCTGTGCGGCCCTTCTCACGGCCGCTCCGCCTCTGCCCCGCACAGGTCTGAGGAGCACCAGGTACCAGCTGCTTCACCGCTCGCCCGGCCGGCTCGCCATCCGCGTGGCCCGCGTGACGGCCCAGGACGAAGGCGTGTACAAGTGCCTGCACTACGGGCGCGCCGTGAGCACACAGCGGGTGCGCGTGGTCGTCCTGGGTGAGTGGCTCCCAGCCGGGGCACCCGGAGGCGGGCAGCCTGCGCAGGCACCTTACGGGTCATTTCGGTTTTAAAACGTTGCCTCCAGCGAGCTATCACCTGGGCCCCTCGGCCCCCTTTTGTGGAAAGGAAACAGGAGCATTTTGAGTGGCAAGCCCTAGATTAAAGTGCGAATTCATGAAACCCATCTTTGGCAGCAATTAACTTTTCTCTCGGGGGAACGAGAAAAAGAGCATTAATATTTGACGACCTGAGACCCTGTGTCAGGCACTGCACTAGGCTCGGGAATGAGGCGAGCTAGGCACAGCCTCTGCCCGCAGGGGTCCGCTCGCTAGCTGAGAAAGGCAGCACGCGTGTGTAATGAAGTAGGACATTATGGCAGCGGGATTCGGACGTAGCTGCCCTGGAAAATCAGCTGCATCCTCTGCCAAAGTTCCCTCTCTCGGTTGGGGGTGGGCTGGGGCTGGGGACACGCGTAGGTGGCAGCCCCCCGCTCGGCTGGGACTTGCTCGGTTCTCTAGATGGGCACTTTTGTTCAGCTCAAGTCTTACGATCTTTACAGTTTTGCTTTCTGTGGCAGAACAGCTCAGTTAAAAACTTAATTCCACATATCATACAAATGAATTTCTTAAACTTCCCTTATTGAGGAACCACAGTGTGGTGCCCTCCATAAAGGAATGGCACAGTGAGAGTGTCAGGAAAGGAGTGGCTCCTGGGGTGTCAAGGACCAATGTGACAGCTCAGGTCTGTCTCTCCCTCACCTTGCGGCCACCCCGCACTCGGCTCAGGCTGCTGTGTGCCCTCGGCAGCCCCACGCCCATGCCCACCTCCATCACGTCGTCTTCTAACGAAGGGTCTAGGGGCCGAGTCCCAGCAGCCGCTGTTCCTTACCGGCCTCGTCTCCCCCATATCGGAGCTGCCAGCACCTAACACATCTGGGGGTACTTGGAGCTGGCTTCGCGCCGTCTGGGTGGCAGCGGGGATTCAATGTGAAGGGGCAGGTCAGGGCCAACGTGCGAAGCAGAACGGGAAGAGCGAGAGGCCTGACTAAAGCGTGTTCCCAAGACAGGAGTGGGAGGGAAAGGGACCAGCGAACCCTTCATAAGACCCGCGTGTCCTTGACGCTGGGGGAGGACAGAAGCAACTTACCTTGAAGTGAGTGTCAGGCCCAGGAAGTTTAGAGCTGAAACCGTCAGCTCATAAACCAGTCTCTGCCCGTCACAGGCAAGGAAACTGATAAACCAAGGAACTGGGGGCCTAACCCGGGCTCTTACAAGTTGGTGGCAAACGTGGAGCTAGAATTCCGGCCTCCATTCCTGACCTAGTGCTCAGCCAATCACATAACAGTCATATATCAAATGTAAAAATTGTTTTTGAAACATAGTCAGTTTGGAAATTTTTAGGGCCTGATCACGCTCTGGGTGACAAACATTCTGACTATAGCCAAAGTAGCTTTCCAGGTACATAAAAGCCCTTTAACTATATTCTGGAAAAGGTCAGGTAAAAAAATTTGCCCATGATTTAGACCATAACCCACACTGATCCCTGTAGATTATTAGGCTCTGTGCTTTGCTGAGATATGTAGGCCAGCTAATTAAGCACAGAAGAATCTGTTTTTTTCCTAGCAACTCCTTTCAAGTCAACCCTGGAAGCTTCAGTCATCAGAATGCCAAATAGAGAAGAACAAGTTATACTTAAATGCTCCACCGTGAGAAGCAAGCCCCCTCCCCAGATCACTTGGCTGTTAGGGAACCACACGGAGCTCCATGGTAAGTGGAGAAACAGCTCTCTTTCCTCCTTTGTTTTCCTTCCTAAAGTTCCAAGGGATTTTTTTTTTTTTTTTTTTTTTAATGTTCTGGCACCCTCTGATGGCAGTGGGTGCCAGAAAACACCATCCAATAATTATTAGTTCTTTTCCAAATTATCCTTATAACCAACCAGTATTACTTTTTAATCTTGAAAGGCTAATCACAAATACATTATTACATGTTTTGTGTAAAACAAGGCAGAAATCTAAAATGTAATGTTTATTATAGCGTCTTAAAATTTGACAAAATTTCATAAAATAAAACAAAATAGAGCTATTACCTGAGAGCATAAACTTTTTATTAGGCATAAAATTGAAAATCCATTTAACATAATACATGGTCTTCCTTATACAGTGTAAGTACCCTGTCATACCCTCAAAGACAGGTGAAAATTATGGAAGCTTGGAGGCTTTTGATTGAAGCAGATAAGTAATTGTCATGCTTAGAACTATTTATAGTTTGTTTATATTTCAACAAACATTACATTTGATTTTACATAATCATAGATTCTTAGAGCTGGGAGGACTCTCTATTGTTGAGGAAACCGAGGGTCAAGTGGAGTTCTAGAGAAAAAAGACCTAGAGCCCAGATGTGATCCTCAGTCCAGGGCCAAATGCACAGCACGAATGGTTTCCCCTTTAATTTGCCTTATTTATTAAATGGAGAAGTCTGTGTCTTTGTATTTCACCACATTCGGGCTGTCCTTGCACCGTTACAGGCTCTGGATTTTTCAGTAGTGAAGGGTTTATAGAAGCCCATCCACCCTGTTCCCTGGCCTCCCTGTGTGACTAGGGCCAGGCTCACGGGGCAGCAGCC